>NW_025336087.1:7361567-7771104 GCF_004798865.1 Varanus komodoensis | reverse complement strand
TCAGCTTAACGTCACTGACCACGAGCCAGACATCCTAGACTGTGAAGTTAAATGGGCCTCAGAAAGTGGTCAACAAAGCTAGTGGAGGTGACAGTATTCCAGCTGAGCTATTCAAAATC
Organism: Varanus komodoensis; assembly: GCF_004798865.1. NCBI lineage: Eukaryota > Metazoa > Chordata > Lepidosauria > Squamata > Varanidae > Varanus > Varanus komodoensis. The sequence goes on along the minus strand of NW_025336087.1, from coordinate 7,770,985 downwards.
TTAAAAGACGATGCAGTAAAAGTGCTACACTCAATATGCCAACAAATTTGGAAAACTCAATAGTGGCCACAGGATTGGAAAAGGTCAGTTTACATTCCGATCCCAAAGAAGGGCAATGCCAAAGAGTTGTCATTGCACTCATTACACATGCTGGCAAATTGATGCTCAAAATCCTACAAGCTAGGCTCCAGCAGTATGTGGACCGAGAACTACCAGAAATACAGGCAGGATTTCGAAGAGGGAGAGGAAGTAGAGATCAAATTGCCAACATACGCTGGATCATGGAGAAAGCTAGGGAGTTCCAGAAAAACATCTACTTCTGTTTCATTGACTTTGTTAAAGCCTTTGATTGTGTGGATCGCAACTAATTGTGGCAAGTTCTTAAAGAGATGGGAGTAGCAGACCATCTTATTTGTCTCTTCAGAAACCTATATGTGGGTCAAGAAGCAACAGTGAGAACTGGGCACAGAACCACTGATTGGTTCAAAATTGAGAAAGGAGTTTGGCAAGGCTGTATACTGTCGCCCTGCCTATTTAATGTATATGCAGAACACATCATGAGAAAGGCAGGACTAGATGAATCACCCGTTGGAATTAAGATTGCTGGGAGAAATATCAACAACCTCAGATATGCAGATGATACCACCCTCATGGCAGAAAGTGAAGAGGAACTAAAGAGCCTCTTGATGTGGGTGAAGGAGGAGAGTGCAAAAGTTGGCTTGAAACTCAACATTAAGGAAAGTAAGATCATGGCATCTGGTCCTCTCACTTCCTGGCAAATAGATGAGGAAGAAATGGAGGTAGTGACAGATTTTATTTTCCTGGGCTCCAAGATCACCGCAGTTGGGGACTGCAGCCACGTAATTAAAAGATGCTTGCTCTTGGGGAGGAAAGCTATGGCAAATCTAGACAGCATACTAAGAAGCAGAGACATCACCCTGCCACCAAAAGTGTGTATAGTCAAGGCTATGGTTTTCCCAGTTGCAATGTATGGCTGTGAAAGCTGGACCATAAGGAGCGCTGAGCACCGAAGAATTGAGGCCTTTGAACTGTGGTGCTGGAGGAGACTCCTGCGAGTCCCTTGGATTGCAAGGCAATCAAACCAGTCAGTCCTAGAGATCAACCCTGACTGCTCTTTAGAAGGCCAGATACTGAAGATGAAACTCACATACTTTGGCCCCCTAATAAGAAGGAAGGACCCCCTGGAGAAGAGCCTGATGTTGGGAACAATTGATGGCAAAAGAAGAAGGGGATGGCAGAGAATGAGGTGGCCAGATGGAGTCACTGAAGCAGTCAGTGTGGACTCCGGGGGATGGTGGAGGACAGGAAGGCCTGGAGGAATGTTGTCCATGGGGTCGTGATGGGTCAGACATGACTTCACGACTAACAACAACAACAACAACTTCAGTGAAGGTCCCCTTTAAAGTGGAGGCAGTAAGAAACATTTTAGAAATTTGGTTTTAGCAAAACCTTTGCTAGAGAATGAGACTTTGCAGTCAATGCCTTTCTAAATCCCATCTCCTAGAGCAGAATGAAAATTGGCTTGTCCTCATGGTATGGAATTAGCACTGGAAAGGGCTTGTAAACATTGTGCCAATAGGAGGTGTGTGTGCTTTTTACTATGGCTTATTTCCAGATTGGGGCAGGCAGAGTTTCATTGGATATCTGCAGTCCAACTTTCCCTGCCTCCTACTGTTGTACTAAGAACTCTGTAGTTTGACCCTTCAGATGTTGGCAGCAGAAAAGCTTGGGAATCAATGTCCTGCTGATCCAGCAATTGAGGGTTAATTGGAATTTAATCTCAACCCGACTCTTACTTAGTGTGGATATGTTCAAATGACTTATTTCATAAATTAATGCACATGGTTAACCATAGAGATGGATGGACCCGCCAATTTCAGTATCTCCCTTTTCCAATTATAAATTCTGTTTCAAGTTAGAGAATTCTTGTGGTCTTAAGTTCAGCTCATCCTGACTTTGAGATGTGTGTGTGCTTGTTCATATAGACATTCAAAAGATGTTGTGCATATCTCTCATATTTTTGCATATATTTGCCTAATATACATGGGTTTTGCAATTTTTGCAATTTCTTAAGATTTCTCCATATCTAATGCATTTGTACTGTTATATTCCCCTAACATATATATTTTGGTATGTTGTTCACACTAAAATGGAAGCTAAATTAATTTCTCTACCATCCCTAGTTAACAGTGAAGCAGTGCACCCTTCCATACAGTGGAAGAGTCCAAGGACAAGTCCTTGAAATCAGAGCAGATGGAAAGGATCAATCCCTTAGGCAAAACACAAACCAACAATGCTGTTTCCTGGGACTCTTATGGGACACCATTTATAGGTAACAAAGATGACTAGGTGACCTTTTAACAAAATTAATCCTTGATTACATTCCCCATAAAGACATGTAGATATTTTTTATCTCTGAGAATGATTATTCTCTGTGACCAACAGAGTTACTACACTTGTTTGCTTAGCTCTTACAGCTGGATATTTTAGGAAGCGAATGTCTCATGTTTTAAATTATACCCAGAGGGAAATTAGAAGCTATAAAATGATCTTGCCAAATTATATGTTTGACTGAATCCAAGGTTCGTCTTCACAAGGGGAAGGAAACTTCCACAAGAAGCAGGTCTCTCCACCTGTTCTGGAAAGCACCCGTGCCAAACACCATCGCTCTTCCATTCAGGCAGGGTCTTCTGATACTGGGAGGCATTTTCAGGAAGCTGGTGGAGCTGCCATGAAAAGAAGAGGGTCAGCAAAGCCACTTCATTAGCCCAGTTGATCCAGCTTAAATCTGGATCCAAAACAATGTTTTACTCTATGTGAATGTAATGTTATTCTATTTAATCACTCGCCAGTAGTTGTGTTTATGAACAATGTTATAAAGGCTAATCATGAAATCAGCAATAAAGTGATATGTCTGAATCCAAAGATTGGTGGGAAAGGTTAGACTCAAATTATGCTCTCAAAAGAGGAGGAAAAAACCTGTTTTGCTACCTGCGATGCATGCTGAAATGCCACACAAGGCTGCTGAAAGAGCTTTGATGAGGTAACCTGCATTCTGCATCAAGAAGTCAATGTTACTTACTACTGGATACTGGTAAAAGCAAATAGGTGTTAATCCATAGTAAACAACATAGAAAAGCATAAGAAGAGATATGCTGAAACAGACCAAAACCCAATCTAGGCCAGTAGGGAAATTTGCAGCCAATGTAATACAGCTCAGGAATAAGCAATGCATCATAGTTTTGAATTTGTTGTCATATTTATGGGAATTCGGTGTCATTTATTATGTTGCACTGCTAAATGAACTCAGCCATTCATGAGTATGACAAAGCAGCATCTGAAGAGTGCCTTCCCTTTAATAGCTTGCCTGGTCATTGAAGTCATCAGAGGGCATGTTCCTGCAGGTTCCATGTAGACCTATGGCCAGCCTGTAGTCCACCTTTAGCCCATTTCTATGGACTCCCTGATCCTGGAGTTCAGGCAGGCTCTGGCACTGTGCAGTTTGTGGTGCCTGTGAAAGTATCTTTGGTTTTGGAAGCCTTCCTTGCTGACCAGCCATAGTTTTAATGCTGCTGTGTTTTTAATGCATGGTTTTTATTCTTGTGTCCATTTTATCTTTTATGGCTTGCCACTCTGGAATATCCATACTGGAATATTGTTGCAAACTTCCCAGAGAGTTTTGACTATGGGGCAGTATAGAGGAGATGATGATGATGCTTTGAGTGGTATAGGAATCTCATAAAATAAGATATAATAAAACAAAATAAATGAAATAAAAACATGCTTATGAAATATTAAGTCATGACAGAGGATTAGATGTAGGGTAGGGAAATTGCTTACACCAGGGCCTGCCCTAGTGTAGATGTCCACCAGGTCTGGGGCACGTGCAAGGAATGAGAGGGTTAGGAAGAGGCATGGGGTGCTCTTCGTCTGCACTGCCCATGCCCTGGCAATGCCACTTCCCAACTGCTGCACTGCTGGGGGGGCCCTCTGGCTGATGGAGCCTCCTGCCTGGGTGCCAGAAGGGTGCCCAGCAGCTGCTGTCCCATTCTGCTGCTGCAGTTCCCTTTCCACTGGTAGAACAGCCTGCCTTCCACTTCCAAGGGAGGTACAGGCAGCGGATCTCACAGAGAGGCCTGCATTGTTCATCCATTTATCTGAAAAGAACAAAGTAAGGCTACACATTTACTCATAATTACCTGGGAGTAAGTCCCATTGAATTCAGTGAGTCTTTTGTCTGAGTAAATATTATAAGTTTCCACTGTAAAGTTTTAAATTTGTTTGAATATAACATTTATACCACAATTAGTGTGCATTATTGATTTTTTCTCTTAATCAAATATTCTCTTTAATTACAGCTATTCTAAAAACTTGGAGAGATTTGCACAGCATGTGAAATTGCAATGGGGTGCTTTAAAACAAGAAAGAAAGTGAAATATGCCAACTATACTAAATCAGCTCCCAGTTCCTCTAGGCAAGGTATCAGACAGTGTTCCAATTCAATATTTTCTGGGACTTCTATATCACTGCACTTAGATGGCCTGACACAGTCTGAAATATTTGGGGAAATGGCTACTGAATCTGAGAAGCATCCTCCATAATTTTAAGGTTAGACATACTCCATGTGTGATTACTTCTCGCCAGGGTTTGTGAGCTTCAGCTGATGCACATGGCACTGGCCCTCCCTCAGGGTACAATCTTATGGGAACATCCATTACTGCCAACAGTGGTGACGGTGGTGGTGAGGAATGGCACTCCATGCATGGAGTTCCGGCTTCACTGTCAGCTGTTTTCCATCATTGGTGGTGGGTTTTGGAAAAAACTCATGGCCTTCTCAGTGCTGCTGTCTAGGATCATTCTTTAGGGCATAATCCTGTGCATTATGTGCGGGTGAGAGGCGTGCCGGGACAGGGCGGAGCTCGGGGAGGGCCCTGCGACCCATAAAGCGCCGGTGGTGGCCCAGGAGAACCAGCGCGCCGAACGGGGCCCACCTCCTTCCGCGCCACCCAGACCATCGTGTCACCGCTTTGCAGCGACGCCCCCGCGGCCACTGGCTGCCACGCCACCCTCCAGAGGCCAGGACCCAGCTCCGGCTTGCCTCCCTCGCGCGGGTGAGAGGCATGCCGAGACAGGGTGGAGCTCGGGGAGGGCTCTGCGACCCATAAAGCACCGGCGGCCGAAGGGCGACGGCCAAAGGGCGGTCGCCGCAGTTTGGGAGCCGAGCGGGGGGCTGGGCTGGCCAGGGGCTATGTTTTAATTGGTCCACCTGCTGTGCTGCTCTGCTCTGTCGCTGGTGCTGCTGCTGCCGCCGGACTGGGGCATACTGCCGAACCGGGGGCCAGAGGACACCGCTCCTGCGGCCATCACTGGACCACCCTGGGCACGGAGGATGCCAGGACCACGCTAGGCCCGCCGCCAATGGCGCGGAGGAGGATGCCGTCATCTTCCTGCCTGACGGGTTTCTGCGCCCCCCCCTGCTCCCCCCCCGCCGGTGCCGGCCTGGGGCAGGGCGGGCTTGGAGCTCCTTCCCCCTACAGATATCGGCCGCATTCTGCGGCTCAGTTTATCTGCTGGGCCGCGCTGCGTGGTCACTGCCGCTGCCACCAGACTGGGGCACATCGCCGAGGGAAGGGGGAGTTTTTTAATTGTTTTTATAATTTTATTGTATTTTAATCTGTTTTAATTTGTTTTTATGGAGTCGTCCCTGGCCATGTCGATGTTTGTGTTTCCTGGGGAGCGCAGGGGCACCGCCATTGGGGTGGTCATGGGCAATGGACGTAATAGCGGTGGGGACTTAACGTGTCCACGTAGAAGAAGGAGGGACAGATGGTTGACACCTGTCCCTCCTTCTGGTTTTGTCCCCAGCCAGAGGGTTCCAGGTAGTCTTGTCAACCGCCCCTCGGGCCTGACGGTGCTGCTGCTCAATGCCAGGTCGGTCAACAATAAATCTTTCCTCATCCATGACTTGATTGTGGATGAGGGGGCCGACCTGGCTTGCATAACGGAAACCTGGGCGGGAGAGGGTGGGGATGTTGCCCTCTCTCAAATGTGCCCACCCGGGTATCTGGTTCAGCACTGTTCACGCCCGGAGGGGAGGGGGGGTTGCTTTGGTTTACCGAGCCTCCATCTCTCTCACGGGACTTCCAGTCTCTTCAAGACCAGGGCTGGAGTGCCTCTACTTGGTGTTGGGCGACCGAGACAGACTGGGGATTCTGTTGGTGTACCGTGCACCCTTCTGCCCAACAATCTCCCTGCCTGAGCTGACGGAGACTGTCTCGGACCTGGTGTTGAGGACCCCCAGGATGTTGGTCCTGGGGGACTTCAATCTCCATGCCGAGGCTAGTCTGACCGGGGCGGCTCAGGACTTCATGGCCTCCATGACGGCCATGGGGCTGTCTCAACATGTCACCGGCCCGACCCATGAACGTGGACACACTCTGGACCTGGTTTTCTCGAGGGGCAGGAAGAGGGTGGTCTGAGGGTGAGGAATTTATGTTTGACTCCCCTGTCATGGTCAGATCACTTCCTGGTGAGGTTTGTGCTTGAGAGCAACCTCTCCCTCTGTAAGGGTGCAGACCCGATTGTGTGGGTCCGCCCCCGGAGCCGGATGGATCCGGAAGGATTCCTGAAGGCTCTGGGGGAGTTTCCGGCTGACAAGACGGGTGCTCCTGTCGAGGCTCTGGTTGAACTATGGAATGGGGAGATGAGCAGGGCTGTGGACACGATCGCTCCTAAGCGTCCTCTCCCACCAGGCAGAGCCCACTCTTCCCCTTGGTATACACCTGAATTGCGGGCGATGAAGCAGTTTGGGAGATGGCTAGAGCGTAGGTGGAGGAGATCACGGGATGAATCTGACTGAACACACTTAAGAGCCCATTATCGGGCCTATGCTGTGGCGGTGAGGGCGGCAAAAAAGAGTTCCTTTTGGAAGAGATACATCTTTAACTCTCTTAATGGTTGTAGTCTGGGATATTTGCCATATCTCTCCTGGCCAGCCATTCCATAATACATGCCTTTTCTTTGTTTTATTGCTTAATATGTACATTTTGCAATGAATTTTCCTAATAAAATAATTTTAGGGCTTTTTTAAACTAACAAACCCATTTTGTATTTAATCTAAAACCGAACACACCATTACAGAATTTGGAGAACTGTGAATTTCAAAGTATAACTGAGTTTTTGTTTGCACATTAATTCTGATTTTGAATGACTTACCTTTACATTTTAGTAAGCACAAAATTTGCTATTCCAAGTTTTGTCCAGATTTACTATAATATTATATAATTAAATCTGGTCAAAACTACTTAAAATACTTGTGGAAATTTTATGCACACAGACATGCATATTCATTTTTGTACCTCTTTTCCCCTAGCATATGAATTTTTTGCAACCACATTCCTGTAATATAAGTCTCTTTTCACACTCCTTAATGTACAAATGTTTGCACACAGGTTCCCCTTCCATATGCATTTTGTGCTTTGTACAAATGACCTCACAAAATGTCAGAGGCTCCTGACAACTGAAAGGTAATTAAATTCTTGTTTGCTCATTGGAAAGTACAAATTAAAATAAAATCTATGAATTTTCCCTCCATCTCTAATCTAGGACACCTGCACATAATATACAAGCTCAGTACCATTTTGGCAGCTCGCCTCCATTCTGCCATTTCAGAACATATGAAACTAACTATACAAGTGTCTTTTCCCGTTACTTAAGAACTGAACAGAAATGTGTCTGCACATACCTCTCCATCAAGCCCTCAGGAAATAACCCTTTGACAAATACATAGCACAGACCATATGGGTTCCACATTGTTTTGCTTGTTTTAACATGCTATGTTCCACTGAAAATTGCACTCTCTCCTTTTCTGTGTGGCAACTTGTCTGCCTGAATCTGGCATTAATGGCTCCTGCACTTGTGGAACTAATGGGAAAGCCCATAGGAGGAATTACCTTTCATTAGAGGCATGCTTTTGTAAATCTGTTTTTTATTAGGCATGAGGAACAGTAGAATTTGTTTCCCATCGGGGAGCCAGGAAGGGAATAAGATGAATCCATACACTGGAAAGGTGTCAGGAGGCTTTTACTTTGCAAAATGCATAAGAATGATAGAAAGCAAGAACTAAATAATGCCAGGAAAAGAAAGGGCTTTTTCTCTCCCTTGCTCAAATAGGCAGCGATAGCTGAATCCCCAAAAACAGCCTATTCCTCAACCAATGCTAAAAGGAGTCCGGCTCACAGGACACGGGGCCTTGTTTTGCCCTAGCCCACAGTAACAGGGTCTTTAAAAGTGTTCCATGGCTACAGTGAAGCTCCCTGTGTTTCCAGAAGGTTTGAATTGGAAGGCAAACCATATATTTCTACAGTGCTGGTTGGGACATGGATCATACATAACATTGCATGTATAAGATGGTGCCCTCAAAGAATGAAACTATTCCTTTTTTTGTCATTAAAAGACTGACTCTCCCTTTTTGGATCTAATTTGGATACTTTCCAGTTTTCTCATACTTTCTTGATTAAGTTTAACCCTATTAAAACAAGTAAGCCTAAAGAGCCACCCTGGATGCACTTTCCATTGCAGAACTTAAACAGAAATAGACCTACAGTGTATCTCTTCCCAACAATAACAACTTCACATGAGGCTAAAATATCCAAAGGTTTTAATGATTCTGACATTGGAAATGTTCCATGGATTTTCCAAAGAATATTGGTGTAGGGAAGTAGGCTTAAATATGCTGGATGTCAGTAGATAGGCATGAACCACAAAATATTCATTTGGGTACATTTACCTTGCAAAAGGCAGAAATAAAAAATGTTACAGGGTAGAAGAACACCTCACAATGTCAAGAAATATCAGATTTTAATAATCATAAAGTTCTACCTAAAGTTCTAATATGTTAGTTATTCATTTAAACTTCCATCTTCCAGCTTCAGCTGGAGGCCCAGCTGTGCCCCCGACCTGGACAGGGATAGCCTGGCTTCAGTAATCTATTTATTTTATTTATTATTTGATTTTTAGCTCACCCCATTAGCCACACAGTGCTCTGGGCAGGTTACAGACAATAAAAGCATATAAAAATATAAAAATTAAAAACACGATCCAACCATTTAATCAAATACCAATAAAAAGCACACTCTATCACATCTTAACAGAACCTATGATTACATAAAAGGCATACCACATTCTATTTTAAAATACATACCATTAATATCAGATTAACAGCTAACATACCAGCGAAATAAAAAGTTCTTTGCCTGGTGCTAAAAAGAGTCATAAAGAGAGCGCCAGGTGAACCTCTCTGGAGAGCTCATTCCACTTCCAAAAAGGCCCTTCTTCTTTTCACCACCCTCCTTATTTCCTGAGGATTGAGCTCCTTCAGAAGGGCATCAGATGCTGATCTAAGGGGCCAGATAGGTTCATTTGAGACCTGCCTTAGCTCTGATAGTATGGGACCTACCTCTGCTCTAGTAATTTCTACATTGGATTACTGCAGTGCACTCTGTGTGGGCCTGCCCTTGAAGATGGTTCAGAAACTGCAGCTGGTGCAGAATGTGGCAGCCAGATAATAACTGGGACCAGATGGTCCAAACTTATAAGATCAGCTCTGGTCTGCCTGCATTGGCTGCTGGTATGTTTCCAGTCCCAATTCAAGGTGCTGCTCTTAACTGATAAAGCCCTACATGGCTTGGGACCACAATACCTGCTGGAGCACCTCTCCCAATCCTGATCTACTCGGAGACTATGCTCAGCCTCTGGGGCCTTCCTCCAGATGAAAACCCCTTGAGTTGCTCAGAGGGTGGCAACTAGGGGAAGGACCTTTTCTGTTGTGGACCCTCCATCTTTGGAACTACCGCCCTGCTGCAGAGGTCAGGATGCCTTTATTTATGATGGATCAAACACGTAGATATGTCCCTTCCTACACAGCAAAGAGGAAAAATATAGTTGATCTTTGATGTTCCAGACTAGGACTAACCCTGGCACATTTTCAGTTTTTAATGTGGACTGTCACATTGCCACCAGAAAAGGAAGGAAAAATAGTCTGACAAACAAAACCCACATAGATTCTTAGGGACGGAAAGAGCATTTATTCTTTGCATCTGTTCTCCAGGGCTTTTGCTTGGTGCATTTCCAGAAAGTTGTGTTTAACTTCAGAAACACTCTGTCTGCAAACACATCAGGATACCCTTTCTGAGAAACATGGAATCAAACATCTCAGTAACAACCTGGTAACATGTCAATGCTTTTTGTCATGTTATCAGTACTTGCTAGTCAAAATGTAAGCTGAGTACACAAAACTTAATGGGCTGATGGCACAGATATTTTAAAACTTTAGCATTTATTGCTTTGCTACCAGATATCTTGCTTTAATCTGACATTCATTTAAAATCCCCCTACACAGAGTCAAGATAACGCACTTACAATTGCTTCCACAACACAAAAAAACAAAACAAAAACGGTTTTCTTTGACTTCTGATTCCTCTGCACATCTGCACTGCTTTTCCAGTTTGTCTGTCAATCTGACAGTAGTAATTTTGCTGTGGTGAAGTATATTATTAGAAAAGTTACTCCAATGTTTCAAGGTGCTTTTTTTTTTAAACAATATTTTCTAGAAAATCCTTCCTAGGTATGGTTTCTGTTTGCTAAGGATTTTGTTTAGTTCAGGGGTCTCAAACTCGCGGCCCGCGGGCCAATTGCCGGGAGGGGCCCTGCGGCCTTCAAAGCGCCGGCGGCACCTGGGCCGGCCGCGGGATGAGCGGCCCACCACCACCACGGTGGTGGAATACTTGATGCAGCCCAGCCTCACCCAGACTCTACTTCCAGCGGCCCCCAGGTAAGTTGAGTTTGAGACCCCTGGTTTAGTTCCTTTTGTTTATTACATTTCTGTACTGCCCAGGAATTGAAGCACTCTGGATGGCAGGATAGTTTCTAGCAGCCAAGCCTTCAGCACACTAAGATGAGTACCAGGGATCATTGCCCTGAAGCTGGCTTCCCCACTCATTCTGTAGATAACAGCTGCTTTGGCTGTGAGAACTAAACTGCCATACTGAAGCAGCTTCATCTATCTCTCAGGAAAGGTGCTAAGGGTTAGAACTTGTACATACTGACAAACTTTGCAATAGTGAGAAAGAGAAACTTTATAAAATCCACAAGAGATGTTGTTCTTGGCACGGAAAATAAAAGATGTATCACACATCCAGGCAACTTTGGAGGCCCATGGAGCACCCCTGGCCTATTCAGGGAATGAACAAGCTGCAGTAAAGGGGAGTCTAAGCTTTCTTTTGATTGTCTATATTTGACATCAATATTTGATCATTATATTCAATAAACTGTGTATTATATTTGACACAGGTAGTTTCATTTCTTCCCAAGCATCCTTGCATCTCAATTGAGGTGCCTTCACTGGACCAGGCCCTCAGGTTTAAAACAACCGTTAACAATGCATTAGACATAGTATAAAAACCAATTTGAATACAGACGTATCAAAAGACAACAGACTTTCAGAAGTACATGTAAACATGATGATGGTTTCACCAATAAGAAAAACCCAGGACCTGATTAAAGAATCAACATATGTCACTGATGCCTGAAAGAAGAGGGAGGTCTTCCCCTTCAGAGCCTCTGGCTAATTGAATGGTATATAAAAGCTTTTATAAATAAAGCAAACAAATAAACCTGGGACCAAAAAGATGCTGATGTTGGTGCCTGGTGTTGTGGAACATTCAGCTAGTGCCAGGAGAGGCTGAGTCCCTTACTGGCTCGGTCTGGAGGCCCTCTCTCCTCTCTGTTTCTCAAGTGAGAACTAGAAACCACTGTACTGGTGGGCCTCATTGGGGAGAACATTCCATAGGTGTAGGGTTGCCACTGAGAGCCTCCATCCCCTGTTCCTGTTTTCCAAGCCTTCTCTGGAGGAGACACCTGGATGATGAACGTAGGGTATAGATAAGCTCATGCTGAAGCAGCTGCTTTGCCACTTCTTATTCTTATTTATTAGATTTCTATCCCACCCCATTACCCAAAAAGGCTTTCTCATATTGTGGGCCTAAGCCATGTGAGGAACATGGCTTAGAGCAATCATCAAAAGAATGTTCTGTGGTCATCATGTCCAAAGGAAAAGTACGTTTATTGTTTTTCTTTTTTGCAGGCTTCTCTGAAAGCTCTAATGATGAATTGCACAAAATAATCAGCATTGGAGTGCTGGAACATAGGATGGCCACAGATCCTGCCTTATGGAGAAGAGTCCTCTATTTGAAGGCATCCTTTGTTTGAAGGGGTTGTCTAGTCCAGCTCCAGTTGTAAGGTGAAGGACCCTGCGGAGAGAGAGTGGCACAGGCCTTGAACATGCCCATCCAGAGTTAGGACCTGCCCTCAGGTTCCCAGGCACAGTTTTCTCCACTGGAGTGAGATGATTTATGATAACAACTGAAATACGTCTAAAATGCTACATCGAAAACAATTTAATTAGATTAACAGTAGAAAAACAATACAAGGAACAGTAAGAATGAGCAACTTTTAATTAATTGCAATTATTTCCAAGCCAGAGAAGGCCTGGGTAAAAAAACATGTTTTCAGGAAATATGTGAAACATGTCTCATTTTCTTTCTCCCAAGATGTACAGGGGAGAGTTTTCCAGGCTGTGCTCCACCACTGTGAAAGCACACCTTTGAGATTTATGTAGTAATGTTCTGTTGCTTGCAGAATGACTAGGGAGTTCTCCTCTAAATTCACTTTCTCAATAAAATCTGTGTGTCTTTTTGAGAGTACTTTTCCACATGGATGCTTCAATTGTGCAGAAGTTTGAGATATACCCCATCAATTAAAGTGCATTTGTGCACAGTAGTTAAATATATGTGTGCTGTCAAATGCCTTTTGGCTTTACTGGACCCAGAGGGTTCCCCCTCCTCCATGCAGCTCTCATCCATGCCAGGGGATTCAACAACTACAAAATCAAATTAACAGCACCCCAGATCAGCAGCCTTCATAAAGATTTTAACAATCAAAAGGGCACACACAGGAGGAAGGCAATCTGCTAGTTGTCCTCATCCAAAATTGTTTAGCTTTGCACGTCAACAACATAATCTTGAACATGATTTGCTGACTAATAAGGATCTGGTGCAGTTCTTCTAACACAGGAGTTATGTGAACATAGCTGGGTGTCCCTAACTGCACTTTCCAAACCAGGTAGAAACCAGATTCCAACCAGGCAGCTCCACACAGAGTGCATTGATTCACCTCACCACAACTCCAGAAGAGCATGAGGCATCATCCCGTGAAACATCTTCTCTTGTTCTTGGACTCTTAGACTCTTACTGCGGTTAACCTTCTCTTAACCAGGCTGGAAATATGGCTTTATCAGACTCAGAGAGTATCTCCTCCCCAAAACAATCCTCACCACCCCCATGACAGAGGAGCCAAAGACTACAGGATCAATCAATAGCCTTTAAGAGGAGCTGGGGTCAACCGCAGGCCCAGATCAGCCTTCATAAAGTCCCAGAAGACCTCTGCAACTTGCTGAGACAACAACACTTCCCAAGTGAGTTCCAGACAACACAGATCTGTCCAAGAGCCTGCCTTGCCATCCTGCATTGTCAGACTGGATTTTGCTTTGTTGCACTTGATTTGGCCTCACCCTTCTAGGAGGTGCAACAACATCAGATCAGGCCCAAGGAACTTTGAGCCAAGCTAAGTGAGACAGAAAGGATGGTTCTCACTAGATCAATCTACATCCATGGGTGGTTGTTTACTTTTATACTATGCAAGGTTTATCAAATGGCAAGCAATGAGTAGCAAGGACCAGAAAACTCAAGTGGCTAACGGACAGCTCCACAATATGACCTGATTGTATACGCTCCTTTGTACTATGATACCTGTTGGGAAGTCATGGGTTGAAGCTTCTCCTCTCACTTTGGTAACTGTACAGTGCAGCTCTCCTTCCGGGTAAGGGGAGGCTTAAGCCCAACAAGTAGGACTGTAATTGCTTTCTAGTCTAAAACAGTTTTCATAGGGGAACTGCTACTGCCACCAGAAATTATTACCAACATACAAATGCCTAAATAGGCTCTATGATCACCACCTACTGGACAAGAAACTTATCACAGCTCCAGTTTCTAAATTATCTTCCCAACCCGGTAGTATTCCAACTCCATAGCTGCAAGATGACAGGTTAAGCCCCCATTTCTGTGCCCTTGCATTTAATATTTTATTCTCAGATTTCATTGTGTTGGAAGTATTAATTGTATGGTTAATTAAAGTTTCCCTGGGGTTCCTTGTTAGAGTTGAAAGATGGAATATAAAAAGAAAATATGAATAATTATTTTGAAAAGATGTCATTCAGGAGAATCCCTGTGGTCCCCACTAAACTATGAAGGCTTATCATTTCAAAAAAATCTCCATTTTCATTATATACTTAATATATAAGTATGTAGAGACTGAGCCAGAGTGGTGTAGCGGTGAAGAGTGTGGGTTTGGACTCAGGCTATTTAGATTCTAGTCCCCACCCAGCCAAGGAGCCAACTGCATGACTTTGGGCCAGTCACAGACTCTCAGTCCAACCTACCTCACAGGCTGGTTGTTCTGGGAATAAGAATGAGATAAAGGGGAGGAAAATGAGAAAGGGTGAGATATAACTCTAAAAAATGAATAATATAATTTGTAAGGGAGTGTTGAACAAAGTACAGTGGTGCCTCAAACTTTGAACATCCTTAAGTTCAAATGTTCCAGAGTCTGAACACTAAAATCTAGATAAGATTGTTCCAAAGGTCGAACAATGCTTCTAAGTTCAAACTGCAGGCACAGTGTAAAATATGCTTCAGTGCTTTTTCAATTCATTTTCAGCGCCTTTTCAATCATTCTAAGTGCCTTTTGAGTGAGTCCCTCTTTGATAATTTTCCGTGCTTTTTCAATCCATCTCAGTACCTCTTTGATTGGTCTCAGTGCCAAAATGGGTATTGTTTCATCTGGGAATGGATTAATTCATTTTCCATTATTTCTAATGGGGAACATTGCTTCAGACTTCGAATGATTCAGAATTCAACCAGCCTTTTGAAACGAGTTAAGTTCAAAGTACAAGGCACCACTGTATATTTTAATAAACCCACTGAACAGAGATTCATGGTACAAAGTACAGAGACCTACCAAAATCCTGCACAAGGACACTATATTTATTTGCTGAAACATTTTTTTCTATGCATATTCCTCAAGATTGGGGTGGGGGAGTGATTAATTGCACTGTTATCTCTCACCCTACCTACACCTTTGTCTGATCTTACTTCTAATTATTTCCTTTATGAGCCTCTAGGAAGTACAAATATAGCCACCCATTTTGATTTTCCTATGAGAGATGGAATCCATGAAAAAGCTGGAAACAGACCTCTCTGTTTCCATAGAGGTTCATATCCATAGAATCTCTTCTGCCTCTTCGGTGTCCATAGCCATCCTTGCCCTCTAACCATACTTAAAGCCTACCCACTCATATGAACTCTCCGTAGGTCAGCTGAGCAGATGGCTGGATCATGTAATTCTCCTAGAAGCTAGCACGAAGAGGTGCCAGTCTCAAAGCAGTTTGATTGGCATCTGTTGTTCCCAATAAAATGAAGACTTTGGGGTGATGCCCGATATCAGACTATAGGTTCTGCCCCACATTCATGACCCCACTACTCTAGTGGCAGTTTTCATATGCAAATAGGAATATGGGCAGTATCTCTTCTACCATTTTGGCTGGCTTCATTTTAGTGGATTGGATCAGGGATGGTCAGAAGATAGTTGTCCAGTTTTTCTGGATTTCAGTTCCCAGAAGCTCCTACCAGCATGGTCAATGGTCAGGAATCTTAAGAGATGAAGTCCAAAATATCTGGAGATCAACCTTCTGCTCACCCCTGGATTAAATCCATAGTTTAATCCATGAATGTCTATTCAAAGTAGGGGAATGAGACTTATTCCCACCCTATGTTTGCATCCTATGTATTTTTCAACAAAAAGGCTGAACTTCTAGTTGAACGAACTCTGTCAGATTCAGTTAAAAATGTTAAGTACCAAGACCTTCTTAACTATACATGGGAGTTCCTGCAAATTGATGATATCCCCATCATACTCTTAGCCGCTTCCCTGAAGAAATTAAAATGGAGAATCTAAATTTCCATGTTGGTCAATTATATATTACTAATAAAGCATGCTTGAGAGGTGATATTAAAATAGAAAGATGTAATCAGATAGGTATCATGATGTATTATCATAACAGGGATATGATTTCTTAACCAAATTTGTCTCTAAATTACATCAAAAGTGCATATATTTTATTATTGCTGCTGTGGCTTGCCTTGAATTCTCAACTTAATTTTTCTCCTCTTTCAAGGTTTTTGTCACTCTTTGCTCATTTTCAAAGTGGCAATTTGCATAATTTCATAAGGCAAACTTCTCCATGCCTCTTTTCCCTCTTTTTTAAAGAGGAGTTGTCTCATTTGTAAATGAAACAAATTCTCCTATATGATTTGTTCCCACGTATACCAAATACATACAGAGTGATTTTGGGCAACACTCCAGGGTTTTCTTCAACTGCTTCATTTGCATCCCTATTTGGTCCAGGCAGATCAGCTCATGCCAGTTAGTCCAGACTACGGATGTACAGATACAGTAAAATCTGTTTCATCTCTGTTTTGTGGATTTTCAGACATCTGTGATTCTGTCAACTGCCCATTGACAGTATTAGATTGTGCATAGTTGCATCCATATACATTTGCACAAATCTGTCCTTCTGAAAATGCAGAAATACCCACCAAATATGTAAATCATCTGTCCAAATGCACATTCTCCTATGGAGAAAAATGCACATTTTTGGTTGCTTTTTATTTTTCATATTTGTCAATGACTAACTTAAAAGCACCAGAAGTAAATAATCACTGTGCAACTGCATGGAATCCAAGTGACTCAAGAAAAGCCCATCTATTTTTTGTAGTTTTATTTTTTAAAGTAAAAAGTAGGAAACTGACATTTCTGGATGTTTTAGAGTAGAAACTTGGTTACCAAGTCCTAGAAGGAAAAGTCGGTATGGCTCCTTATATGTAAATTACAGTACAGAACATGCGCAAAGGGGATTTCAGTTGCCCCCACTGTGGATGAGGCATGGGCACACTTCTTCTGTGGCGGATATTTAAAGCTGCCCTTTGCAGGCACTGGAAGCCATTCTGCTTCTCTCCTGTGTGCCAGCTTACGAACTACACCAAACCTCTATCTGGTGTAGCTGCCCAAGGACAAGCCTCGAGTTCCAGATCTCCAACTCACTGACCCCATCACAATGCAGTGACCAAATGGGTTAAGTACTGGGTTGAGCTTCATACTTCATACTTTCTCGTCAATGAGAAACTGCTGTGATACCACACTGCCCCTTGAGCTTGTCCTCACTGAGTGTCTGCATCTTGAAAACACTACCTAATTATTCACTACTTTGAAGGCACACCTAATTATTACTCTCAACTGAAGACAGGACACCATGTAAAGCCACTGGGGTAACTGTGAATACGTGCCATGATCTTTCAGGCCAGTGTGAAGGCCCTGTCCCAGCTGCATCTTGAGCTGGGATCTTTTACAGCAGCTCTGGAAGAGCTTCATTAAAACTGTCCCTATGAACTGTGTGCAAAGGGACTCTCAATGTTCCTCATCCTTTTTGTCAGCCGAGAGATTTGTGGGGTGATGGAAAGTTCCTTTCCAAGGCCCCAAAAGATGATGTAGGTACCATATATGCTTCCTTGGAGACATAATTCTATAGGCAGGGTGCCGTGACAGAGAAGGTCTTCTCTCCAACCACCAGCACCAACCAGGCTTCTGCAAGTGGGAGGCACCTAGAATAGGTTTTTCAAAGGTGTATTCAGTGCAGGGCTGCTGTCAAGGGTAGGCATGATTGGACACCTGCTGAGGTACACACACCCCAGAAGGGGTCCACTGACAGGACCGTCTTTCCCCTCTCCCAGAGTAGCTTTTCCCTCCCACCATTACAACTTGCTTCTCACTCTGGCCCTAATGACAGCGGTGGTGAGAAGGATGTCAAGCAGGTGCCAGTGTTTGCTTGCTCACTTATGTCTCTTGTGCTGCTCCTACAATTTTCCTCAGATTTTTCTCACTCTTGTGCCACTTATTTAGATCGATTTTGCCAGCTTGCATCAGAAGACAGCTCCTTGTCCTTACCAGAAACGCTCCAGAGTACACTCCATTGAGACCAGCATCAAAAAATTACAATGCTGGCTCCACCTCTCTCTCTGTCTCAGGGTTCTTTTAACTGAGCACTCCTGAGCTGATTCCTCCTCTACCCCACTGCACCTTCCTCCTAACTATGAAAAAAGAAAACAAGAACTGGTAAAGAGAGCTGACAGTTCCAGCCTTAAACACATTCAGCCTTCTTTACTTGCCGTGTCACTTAATTTAATGGCACTGCTTGCATGGTCGATAATGATGCTGATGAAAATGATAGTGGTGTCAAGTCCTGAGATGACATATGAAGCTTCCTTAGATGAGCTCACTGCACTGTTACCATCTACTCCGATGGACGTGGACACGTCAAGGTTTCAGGCAGAGGACTTTGTAAGTTTTCCTAGCTGAATCCTTTTAACTTTTTAAAATTATGGCCAGAAACAAGAACACAAACCCAGAGCTGCATCATCACACCTATTCACAACAGGGACAATAACCTACAAGGTTGAAGATCATCCTGAAGTTTATCATCATGCACTCTAAATAAAATTAATTGTGCATTCACCTGTCTAGCTGTGACTTTTATGTTCATTGATTGGGTTCAGACATTGCAACCAGGATCAGTTCCTAAGTTGATAACCTGGTTTAGTGGAAGCCCTTAAAGCATAGTTTTCCATTTCACCAAAAACAAAAATTAAAAAATCAAAAGCAGGAAAATTGGCACTTGTGGGAGCAGGGGAGGGGAGGAACAAGGAAAGCGCACTTTAAACACAGGGCTTCTTCTCACCCAAAAAACTATGGCTTATTGGAACAAGATCAGGCTTCAAACATGATGCAATGCACCGGGAACACTGGTGGGTAAGCAAGGAGGCTGGTAAATCCTTTGCTTGACACTGAACAACTAGGGATTGTGAGGGAGAGGTGTTTCCATTTCTGTCCAACTATATCTTTTGCTTCAAGCAGCCATAAGTAAATGCTTTGATACAATATTTACACATTCCTGTGAAACCCTATAAAAGCCCTATTACTTTCATAAATATGCACAGTGCAGATGAACAAATGAACTTTCAGGATCCTTGCAATAAGACAGACTTTGTCACAGCTCAGCAGAGTAATACAAAGAAGCAATTTGTGTTTACGACACGCTAAAGATCACTTGAATATTCTCTATTTTGAAGAGCTACAAGGGGAATACTTAAGCATCAAAGGCTGAGACTCAGTCATATGCTCAAGGAGGCAGAGATCAGTCAGGAAATTTTCTCAAGTCACTGCTCCTTCATCGTATTTCAAAGTGATTGATCCTTCAGAGTCAAGCACCCATATCTCTGACCAGTTCAATGCATCCACCTGTTTAGTGATTACTTTTACACCAGGATTAGGCAGACCATGGATCCCAGATGTTTCAGTGGACCACTGGTACCTGTTAGATGAGGTAGGTGGGACTCATCTGATCCAACAAGGTGCATACATTGTCATGAAGAAAGCCACACTCAAGTCACTTAATAAAGATGAGCAACAACCCTTTTCAAGAGCCCAAAATCTATACTTGTGCAATACTTTTCAGGGATCAGCCAAAATGCCACAAGATGTTGCACAAGTTTCTGGGTTCTCCCTCAGGCTAATAAAAAATAAGTCAAGGGGATAGTGGAAGAACAGAAATCTCTGGAACTTAGGCCAGATGCATATTGTGTGAATGAGACACCAGGAAGTGCTCAGGTGTCAGCTTATAACTCACATCCTGAGATAATTCTGGAAGCTCCTTATCTGAAAATGTAATGGCTGGATGTAACTCAGTTTTCTCTCTTGCCTTGGGTGAAACCTCCATTGCTGGGTAGACAGCCCAGAAATAAAGAGAAACATCATAGGCTTTATATTAGCAGAGCTGGAGATTAATTTTAATTTCAAGGCAAAAGGTTTGGGTTTGGCTTAAATTGCTTGTAGTATGCATTTGAATTTAAAATGTCACTTTTGTTTCTCTCATTCAACATTCACAACGGATGGTCCCTTGGAATAATTTATGAAGAAACCATATGCCTGAGGTCCTCAATCAGGAACATGACCTATTACTTTGTAAACTGAATGTCCACACTCATCAGCTAATCAGAGTTTTGATTAAGAATGAAGATCAGAGGAAGCAGGAGTGAATATTGGGGGACAATGCATCAATAATTTAAGATATGCAGATGCTATTCTATTAAAAACAGAAAGCAGCAATGAATTGAAATCACTCCTGATGAAAGTGAAAGAAGAGAGTGCAAAAGAAAGACTGAAGCTGAACAGTAAGAAAACAAAAATCTTGACTATAGAAGAATTACAGAACTTTACTGTCAATGATGAAGACATTGAAATTGTGAAAGATTTGGCATATTTCTGCTCAATCATCAATTGAAAGGGAGGCTGCAGCCAACAATTAGAAGAAGACTGAGATAAGGAAGAGCAACAATGAAGGAACTAGAAAAGATAACCAATGTAAGGATGTTTCACTGGAGACCAAAGCCAAATTATCCACACTATTGTATTCCTGATCACCATGTATGGGTGTGAAAGTCAGACAGTGAAGGAAGCTGACAAGAAGAAAATGGGTGTGTTCAAAACATGGTGCTGGATGAGAACTTTGTGAATAGCCTGGGTTGACAACAAAATAAACACACGGGCTCTAGATCAAACCAAGCCAGACCTTTCTCTGGAAGCTAAAATGATGACACTGAGGCTGCCATACTCTAGGCATATCATGAGAAGGCCCTGCAGAAAGCAAGCATGATAGTTATAGTCAAACGCAGAAGAAGAAGACCACCTATGGGGTGGATTGATTCCATAAAGGAAGCCACAACCTTTAACTTACAAAAGCTGAGCAAGGCTGTGAAGGACAGGACATCTTGGAGAGAACTCATCCATAGGGTCTCCATAAATCAGAGATGACTTGACAGTACATAACAACATGCAGTGAATGAGAGAAAAGATGTTCCTCAGCATGTGTCCTCATCTGAAGGGTTACCCAAGCCAATTCCTATTTAAGGAGAAAGCTGGAAGAGCCAGGCCTCAAAATTCCCCATCAACAGCATCGGCAGAACAAATTGAGCAAGGCACACTGGTTACCTGGTCACAGCCTTCTCAGTGTGAATAGAGTGAGATGAACTCTATTTCTGTTTGAATAAATTACAATAATGAAGTCAGTGTTTGCATCTATACATATTAATTGGCATTTTCAAATAACTCTCCTCTGTTGGTTTACAGTGGCCACCCTTGTTACTCAGGGAGCAGCAGCCAGGGTGGCTGAGAGATCAGCAGCTGGCGTAAGAGGACGGGGGTGGATGAGGCCAGGTCTGACAACCCCTGATGCCAGGCCCAAAGTGATTTGCCAAAATTTTCACAGAGGGGATTGGCCATGCCCCTGTGCCAGTGAGAATCCATTTATCAACTTGACATAATTGCTGACCCAGGAAGCAAATATGCATGACATAATCATGGCTGGAAGTGGAAGTCTCTTGCAATAGTATTTCAGGATATTTTAAAGTACGACAAGAAACCAAATAAATGCATCTTAAAGATCCTTTTGGAAAAAGCTTAGAGAAAATTGAACTTTGGGTAGTCTCAGAGCACAATGCTATGCACATTAAGACAGGGAAAAAAGCCTACAACTCTCATCCTGCTCCAGCTTCATGCCCTTAGTGGATTCTCATTCATCCGTTCCATGTCTGTATTGCCTAACACCTGAAACTGTCTGGGAGCTTTACAAAGATAAAGTTCTTATAAAGTTGGCGGAGTTTGTTTTCTGTTCTGCATACTGTCTAATCTGGTCATGCAAAAATGAATGTCCCTTGAGGACAGTCTGCCTGAGAAAACCAAGAGAAAGAAACAGCGGAGTTAGAGAAGTAATAAGAGCAGATGGCAGGAAGTTCAGTAAATGGCAGACTGAATAGATGAATGTTAAGAGATGGCTTTTTTTCTCCCCTAGGGATGGGCTGCAACAAGAGAGAATCTCCAGAATTGGTAATTATCATTTATTAAGAATTTCCTAATCCAGGTATCCTGACAGAACATTAAAGCAGCTCACATTAAATAAGGTGAGATAATTGAGTATCTTTCTTGTTTGTAGAGGCATCATTAGCTTAGGTTATTGCAAAATGAAAAGGTCAAAAGTATGATTATGTTGTAACTTCAAAATCAGTCTAACTGCTGGTAATTACTGTTTCTTACATGAACCCAGGAGCTCTGTCTTAGGCAACCTGGTCCTCTATTTAGAAACAGAGGTCGTCACTGCTTTAAATTTTGAAGATATGGACAATGAACCAAAGAGACCATAGAAAGTGCAAATGTGACCATTCGTTACTCCGCAGAAGGCCACCCTTTGTGCTAGCCTTCACTTTAGTGGCACCAGAAACAATGAATGCACTGTATCTAGCCCAGCCTTCCTGGTGACCTCCAAATGTGTTGGACTCCAACTCCTATCATCCCCAGTTAGCCTTGCTCAGGCAGTTTGGTTTATAGTCCAACGCATCCAGGGAGCACCATATTAGGGGAGGCTGAGGAGTACTAGTTGCAGAAAGAGCCTGCTTGCAGGACAAGTTTCCACCTCTGATACTTCTACTTCTGTTCCACCATCAAAGCTACAGGGTCCTTGTCCTCTTTGTCTGACCACCCTGTTCTGCTTCAGAAGCTTGATTCCTATACAAAAGGAAGCTGTGGAGGCAACAGCAGGTCCACCCATTTTTCTGGTTTCCTAATTCCCAGGGCTGGGTACAGAGAGGGTTCTTACATTCACAAGTCCACCTTGGCATGGCCTCCAAGATTGGGTCACCATGTTCGTCTGAATCAGGAGTGCACAATCCTCACCTCACGGGCTGCATGAGCCCTTCCCCACAAGACCAGCCTTATCTCCATGTGCTCCACTAGCAATTGTCATGTTGATCAGTCCTTTCCCACTGCTAGCAGTGAGGAAAGAGTAAATAGTTCCAAGATTACTTAAGATATGCACATGTGAACATTTGTGTGTGCATAGGGTTCCCTGGCATCAGCTTTGGTCCTCAGGGTGGAAAGGATTGCACAGCTGTGCTATAATTCAATGAAGGAATCGGGAGAGATAAATTGCTATCAATAGCAAATACTTACCAAACTTCCCATTAGAAGTAAGTTGTCTGCAACGCGGCCTGTACTGCAAATGGAGGGCACTTTCACTAGCGTTGAATAAAATGTGATATTCAGTCATATTTCCAAGGCATGTTATTTTCTGAAGTGTCTTATGCCATGGTCTTGTCTTACTCTGTGCTCAAGGAATAATATCTATTCAAGAATGCTAGAGCTGTATTTAGGCACCATCTGAGGAAAATTACCATGGAAAATTATTTTGCCCTCTGCAGAGAAGCCTGATGAAGTTTGGCATCTCAGAAATCAAATCTGGGCACATGGAGCTTTCAGAATGTGAGTGAAGTCATTATATATTTTACCCCTTAATAGATGGATTTAGAAACTGAAATAGTGCAGGCTTATTTGACACAGCCCATGGTGCTTACAAGCTTTTAAGGGAAAAGGCCCCTATAACTCAATATTTAGTGCAGCAACAGCTACCTTTTTATTTTCATTTCCAGGTTGTGAATCACACTGGAATGTGTGTTAGTGGTGAAGCCACTAACCAGACTAAAGATAATGACCTGTGAGATTTTACTAGAGTGTTGGAATTAAGTGCTAAAACTCCTGTGAATCCCTAAGGCAGGGTCCTTCCGGAGACTAACCGACTATCAAATTATACTTACTTTTCTAGAGAAGCCCTGGCTGGAGCTGGTAGGATCCTGACCAGTCTGCCTTTTTCTTGAAGTGTTGCATCTGAATCAATCTCAGGTGCGACAAAGATTCTGTATGATAGCTCACTCACACAGGTCCTAAGAACAGGAGTCCGACTGGATCAGACTGAAAGTCCGAATAGTCCCATATTCTTTTTCTCACTGTGGCCAGTCAAATGCCAGTGAGAGTGTGAATACACTGGGTTGGATCCAGATTTAGGCTGGATCAACTGCACTGGTGGCAGTCTTCTTACTCCACGTTACATGGCAGCCCCTTCAGCTTGATAAAAATGCCATACAGAGAGTCAAGAAGCCATGATGATTAGAGTGAACTATGGGGTGGTGCAGAGGCAGCTCAGTGTGACTCCAGGTTTGACAGCCTATAGGCAAAAATTCCTCAGCGGTCCTCCTCTCTTGGTGAGTCTTCCTCCTCATTGTCACAAGCTGCACCTCATCCTCCTTCTCATCATCGTTTCCTTGAGAGGCAAAGATTCAGGGAGCAAGCAAGCAGTGGTATCTTCTGGTCATCTTCTCACCACCACCATTGTCTGGACCAGAGCAAAAGGCCAGTGAATAAGCCACTTGCAATGATGGAGAAGAAGAGCAAGGCCAAAGGGATGTGGGTACCTTGCCTTGTGTCTGCTCATGACATCAGCCATGCACTGAGATCAGCTTTAGAAGCCTCCCCCCCCCCCCCCCCCGGTGCTCTGCTCTTTCAGAAGCCAGAGAGGTGCCATTCCACTGTTTCTGCCTACTAGTATTTGCAGCCACATGGACACATCATCCAGCTACATTGGGGGAAAGACCCTTGGCCTATTAAAGTGCTTGGCCAAACCCAAAACGGTCCACATTAGGAAAAGATTTATGAGGATCAAGGGCAGGGGGTGGTGATGATGGTGATGTTGATGATAGAAGAAGAATAGAAAACTTGTGCAAGAAATTAAAAATCAGACAGGTAGTACAGAAGATATAAAGCATTAAATATGAATAATTTAGACTAAAGAATGATCCATATTTATATGCAAAGAATGTATGGATCAGCTATGCTGTCTAGCATACACAAAGAAGACATTGGACACCTGAATCCTCCTCAGGAGAGAAAGAAAGGGCAAGATTTTCCCATCAATGATCAAAAGCCAAGATGTAGGAAGTGGCAATCAGGTCCTCTCCAATAAGAGGGGGGGGAATATTCCCAGTGCTTGGAGGGAGAGTTATCTGGTTTTAGCTTCAGGCATAGCAACCTGCTTTGCAGGTTAAATGGTGACACCTTGAACATGAGCGGTGGGCAACAAATAAGCTGAGAAGAAAAGCTAAAAATGGAAGACAGATCCTTCCAGTTTACTCATGGTAGGCAGATCTGCCTGTGTGCATTACAGGAAACTTGGAACATGTGTAAGGCAAGAGGGACGAATGGGCAATGCAGAGCTCTTAAAGAGAAAAGGACTTCTACCAGGCCACATTCTCCTCCATGAGTTTGTCTAATCCCCTTTTAAAGCCATATAAATTAGATAACCAAATTAATAACCATTCAGAGCTTCAGCTCAGGACTGATGAATATACATATGTGAAATTAAGATAATCCAAGGAACCCTTCAAGTTCCCCCTTCATCCTGAGGTCTGAAGGGTGGCAGTAAGAGAGAGGGCTTTCTTGGCTCTAGAATGCTTCTTGCCTGCATGGTTATCGTTTCAGCACCAGCCTAAGGCTTTCCTTTGTCCCTGCCCATCACTGCTATGAAGCAGAGGCATTCCAACCTGTTAGTACAGGGAAGAAGCTAGGGCAAAAGCCAGGAAACCAGATGATGGGAGAAGGGTAAAAGTGGGGGTGGAGCCAGGAAAGAAGTGAACCTGGCAAAGCCAGTTTTGGACCCCAAGCATACTGGATTTGGACTGTCAGTATCAAATTTGAAGTTCCTGATTTAGGCATAAAAATATGGGAGAAAGAATGGGCAGAGAGAACATACAAAGGACATGTGCATACAAAGAGCATGGAGGCAAGGAAGGCTGAAGACTGATTGACTGATTGACTGATTAACATTTATATACTGCCTTATCTGCTGGAAAGCCATCAAGATGGCATATATTGAAACACAATAAAAAGCTACTCATTGAACGTATTAATTTGAAATAACTATCTAGAACTGTGCCTGCAGCCAGTCTCAACTTTTTATCCAGTTTGTTCAAGATCTTTGTACTTTTTTCCTAGTCCAGAAATTTTACAACACCCATCCTTTACCCTTGATCTTTTAGATACAAATTAATTGCATTGCTGTTCTTAAGCACGTAAAGTGCTTTATAACCCTTTTTTATAATGAGCTTGAATGTTAGTGCCACCTGCTATGAGGCAATGAAAGTTTGCATATAACCACAAAATATGAATCCAAAAGAAAGAACCCCCCAGAAGTCCTCAGATGAGCTGTTTCACAATCAGATGGCAGATTCACATCATAATTTATATAAATACTGAATGTTTCTCATGCAGATTGGCAGCCTATGCCTAAACACATCTCTTCTGTAATAGGTAATAATATGCAAGAGCCAGGGCCTCACCATAATTTGATTAATCCTCCAGGAGTGCTTACATGAGATGGCTGAATTGTGACAATGGTAGGTGGAAGATTATTAATTTTCTTTCTTTTGGTATAATCAGTGCAGGAACCCTCTGTGACTTCCAAATGACAAAAAGCACCTATCAAACATATGCTCTGTCTAATGTGAGGCCATATGCATATGAATTCTTAATTACAAGAAGGGAGAGAACATTGCTTGTACACCTTTGATATCTGAACCAAGCGTCGTTCATAGTATTTTCTCAGGGATGTCAGCCTACGGAAAAGGTGCCTGCTTGTTACTAGCCCAGCATATGTCCCCCTTTGCCACATGGCATGAATTGTGCAGATTCTTCACAGGGGCACGATGCTGGGAAATGTGCTTCCTTCCACAATAATAATATCCAGCCACATGGGGTGATTAGCCTTAGGACAAGAAAGCGGAACAGCTCTGTTAACAATGAGCTTTCCAAATGAGCTTCTCCTCCAAACAAATGCTGAAGTTTTGTGCCAGTTTTGTGCTGTTCCGTGTGAATTCCCAGGTTTTGAGCCGCCACCTGCGATGCAGGTATGTAGTTAAAGCAAACCGAAAAACCAACATGGCTGTGTCACCTCCAAACCAGTGCCAAGTTTTTGTGCTAGTTTGGCACCACATCTCCCAAGTTGTGTCCCAGCAGCAAAGGTATGAAAATGGCATGGCCTTCTCCGGCAAATGCCAAAAAAACCTTTATTCTTAAATCACATCTGAACCTATTCCAGTTCATCACTGGCATTCTGAGCATTTGTGTGGCAAATTGGGAGTACAGGCATTTGGGATTTTAGGTAGCTCTTTCCTCTTGCAGTGGCTTCTAACATTTGTCCAATGAAAGTTATGCCCTATCGTGAGGATAAAATCCCAGATCCTAGATTTCCTTACCAGAATCTTTATAAAGTGACATACAGCAAAAAGAAATCGAATAGCGATGCCTCCTCTCTGCTTGTGGCAAAAAAACAACTGGAACAAAATCCATCTCCATCCATTTACAATGACAAGAAAGCTGCTTCCTAATTAGGCTTTTTACAGTGCCCAGTTGCATTCAAGGAATCTTATCTGGGCCGTGTGTGTTGGTTTCATTGGCTCCAGAAGCTTGCCCCATCTTTTTTTCTTACCATGGCAAATCAGTTATGGAGTAAAAGACGAAGTAGCTGAAAAATGCTTTTTGATTCATGGCACTTGGAACCATCTATATGGTTCCGGGTGATCTGTACTTGGGAGCAGTAAAGAAAGTTGCAAGGGAAATGGGCTGCATCTTGTTTGAAGGAGGATCCTTAGGTCACAACAGTAGGTGCCTTGTCCGTTTATTTGCTTTTATTTGGCTTGTGGGGTATTTGATGATAATGTAGCATCCTCATTGTAAGTAGGAGATTAAAGTTTAAACAGCACTGAATTTGCAGACATATCAGCATAGCACTGCTTTCATCACTTGATTATTATGTGAACAATACTAGGTTATTATCATTAATATTGATATTACTATACTACAATTATCAAATTATAGGATGGAGTACAAAATTCAGTAAAATGACACTTATATTAAAATTTTCAGTGGAACTCCTAAGTTTTCTTCCCCAGTGCTTTAGGCTGCAACCCCTCAGGCCCAGGTAAAATGGTCAATGCCAGGAATGATATGGAAGTTGTAGTTCAAGATACCTGGAGGGCACTCGGTTGGAGAAGCTTGCTGTAAGAACACTGGAATTTCCCTGCTGGGATCAGGCCAAGCATTCTGACTTGCCCTGTGGCCAAACAGATGCGTCCAGGAAGACCACAGGGAAGCCTGGTGTGGTAATCCTGTCTTTCTGCTGTTCACCAGCAACTGATAGTCAATGACACACTGAATCCAGAGGTAGCCAATGTATGGCTCTGTGGATGTTTTGGCCTTCAACTCCCATGCCCCCTCACCATTGGCTAAACTAGCTAGGACTCATGGGAGTTGCAGGCCAAAACATCTGGCAAGGCACAAGTCTCCCACCCATTGACAGTA
Organism: Varanus komodoensis; assembly: GCF_004798865.1. Classification (NCBI taxonomy): domain Eukaryota; kingdom Metazoa; phylum Chordata; class Lepidosauria; order Squamata; family Varanidae; genus Varanus; species Varanus komodoensis. Next base: position 7,742,443 of record NW_025336087.1, on the reverse strand, counting down.
TGACTGATAGGCTTAGGCAGTCTGGCCTCCATATATTTGTCTAATACATTTAAGTCACCTGGATAATGGCTCTCGCCACACCTTGTAACAGCAAGATCCATATATTATTTGTCCATTATATGAAGCCCCTGCTACTCCCCATTGTGCATAATCGTATGAATGACTATCGCATCCTCTCTTCAATCATATTTTTTCTAAGCTGTGGTTCCTAACATTTTAGCTTTGCTTCAGACAATGCTCCCCAACAACGGGCTGTTCTGGATGCCCTTTGTTCGCCACTGTCATCTTTACAATGCCCTCTTTCAGTGAGGGCAGTCAGAACTTCATGCAGCTTCCCACCTGTGGCTACACAATGACTTCCCACAAGAGCACAGCTGTTTCACTGGCCGGTTTGTTTTGAGTGCCTAGCATGGAAGAGGTGCTCTTCATCGCCACTGTGCATGACCTGTGCTTCTGGCTGGGCTATCCACGATGATCCCAAAACATGTATCCAGGCTAATCACCACCAGTAGACTTATAGACTAGTATATTCTTGCAGATAAGTGTAAGTACATGTGAAGTTAGGAGTTGTTTCATACACTGCCTGACACTTGCACCAAATTTCATTGAGCATTTTGCTGCCCATTCACCAAGTCTGACAAGGTCCCTTTGGGGCGCCTTTAATCTGTGTGTGTTTCCCCTAAATAGTTGGCTCTAAAGCACAAGCTTGGCCACCTTGCTACTGGCACCTGCTGCTAGATAATTTATGGAGCAATTAACTAGCATTGGTCCCAATACTGATTCTTGAGTCTTATAAATCATCAAGAAAAAAAATCAAATTGAAAAGCATTGCTTTGTGGTTAAGGTAGTGTAATATATGCTGACACACCTCCTTGCATTCTCTTGCCAGGACTCTGCCGCAGAATGCTAATACTATATTTATATTTTTGGAGACCATTCAGGTTTATGATGCCTGTTCCGCTTTATGTTCTATCTGCTCTTCAAACATCAACACTATATTAACACAGAACCATAAAGAGCATTCATAAAAACCAAGACAATCTTATTAATGCAAAGTTGCATCCATCAAAGCTGCACATGCATATATTGTTAATCCTCCGTCCAGACATTTGTTTTGGGACTGTGGTGCATAATATTGAAGAGATGCAGGGGGCGAGTTGAGTCGAGAGGGAAATTTCAGAGACAGGAAACACAGAAGGAAGCAAAATTTGTTGTTTAAAAGCATAACATTTCCCTGTAGCTTCACTCCTCTTCAGGATGAAGGATTAAGGATGAGGAGTGGGAGTCACATCTCCAGATCCTGACTGCTGATGTTATTTAATACAAGTTTAATGACAAAGAAAACATCAATAATCCATAACGTGATACAGGATGAAGGTACTGATCTTACATGCATCATCAAGATTTGGTAAAATACAAAGTCCAGGCTTGTGTCCAAAGACCTTTTTCTGGATGCTTGGAAAATCATGGGTCAGGAAAAGGAGCAATAGTTATTTTTTTAAGTCTTCAAGTTAGTTTTAAGTAATTTAGGGTGCTTTCATGCTTATAGCTCCTTTTTCTACATTATGTAGATCAGACATGGGTGACATGTGGTCACAAAGTTTTCTGATGTTTTTTTTTTTAATGGTACTGTAGTGGCTATAGAGTACTAAAAGTGTCAAAATTAGCTTGTTTGATACCCAATTTTTACCTTCTTGATGTGCCATGCCCACTGAAGACATCATTTTAGTTTTTATCATCATTATTAGTTTTAATCTTTTTAAAAATTAGTTTTAGGAGTTAGCAGCCCATTGGAACTAAAATGGGCCTCTGAAAGTTGCCCATTTCTGGCTTTCTTCTGGAAAATCTGCCTTGGAATTTTATGGGTTGCAGGACATTGATCTGAGTCCCCAGTGTACGGGCCAAGGACAACACCATGCCTATGGACATTTCCCCTGGTGCCCAAGGAACTGCATGGCCACCATGGATTTTTCCCCAATTCCTTAAAGAGGATTAAAAAGATCGATGATGGGTGGGTGGGTGGATAAAAAATAGAAAGATGATAGACAGATGTTTAAATAAACCAGGAAGGTATACATTGGATTCAGAGTCATTCTTTGAAAGCAGAAATTGTGTGTTTCTCTTGGTCAGCACTTCCTTTTGAAACATGCCCAGCTGCTGAGAAAAATAATATGCAGCTACATGAAGGGCAGGCTGGTGACTCGATCAATGTAGTTCCTCAGAAATGGCCACATATCTTTTCAGCTTTACAGCAGCTGTCATGGTCCTGCACTCTTTCCCCCAAATAGGTTCACCATCATAAAGCACCATGGGTAGTTCCTATAAAGCTCAAAATAAACACTGCAATGGATGAGGAGTCCACCTACAAAGGAGCCACCAGCTATTCCCCATCCAGTTGCTCACCAGTGAGTGGAGGGATGGGCAGTCGCCTGTGCCATGTGGGTTTTGCACACTTGGTTTTGCCCCACTATCTTCTGTCCTAACTGGTTGGCTTGTCTGTTTGCTCAGTTGCTTTGGCCTGTCTTTAGTCTGGGCTTTTGAGTCGGCACATCACCAGGTAGTTTGTTAAAGGAACATTATGTTGTGGTTTGTGAGGACTGATACGTGATTTGGCATTTGGCCACCTCTGTTATGCACTCAGTTTCCTGACCATGCCACTTGTCTCTGACCCTAATCCATTTCCCTTCTGTTAAATAATTGCTTGAGCAGAAAACTGATTTCTGAAAACTGATTACATGTTATGGGAGTCAGACCACACCTCTGAATTATACTTGGGCAAGTTTCATTTCTTTTAGTCTCACCAGCCTTTGTAAAATGAATGTTGTGTGACTGACTCACCACACCCACTGTGGGATCCATTTTGTGCATAAGCAAGCCCCCGTGGCAGCCATTTTGTGAGCACATCCATAACACTCTCAAAATCCAAATGGTCCCAATATTCTGGGGACCACTGACATAGATGATAATTGGATTGAATTCTACGTAAGATTTGACATAGGATTTTCCATTTATTAGATGGATTACCACCCTCCTGTGAGTTCATTAAATTGGTCTTTATACTTAAGATTAGTTAAGCTTTAGAGGCTCAGAGACTTAACCAGATTTCAAACCACCATGGGTGCTCTACCTACTGAATTTGACCGTTACTGAGTTCATGGCTGGATTAAGGATGTCAAATTGCCATAGACATGGCAGTCAGGCATGCTCCTTAGTGAAAAAGTCCAAAGAGAGAAAGGAAAAGAAAAGAAAAGAAAAGAGAAAAGAAAAGTTGCTGCAAAGGTAGATGTTATTCATGTTAAAAATAACTACAAGATATCTTGCTTTCTTATCATTATTATCTCTATATTCATGGGAACTTGCTGTCTTTTATGAACCACAACTGAAGAATAGTATTAGCATCTTGAGTACATAAGAAAGGCAAAATATTCCTAATGCAAGCTAGACATTAGAGCTACTTAATCATGCACAAGCACTTGTCGTCAAATTGAAAGTTTCATAATGGTGACTTTTGCCCTTGGCACTGTATGAAATTAAAATCAATGTTATTTCTTTACCGAAAAGTTTAAAATTAGTAAATTTGCCAGTGCTTAAACCTAGAGCTTTGTACATGAGACATTTATTTACATCTCCCATTCCTTACTCATGGTTGTTTATGGGTTCTTTAGAGAAAGGAGTTTAACATCTGCTTTAACAGTAGGTCCCTGCTTTTTTATTTTTTGTTTTAGAAGCAGGGAAATTAAATGTTTCTTCTGAAAGCAAAAGAAAATGCAATTTCATGCTTGTGTATTTCATGCTATCCTACTATAGCACAGCACTATCCAGAGGTTAGGTGGTGGAAGCAAGGAAAGGAAAAGTTCCACACAAGGCTCAGATTTCAATATGGTGATTCACAGTCTTGTGTAGAAAAGCTCATAATGTGACAGCTGTTTACTATAATGAACTTCAGTGTCTTTACAGACATAATCATGGCTAACTGCACTGGATTTTAAATTTAAGGAGACAAATGACATCAAATTTAGTTTAACTTAACTCATTGTATAACACATTAGCTATCTCAAAATCAGTAAGCATGGAGAAGGAAAGAAAAGACTAGATCAAGCAAGTAATTAAACCTTGGTTGTTGAAAGAATCACCTTTTGGCAGACAAAACAACATCTGTTTCTAAATAATATGACATGCTGTTGAGATGAGATCACAACTGTACTCCTTACAGGATATGAAATAAACAGGTGATTTTCTAATCAAAAACAGCACTGCTAAATTATCACAGCTTTCCAGATTTCGGATGTAATTCATTCTCTCATATCTGATAAGAGTGAACCCTTTTGATCTGAGTTTGAATATAATTTCATCTGTCCCTTGAAGGCATTACATTCTTTTGTTTACCTGCATCTACCTGTTTTGTTCACTGTGCAATGTTAGATGCCTTTCTAATGGTTGCTGTTTTTGCTGCCCTTCTTTCCTGGCTCAGGGTGGACCAGGTCCAAAGCAAGCAGCAAAGGTAACTGCCCTTCTTTAATCCCAAGGTTGGATAATGGAACTTCAAGCTGTCAGGATCTGGGCAGTTTCAGGGCTCCTCCTGCTGGCCAAATGCCAGAATAACAGCCCTGCTCTTTGCAAGATTACCCCCAGGCTCTGCTCCAGCTGCCAGGACTTTCATGAATGGCACCTGGGAGCCCCGGGGGAAGTGCTGCTGTGCCAGAATTTGGGGATCCAAATCATGAAAATCTGTTGGACGCTACAAGGCAGGCCCCCCTACAGAATCCTGGGAACTGTGGTACTTTAAAAATATCTCCTCTGTTACATTCCTTCCCAAGCAATTTGTTCAGCCTCAAAAGTTCTGTTCAGATTCCCCAGCCAACTAAAATCCCAATTTTGGTGGGGGATTTTAAGAAGCAGGGATTTTTCAGTTGTGTTGTAGCCTTGTCAAATCCCCTTCCTTACAGATACTTTGGCTTTGCAGAAAGGTCTTAGCTGTGACCGGTGTGCAACCTGCTGATTTATTCTTCTCCCTTGCTTTTGTGCTTAGGAGCAGTTTTCTCTTTGTTGTTGCTTTTGATTTGTTTCTAGTGATTTGTAGTTTGATTTCATTATTGCAATTTGATGTAATTTATGTTGTAAGATTTCTGCTCTACAACCACTATTTGTTCCTGACTTGCTCTCACTAATTGGAGTTTTTAAAAAACCATCATTTCTTAGTGTAAGGCATAATGTGGAAGTGTAGTTACTTTAAAAGTGGAAGCAGGCATTTCTAATTTTCATGGCTGCAAAAGAAAACAGAGCTGGGCAGTGCATGAAGTGCACTGATTCACATAGTGGGAAGCCTTGGAGTCTTTCTGCTGCCCAGCTAAGCCAATGTTTGTAAGAAAATAGATCATGAGAAGGTTTGGGATTCCTAGGTCAAGAGCCACCTGCATTTGGAGATCATATGCTATCACTGGATAAGGAAGGAGCACTCTGGAAGATGAAAGGGATGTTTTAAGTTATGGAAAAAAGAGCAAGGAATGAGAGAGAAATTCAGATGACGTGCAGAAGGAGAAATGAGCAAGGGTGGTAAAGGAATGATAAAAGACTAGCCAGAGAAGATTGCTAATGACAGAACTGGGACAGAGAAGGTATCTGTTAAACCTTTGGGAAACTTGTATTGCAACTCTGCTCCTTCAGCCTTCTAATACATTTTACAAAAGTGCATTGTACAAAATGGGCCTGGGAATTTATGTTAGGTTTTATAGTCTGAAGGTTTATTCAATCACATGATTTTTAAAAAAAATCAGTGTCAAGAGGAAGAAAGGAAAATATGGCCCTGCATGGGACAGAAACCTGTTTGCAGAGGAGGCTAGTGCTGCCTTTGTCAGTGTGATTCCTGCCAATTACAGGTTTTCTTGTCAGCTTTATAAGGAGGCAACCACAGTACTTAATTCTGTCCCTAGTAATGCTTTACCAAGTTAAATGCATTTGTCAGTCTCTGCGGCTTGAACCTGAAAAACCAGAGGCAGAATTCCACAGATGAAATGGACTATCCCACCTGCTTTCTGCCACAGCCCCTTATACATTTCCCCTAATACAAGCATTTCTGTGCAATATTGATTGATATATACACAGATGTACCAGCAATTTTCCTGATGTAATGGGTTTTCATGTTATTTTCTCCGATATATGCATTTTTGTATGCACATTTTCCTCATATACTAATTTTTGTACAGATGTATTCTATTGGAAAAAAACATTTTGAAATTTGGAGAAGTGAAAATTTAGAAGGTTCACTCAGCTTTGGTTTGTGTATTATTTTGTAAGCATGAAATTAATGCAGTGAATTATGGACCAAATTAATGTCTTCCCTTGACTATTTGCAGCCAATGTTTGCAAAAACAAGCAATCCCTTAAATTAGCTGAATTTCTCTCAGCCAAGGCAGAATTAGCCATGCAAACTCTCAGTCTAGCTTTGCCTACAATTAAAGCAACATTCAAATCTGCTCAAGCTTGTCCCCAGCCTGACTGCCGAGTGGAACCGTCCAGGGGGCTCCACAACAAAGCTTATTCTCAAGTAATATTGATCAAAGTAACATGTCCTCTGCTATGTGGGAGCAGCTCTTGCTTGTGTGAAGAACTGATTCCAACTGAAAGCCGCCGCCTCTTCCTCCCCTCCTTTCCCAAAAGGCTTGTCTCCACCCTCAGGGAAGATTTTGCTGCCCTTGGGCCATGCAGTGGAAATACTTAATTGGGCTGCTGATTAGCTGGAAGTCTAACCAGGTTAATGAATTCACATTCCTCCTCTGCAGACCCTCCTTTAAAACAATGACAACTTGTATTCATAAACACTTTCCTTAAGTGGTCAACCCACTTCACATACTTTTATCTTATTAAACTGAACACCTGCCCTATAAGGTTGGGATGTTGTTATTATCATCCCATTGTACAGATGTGAAGAAACAGTTCAAGCTTAGTGATAAGGGCTTGGCTGTGACAACCCAATAAGCCTGTAGCTGAATCAAAATTTCACTTGGGCAACTAAGCAGAGCCCAGCTGGATTATACCACTGATTCACGTATTCTTGCATCCTGATCCTGTTTCCCACAGTAGCTAAGCAGGTGCCTCTGAGAAGACAGCAAACAGAGCCCAAGGACAGTAGCCTTGTCCCAGCGTCGTCCCGTCCCCAGCAATTGAGATACAAAGTGGGTGGCACTGCATCTCATGCTAAGCTGCCTTGGGAATAAGTCACCATGAGTTGGGTAGTCCTGATGGTTGACCAGGCTTGCCATGGCTTCTTTCCCCCTCTGCCTGCTGATTATCCATGTTGGGCAGTCACACTGTGAGAACCAGATTATAGTCATGCTCAGGCTCAACAGAAAGCTTCTGTTTTGCTTTTACATTGATAGCTGCAGGCCATTAATTGGTCCAAACATTTTTTACAGCCAGCGGCCATTGCACAGCCTTGTGGCAGTGCCTATTCCTGACTTCATCTCTATACTGTCCTATAGCTGAAGTTATGAAGCCGCCCCGTGAGAAGAAGTGCATTCAATGGAGGATTTCCTGGCATGTACTTCTTGAACGTAACCAGCAGAATGGCCATCATCCCTAATGGGTTGTATGTTTAGAGCATGTGCTGTAGAAAGTAAGGCTGACCTGGACTTTTTTGAGCAAAGCCTGTGCGTCTCCTCAGTTAACTAACTGCTAGGAACCCTGTAGCTGTCAATAGCTGAGTCTTCAGACGCAACCATCCTGGCTTTTGCTGCAATAATGCTGTGGACATTTTCAAGTAAAACAGCATCAGAGAGATCTTCTCTGCTGAATTTGAATGCACATAAGCAAAGAAAAGTAGGACTACCATTCCCCAATCTCTTAAAAGTAGGACTACCATTCCCCAATCTCTCTCCCACTGTGAGAGCTTCAATCTTCTATTCTGATTTTTACTTAAAAAGATAAATAATAATAACCCTCTTTTGTTCTAGAGCAGTTTTACACAGGGATCTGACCCAAAGGAGGACCTATATGCCTGAGTTAAACAGGAAGGGGTTTCCTTGTTCAATGCCTGCTGGCCAACTTCAAGAGCAGGAGGGGAAACCACTGGGGAATCATCAATGAAAATAGAGAAGCCTAGTGCCCTCTACATGCTTTGCACTATACTTCCCGTCATCCTGACAGCACCAAGCTGGGAAGGGTGGAATAATAGACAGAGAGCCTGAACCAGTTCCTATTTTCCTGCCATATTACACATCTTTCCCTATATAAATTTTATTTATTTATTTATTTATTTAAAACATTTCTATGTCGCCCGCATCGCAACAAAGCCTTGGGGCAGCTCACAAAAATACATAAAAACATACATAAATAATAATAATATAATAATTTAAAAGAAAAAAACATTTAAAAATTTTTAAATACATTGAAGGTAAATAACTTGGTCCTGTTTAATAGGATTTGATAGGTAATAGTTATTCCAAGCTTGTGGCAATACCCATCGGCCTGGCTAGGGTGCCTGAAGAACAGCATCACTTTGTGCTGCTCTTCATCTGGCTAGGAGAAATATGGGGGAAATGGACTTTTAAGGATTAAGCTAGATATGAATGTGAGAGCTTGGATTTCCCTGTCTCTTCTCTCTAGGTAAAAGAGGCCATGAGAAAGGTCAAGTAGATTGGGGAAATGGCTTGGAGATGGTGGCTCATGCCCCGTATGAGTTGTTAATGGCCAGGGGAGATGGCTAATCCTTCCCCCTACTACATTATTCCTCTGACATATCCCCTCCCTCAGCTTATTTTTAGCTGTGAAGGGAGAAACATGGAAACAATGCACCCCCACAACTTGTTTTTAAGGGTGCATAGCATGGGCGGGGGCACTAAATTCACCCCCAACACCACTGCTGCCAGGTTCTGTCTCCTTCCATTCCTCACAGCTGGGATTAGTCAAAGGAAAAGGCACTGGAAGAGCCAGTCATGAATTTCCCATCTCAGCTCTAATTAGGTTCTAAGTTTGGACTGCCAGAAAGGTGAGAGGAAAACCTGAAGCTGTTGCTTAGAGCTGAGGCTTCTTTGGACCTAACACTTCAGGACTCTGCGCTTGTGACTTTCTTCCCTGTTCTGCCTATATATTTGCTAATACATCTCAACTAAGCTCACTAGGATGCAGCACTGCTGTTCTCGGTTGCTGAAAATCCCATGTTTTGTCCAAAACCAGCTTTCAGGTGATTTCCAGATAGTCTAGAGTGACAATTGATGTAATATGGTGAAATTAGGACATTAGAATCATAGAATAGTAGAGCTGGAAGGGGCCAGAACGCCATTGGGTCCAACGCCCTGCTCTTGCAGGACACTGAGTTACGCCATCCATTTAGATGACTGTCCAAACAGTTTTTGAATGTCTCCAGTGAGAGGGAGCCCACAACTTCCCCAGTTAATAGGTTCCATTGTTGTCCTGCTCTGACAGTGAGGAAATTCTTCCTGGTATCTGGTGTCTGGTCTAAATCAGGTTTCTTTTAAGTCTGTTATTCTGTGTGCTGCACTCTGCAATGAATGCGAAGAGATCTTGTCCTTCCTCCTTGTGATTGCCTTTGAGGTACTTGTCGAACCTCCCTTCAGGCTTCTCTTCCTGAGGCTGAACATACCCAATACTCTCAATCCTTCCTTATAGGACTTTGCTTCCAGGCCCTGAATCTTCCTTGTTGCTCTCCTCTGTACCCTTTCTAGCTTTTCTGCATCTTTTTAAAGGTTTGCAGAACTGGGCACCATACTTCAGGTGAGGTCTGACTAGTGCTGAGTATAGGGAAACTAGTACTTCACATGTTTTGGAACTGATGCTTCTGTTAATGTAGGGCAAAATAGCATTTGCCACTTTCACAGCTGCATCACATGGTTGGCTCATATTCAGCTTGTGATCTACAACAATCCAAGATCCTCCTCATTTGCAGTACTGTTGAGTCAATTCTTCTCCATCTTGTAGCAGTCCATTTGGATTCTTGTTTCTAAGTGGAGGACTTGGCATTTGTCTGTACTGAATTTCATTCTGTTGCTCTCTGCCCAGCATTCCAACCTATCGAGATCACCTTGTATCTTATCTCTGTCTTCCAGGGTATATGCTATTCCATCCAGCTATGTGTAACCTGCAAATTTAATTGTCCTTCCTTGTACTTCCTCAACTAAGTCATTGATAAAAATCTTAAAGAGTACTGATCCCAGGACGGAACCCTAAAGCACCCCACTTGTCTCCTCCTCCTGAAATTGTGCCATTGACGAGCACTCCTTGAGTCTGATTTTGCAGCCAATGGTTGTACTATCTAGCCCGCTTTTTACTAGTTTGGTAATCAGGATGTCAAGGGGCACTTTGTCGAAGGCTTTGCTAAAGTCTTGGTAGGTTACCCAGTCAAAAAATGAAATTAGATTCATCTAGCAGGATTTGTTCTTGCAAAATACATATTGGATTCTAGTAATCACTGCATTGTCTTCAGGGTGTTTGCAGACTTTTAATTTGCTCTAGGATTTTTCCAGGGATTGATGTCAGACTAACTGGTCTATAATCTGCAGGTTCATTTTTTTTTTTCTTGAAGATAGGGACAACATTAGTCCTTCTCCAGTCATCTGGCACTTTTGTCTTCCATGACTTTTCAGAGATGATAGTCAGGGACTCTTGAGAGTTCTTCTGCTGGCTCTTTTAGGATTCTGGGATGACATTCATTCATTCATTCATTCTTCTTCTTATTATTATTATTAGGCATTATTTGGTTTCATGTAGATGTTATATAACAAGGGGGACATAACTGCCATGGCGCAGAGCCATAGTCCCCCAGCACCACCTTCTGGAATCGGCCATTGAGATAGGAGCGGAACCACTGCAAGGCAGTGCCTCTGACCCCCAATCCCGCTAGCCTATCCAGAAGGATACCATGGTCGATGGTATCAAAAGCTGCTGAGAGGTCCAGGAGAACCAACAGGGACGCACTCCCCCTGTCTCTCTCCCTGCACAGGTCATCATACAGGGCGACCAAGGCAGATTCAGTACCATACCCGGGTCTAAAGCCGGACTGAAATGGGTATATGTGTATAATTGAACTTATAATCCACATTAAGCAATAGTCCAAGAGGACTCTCTGGATGGATTTACAAAACACATAAAAACAAAACAATGAGAACAATATACAACAACATAACAATCAATCCCCATCAATCTACCACAACAATAAATAATAAACATACAACATAATATACATAATATACAATATAATAAACAGTGTAGTATACAGTGTACAGCTGAGAGTTTAACCTGAGAATTAAAACAGTGCAAGTTAAAATCTAAAACATACTAACATTTAATTCAATTAAAAATAATAAACTATACAGAATTAAAATCAATTATTAAAATATCTGAAAAATAAAATTGTTTTCACCTGGCACCAAAAAGATTGTAAAGAAGGTGCCAGATGAACTGCTTTTGGGAGGCTATTCCATAGATGGGGAGCAGCTACTGAGAACCTCCTTGGAGGATGGCTCCTTCAGAAGGGCCTCTGACCGTGATCTTAGGGGTTGGGTAGGTACATATGGGAGCATATTCATTGGGCCCTGGAGATCCAGACTCATTTAGCCCAATTAGAAGATCCTTGACCATTTGCCTATCAATCTTGGGCTACCATCCTGCCCCTTCAGTTCGTACTACAACTTCATAAGGGGGACTGTAGTTCTTCTTTTGGAGAAGACGGAGCCAAAGTAGGGGCTGAGCACATCTGCCTTTTCTTTGTCATCTGTTACCATTGTTCCGTGCATGATGAGCATTTGAACTTCTTTCTCTTTCATCTGTCTTGTGCTTTGAATGTATTTGAAGAAATTTTGATTTTGCTGTTCCAGTACTATGGACACAGCATTGTGGTTGTGGCCGAGAAATGTTACTTGGTATGAGTTCTGTGCATAAGCAGATAAGTATGCAAATTAGAAAGATAAGCTTTGGAAATATAATATCAAACAAGAATCTGGTAACCTTATTACCATAACAGCTCAATGTAGTTCTTGTTGACAGAACAAGATTTGTCCTAGATTCATCAGCCGTATACACAGTTTGGTATTTTTTGCTACTTGTTCTTTATTATTCAGTTGTTTTGCCAGACAAATTTAAAAGACTCCTTTTTCAATGCTCTTACAAGAATCTTTGATATAAAATAATGCTTGTTTTTCCTTTGCTCTGAAATACTGTCACAGAGTTGTATTGTAAACTCAGAAGTTCTACTTCAAAACTGAGACAGGAATAGGTGCAAATATTGTCAAAGTGTTCTAAAACTGGGTGTGATCTTTTGCCACTGGTCTTCCTCTCCTTCAGCATCTGATGGGCAGGAGGTTTCTGAAACAAGTATGGAATATTTTGCTGCACGCACAGCAAGTATTTACATGCCTGATGGATTGGAGTTTCCATTTTGGCCCACAGGACACTCCCACAAGAGAAGGGTGGTTGATTTCTGCTGTGCCCTCTATCTATCCTGGATGGTTGTTGGTGGAGAAGAAGGAAGGGGGAATCTGTGACAATCCCCTCTCATCCCCACTTCCTCTAGCAGGACCCTTCCTGGGTTCTTTGTTCCTTCCACAAATGGAAGAAGCCCTTCCACTGATGGGGACAAGTCTAATGATTGATACAGCTATCCTTCATGCCAAGATTCTGTTCCAGCGCAAGTATAGTAGCTTATATACTTGCATGACTTACACCCAGGGAGTCTAGAAATATTAATTGGTACATGTTTGCATGCATTTATATTTTTCTTTTAAGTATGAGTGATGAGCCCATTTAGCCCAAGTGCAACCCTGTTTGCATTAATGGGTTGCACAGCCCCGGAATTGGCTGTGTGATACTTCCCCCAACATGCTACTTCATCTTAATGGGGCTGTTTTGCAGACAAAGACTTTTAAGCCAAACATGGCATGATGTATTAATGAAAGTGATAAAGCTTCCCCAAGAGAGCAGTGGAGGATCTCATTGTGGCAGCATCTGCTTTTCCTTAAAAGTTAGGAATGGGAAGTTGGGAATGTTTTCATTTCTTCCTGTGGACGGCTGCGTTACCTCAGGAGTAAGCTGGATGATGGTGAGGCAGGTTGCAGGCAGCCGTGTATGGGGCCAGAGGAAACTGTGAACAGCCCCCCCCCACTTTCTGCTATCCCCTTTTCGCGCTCTCTCTCCACCACCCCAGTATCTCTTGCCCTTTTCCTCCTCCTCCTTGCCTTCCCTTTCCTTCTCGCTCACCAGGCCCCTGGAGCAAGGACACATTACTCTGCCAGAGCTCTGAAGACTCGCAGAAGGCATTTGGAACCAGAAGGAGGGGTGCCCGCAGCCCTAGACTTTCCCACCCCCTGCTCTGAAGCAGGATCCAGGGTTTACTCTGAAAATGAGCCATGGGCTACTGCCATCATGATGCACTGTGCATTTCTTGTGTAATTAAAATGGCTTCAAAGGAGGCAGACCGCCGTTTGGAGAATAAATTGACTGTTAAAGCTTATGAGCACTCGTTTTAGTTACTCACCTACAGATCAATGATTTTGCTCTCATTTTAATGATAATAGGCCAAATGATGTGTTCCTGCTCCTCCTGACCCAGGTTTCGGTGGATTCATTTTGAAATGCCGTCTCTACATCTCTGTGTTTCACTTCAACTATTCTTTATTACATAGTTCTGAATACTTGCGTCTAAAGGTCAATTGCAGTTCCTTCTCAAGAGTCTGCACAGACAAATGCTGAGGAACTTCCTAGTGTTCAGTCTTCTTTGAAAAGCTTTCCGTGAAGTTGTTGAGGCCATGATCTGAAACACTCCTACTTGGGAGCGGGTTCCATTGACCTTCTGAAATGTCATGCATAGGATCGGCCAATGAGTAGAAAACTGGTAACTCTGAATTAGCACTTCTTTTCTTTGTACACCATGATTGCATTTTCAAGTCTGGATCTTTAACCCATAAGGAGTCGTGGCATTTTCCACCTTCCTATCAGTGAAAGGGCCCCTGCTCACAGCTTTCTCAGCCAGTAGCAGGTGTGTGTGAAGTTGTCTCTGTGGACATCCAGCTGCCATTGGCACACTGCAAGGCAGTTGCATCAACGTGCCAGTTCTATGCACAGTTTTCATCATGGCCTATTTGCCATAGCACAAGTAATTCACAGATTTTCTGTGTGTCGAGCACTCATACCTGAAAGCACAGGTAGTGCCTTGCTGTTGGCCCATGCCTGGCATGGCACCCCGTAGAGTGGTCACATGTCTTCTTTTATAGAGGATGGTTCTCTGTTTGAAGGACTGCCAGAGGATTGTCCTCTATTTTTTAAAGCATCTGAGTGGCTGCCCAGTCCAAGACTGGTAGACAGATAAGGAACCATCTGCTGGAAAAGCTGGGCTCGAAGTTGCCCATCAACAGGACTCAGAGAGCAGCCTAAGCAAGGCAGGGACACAGTGCTCCTGGTACTATATTTCTGCAATAGTAGCTATTTCTGCATTTGTGTCTGCCCACATACAATTATCATAGGGAAGTGTTCTGAAAATCAGTATCCTGCCCTGTCCCATTTTAGGAATGTTGAATGTCCCTGGGCTAGTCCTGCACCTGATACGCCCTCGTCTGAAAAGGATCTCTGTGCATGAGTAGCTGCTTGTGCTTGGCCGGCCCACCTGGTCAGGACATCCAGCTGCACTTTGGAGGTTGTGTTCAGCACATGGATGTTGGGGGCATCGCCAGCCAAGGGAACAACGCTGAGATGGGGCTGATGCCCACCCTCCTCCTCCTCTTCCATGCTTACAAAAGAACTCACAAGTGGTCAAAATGATTTTTGCTGCCGAAAAGCTCACACAGGCACTCTTCTTCACATAGTGTTGCCATGTACATCATAAAATTAGCTGGGATTCAAAAATATCTGCTGCATCCTTCCCACCTTGATAGAAAAGGCTATGAATGTCACAAAGGAATAAATACAATGCTGAGACAGTGCAGGGAATTAATGGTCTTTGATTCATTTCAGAATGTGAGAATATTAGACTGTAAGAAAAGCTATCCTAGGTCCATCCAGAAGGTCCATCTAGTCATGCATTCTCTTCACACAGTGGCTGAGTTGGAAACCCATAACTAGAACATGAATACAACTGCCCATGTTCCCCAACAACTGGAGTGCATAAGCTTAGTACCTCTCCTACAGGAGGTGAAATAAAACAATCATGAGTATTTACCAGTGCTGTGAATTCACATATTATTTGCGCTTGGCATGCTAAGGAAGGAAAAGTCAGAAGACCTAACAATAACATCAGCTTGGACCCTTAATACTGTCATATTATGTGTGACAGTGTTTTCATGCAGCATTATTATCCCCTTGATCACACATTAAAAATAAACTGCCCAAACTAGGGCTGCTCTCTGTTGCCATTGACCAGGCATCCTGGAGCGGGGAATTTTCATGCAGAGGAGCAAAAGAGGATTTTATTTTAAATGGCAGCTTTTCTATGAAGAATCAATATTTCTAAGTACTGGGGAAGCAACATGGAGAAAGCCTTCCTCCCAATCTATTGATCACCTGCAATGTCATGATCTGTAATTCTGCAGCTGATGTTGTTAGTTGATTAAAGAAAAAGATGTATTGGTTCTTTTCCTCTGTAATACTTGCTCTTGCTAAGTTCTTAAGAACCAAAAACTAAGAATGTTTTGAAAGGGAAAGTGAGGAAAGGGAATGGGCCAACCTATTGTATCCTGTCTGAAGAGTTGGTTGCATTCGAATTTTGCAGCCAGGTGTCTGATTCAGGTCTACAGAGCCGGGGGGGGGGGGAGGCACAGACTGTTGGACTGGGACTTGGGAGATGTGGATTCCGGTCCCCACTCAGCCATAAAGCTCACTGGGTGATGTCAGGCCAATCACGGACCTCTCCACCTAACCTACCTCATAGAGTTGTTGTGAGGATAAAATGGTGAGGAAGATTGTGTAATCCACCTCAATAACATAATTAGATGATAGGCCAGCAGGCAGATGGATGGACAGACAGACGGGTGGACTGATGTGGGGGCTAATGTCTAATGCAAGAAAATAAAATCCCCCGAGGAAGCAGTGCTCTCGACTTGTTAACCCTCGTGATTGCTTGGGGTGGCCTCCGGGATGTCAAATGTGTCCATGAGCACGAAGTGTTTGTTTAGCCCAATTCAACCTAATTCAAAATATTTTCATTGAAACTTCTAGCATATACCTAGAGCCAAGCTGGGTGTGACAGTGGCAGAACACAATTCAGATGCTGCCAGTTTAGTACAGAGCAGGTGTGTGCATGCGTGTGGCCAGAGTACTGGAAACCAGAGCACCTCTGTTTCACAGGGTTCCTGGTGTCCTGGAGCTACTGGATCCAAAGCCATGACGGATGAAATCCCTAGGGATGGCCAAGCCAAATCAAAGCCTTTCCACCCCTAGCCCTGAGGAATCCATCTGCTCTCAGTGCATACAGAGCTGGGGCATTCCTGGTGGTGGAGGGATGGTAGAGTCTTGAAAGTTCTGTTTTGGACAAGGCACCAGTCCCCTCCAGACACACTCACCTCTCCAGAGGAGGTCCCACAAGGTTGCAGGATGTGCACAAATTCTGTGACCAGGTAAGTAGGGGCCGGTGCTGATCAGCACAAGGGTGAAAGAGGCTGGCTGCATGGGAAAGATCCATGGGGTCACCCTCACCCAATCACTATTCCAGCAGGCCCCTCTGTGTGGGATCATATCTCTAGCAACTCGGTTGCAACACAGCTACCTGTCCAGGGATTCCAGATCTCCCTCTGTTACAAGAAGGGGCAAACCCAGATAGACTAATCTAGGTGAATGACTATGACATTTTGGGTTTTGGGTTTTTCTTGCAGCCTTTTTTAAGGATTTGATGGCGTGCTTGTCTTGGTTTCCAGGACATTTATGTGAGCCACTTCTGAAGAGAAAGAAGGTTGTGAAGTTCTTTGTACTTTTTCTTTAAAAAGAGCAGTGGTGATTTGGAACTTGCTTACTTGCCAATTTTAGCACTTGCTAGAAAATGATTCTGATTGGAGACAGGAATGCTAATACTGATTGCTCTCCATTTCAAGATACCTGGCAAAGCCGGCATTGTGTTCCTTGCAGTGCAATGGATAGAAAAAGTAGTCTCTTGACTCTAAGGGCACTTTCCCCAACATGGCACCCTCCAGATGTGTGGACTGCATGGGGAGGGTTGTAGCCCAGGACTGAAAGGCATCAGGTTGGAGAGTTTAGGATCTCCAGCCTTCTTGGGTTCATGGACTCATGTGGGGCGGGGGTAAAAAACGGCTGAGGCACCACCACAAAACAGCCCCTGGGAGGTTGTGGCTGCTGGGAGTGGAGGTGCTAGCAGAAAGTGAGCAAAAGGGGAGGGGAAATAGCAAGATGGGGAGGTAAGAGGCAAGGCAAAGGGCTGGAGGGGAACGAAAGAGCAAGGCCAGGGCCACAAAGGGAGAAAAGGGGGACTGATTTCTTTTTACTGATAAAAAGAAGGGCAAGGAATAGGGAACTTCATGGGCAACATTGGGCTACATGGCACAGACAGCTCTGTCTTCCAACACTTTGCCACCACTCCCACCTTTCCCTGCCAGCATGAGGAGTCTGTGACCATTGGTTCACACTGCCTAATGGTTGGGCTGGCCCTGAATGCAAGTGCAGCTAGTTTACACTGGAGTCCATGTGTGGGTCATCTGATCAAATGTTTTCAGTTAACAGTGCCTGAAGCTTAAATTCAGGTACTGCCAGAAGACAGCTGTTCCCAGGTTTTATTACACTTTTTCCATTCTGTTCAGATTGAAAGAAACAATATTTCTTATTATATACATTTGTACTGCTATTGCAAAATCTCTGGTACAATTCCATGCTGCTGTGTAGAAAATGATGCAAGCCAACTACCAGTTTGGGCAAACTCTGTCCTTTTGTACTGATTGCCATGTTCTATTGGCAGTAAAAAGGGACTGGCTGAACTCTACCAATATCCTCTATTATCTTGGAACAATCTATATCCCCCTGGCCATTGAGAAATAAGAACCAGCCAGCTAATACATTGAATATTTTTTCACTAATACATATATATTTCAAGTTCTTTTTTGCCTATATCGGGCTGTTTTAACCAAGATTATTTATTTATTTAAGGTTTTTATAAAACATTCAATTAGCAAAAAGCTTTCAGAACAGTGTACAAAAAGTTAAAACCTTCTAAAAACAGTGTACATACATTGTATCAACAGGGCAATTAACATTCATTAGAGCAAAACATCAAAAACAGCAATAAAACAATAAATAATAATAGTACAGAAGTAAAACCAATTCAAAGAATGCCAATGACCATATAGATAAAAATCAATATAAAATCTAATTCAGCAATTAAAAGGCCAGGAGAATTGAAAGGTTTTGGCCTGGTGCTGAAATGCAGAGAGAGCCTGTTGTGATGCGCACTTCCCTGGGGAGCTGGTTCCTTGATCAAGATGCCTTTCCCTTACTCCTTTTACAGGTGTTCGTGGAGAAGGACCACTGTGGATGACCTTACCGTCCTAGTAGGCGTGTATGGGAAGAGACACTGAAATGAATGTTATGCTAAAACACAGGCTCTATTTTTCAATATAGCTGTAGCGCACATGCATGGGATTCTTGCATTTCTTGCGTCGCAAGAACTCTTCGGCTGGGTTTGCTTGCGGCAGCCACACTTAAGCTGCTGCTTGCACTGAGACATGCTGTGTTTTAGCTCTCTGCTTGCCTGTCTTTTACTTGTTTTGGCAGAAACAAAATGATTGCAGTGCATGATATTGCTTAATTTAAAAAATGCCCTGAGTGTCAAGTGGGTCCCGAATTATACTCTTTAATTTTAAATATTTGTGTGGCCGGGGCACTAGGATGAACCTGCCTGAACTCAGAGGCCCTGTATATATTGCAGCGTTTCCATGACTGTGTTATTGAGTGGCACTGGACCGCATCCAACACGGTCTCATCAGCAATCCTGTGCCCTGTTATTGCCCTTGCTCATGCAGCCACCACTGCTTGCTCTTCTGGGTCCACCCAAAACAAAATGAAGGCTTCATTTCTGAAAGGGGGCAGCCTGGCAGTGCTCACAGAAAGGAGCTCCCCTGACTTGCCTGCATCCAGAAACAACTGCTTCTTCCAGGAAGCGCTTGCATAAGCACTTGGTCCCATGAGCACAGTGGAGTTGGAAGGGCCCGCTGCTTGCAGAAGGAAATCAGTGGGATGGAAAGGAATTGGTGGGAGCTAAGAGCCCCGTTGGATACTGCCCGCTGCTGGTTCTCCTGGTGATTCCTGGCTCAGACCAGCCCCCAATACTTTTGTTTTAAGTAACAGGTTTTAATGTATGTTTTCTGTTCAGTGTGGTGTGAGTCATAGTGCAGGACATACCTGGCTGGCCAGCATTAAGCCTGGCCAGACTGGTCATGTCCTCAAGTCTTATCAGTGTAACCAGAGCCTCTACACAGTCCGGGATTTAGAGGAATCCCTCTCCAAAAGCTCCCAGCCCAACCTCCAGGCAGCCCAGCTAAGCGGGGAAACCTCCTGAATTCAAGCATGCCAATCAACGCATTCAGCCAGGTAAGCAGCTGTCCTCACTGCCTGGTCAGCAGGGGTACAAAAAGAGACTCCGCCATGCACTGCTGCCTTGGGACCGTCGGTGCAAGACATCACCTGGTGGCAGAAGCAGCCAGGCATCTCATCACCAGCTGCCCTGCTGGAAGCTTCAGCCAGGCCCCGATCCTCCCCTGCAGCGTGACTATTGTGTGGCCCCATCAGCTCCAGCAAGGCCCATGAAGGAAACAGCCCGACTGCAGCCTTAATGCCGCACCTTCTCCGATCGGGCACATCCCTTCCCTTCCCTGCTTCCCCCAGAGGTGAACAATGGCCTACAATACTATAGGCTTTTTGGCCCCTCAGTGAGCCACAAAATAAGCTCAAAGAGCATTGTGAGGCTCAAGAGCCTTCCTTTGGCCACCCCTGGTCTATAAAGACCCTTCCAGCTCTATGATTCTGTGATTTCCTGCAGTATATTTATTGGTAGAAATTCATTACGCCTCATACAATGAGTGGATGGCATAAACTGCAGCTTTAATGACCAATTTCCAGTTAGGCCATATCTCCTTCTAAGCAAATCCCTGCAGTAAGCATGTACAGAGCAGGCAAACTGCATTTTTCGATTACATCTGATCTCTTGATAAATTCCTTTCAAACCAAATACATCTGAAAACATCCAGTTCAAAGCAGAGATGAAGGAAAGGGGAGGCAATCTCATCTAAGAATCCCTCTTTCCACCTGTCAACAAAGAATCTTTAAACACCTGGCAGAAATACCTAAAATGTACAACAGTATTTATTGGAATGTCACGTTATATTACACTACCGGTTTTGCGTTGAGAAAAGAGGCATGGTAAAAGGTGCTCTTTTGTTAATAGGGATGGAACCTCTCTAAACAAGACTTAGATCTAGTTAGAGTCATGCTGTTGGGAATGTGAGCCACGAGATGCTCTTTCAAAGTGTGAGTGAACTCCAGCAAATCATTCCTTGGAGAATTGTTTTGGTATTTGGGAGCAGGATTGAAATTTACATCACAAAAGCAACAAAGAAATGAATGTATGTTTTGTTGTTTGAAACGGGTTGGGCTTCGGGAAAACATGTTTGTTAAAAGTCTGTTATAGGCATTGTGTCCACCACTCCAGCATAAGCCCTCGTTTAACTCCCAAAGTAAGGTGGAGAATTTTGTTTTCCCCTTTAGCCAAAATAGAAGTGCCTGGGACAATTTTTTTAAATGTTGGCAACATCCTTTTGTGATACTGTGATCTGAACCAAAATGGAATGGTGAGTTCAGGTGAGTGTTCACTGAGAGAGAGGATGGTAAGAGTGGAGTAGGAACTATCCACTGTGATTGTGATTACACGAGGCCTGTGCAGAAGGGTTATGCTCTGCTTCGGATGAGGTGTGAATCCAAGCCAAAATGGCTCACCTGGAATATGTTGGGCCACCCTTGAACCAAAGCCGTGCTGGTCCAAAGCAATGCAAGTGCCACAAAGCCTGTAAAATTAACATCTGTGGTTTTGGACTGTAATACGTTTGTGGGGCAAGTGGTAGTTATTCCTCATGTTCACTTGTGTGTGTGGACGGCTATTTCTGGGCATGATCAAATGGTGTCATTCCACTGGCACAAATGATATTACCAAGGGAGACACTAGGTTGTGAAATATGCACAAGAGAATCCAACTATTGCACTTACACTTGCATCAATGGGCATGCAACTGACCTGTGCAACCAAGTGTGCATTACGGTTGGGCAAACTTAAGGCACAAACATTTGTGCAAGTAGTTTCAAAGGAGCGCCGCCAGGCTAGTTGCTTTTGCAGAACAGCACTGCTGGATGCTGCCCATTGCAGCTGGGAGGATGAAGCAGGAAGCCTCTGTTCAAATTTCTCATCAGCCTCAGATTCACTAGACGGCTTTAGGCAACCACAATACTTTCAGCTGCAGAAGATAAAGACTTCCTTCTGCCAAAGAGACATACATGCAGTCAGTTCATTATCGCTTTGTACCAGCCCACCATCTGAGTGGCTAAATGAGATGCAGCTTTTTCAACAGTGACACGGAATTATGGAATTCTATGTATTTCTTTTGTGGATTTATGGATTGAATCCAGAAGGGAAGCCACAGCCTCGAACTTCGAAGAGCTGAGCAGGACTGTCAGGGTTTGTTCACTTTGGAGGGCTTTCATCCATAGGGTTGCCCTAAAGCAGAGATGACTTGACGGCACATAACAGCAACAATTTATTTCTTTAATTATAATCTCGCGTCTTCATCAAATCATCCCAGCGCCATGTATAATAACAAAATAGCATAAGTAGCACTAATTAAGCACAACAATAGACTACTAAACAATACATAAATGAATAATGCTTGCTCTACCTTGCAGGGAAGCTGCAGCATGCTGAGCACTAGAAGTTAATGCCAGATATACAGTCGTGCTCTGCTCACATTAAGCCAAGTTTCTGACTTTCTTTTTGTGATGAATAATACCTATCCCTCTGTCCAACTGCACATGATCCAGTATCAATTCATCTGCTTTATACCAGAGTCAGATTATGATTAAGCTGATCATGAAGTTTGATATCCCACTCTTTATTTGTATTAGCTGGGCAATTTAATATAAAATAATAGAATTGCATGCAATAGAATTATTAAGATCTGTATGCTATGCTGTCACACTGCTAGCGCAAACCAATGCTTCAGTGATACCATAACCTCTTGATGGGCAAAATTCAGCAGCAAACTGTACTGCCAGAAGTCAGTGGCACAACACTGTTTGTCTGGTTTTTGTCTTTGCCTAGCAAGCATTAATGATGTTTCGCTTGTACTGGTTTATGCTAAGGCAACATCATTAGCACTGACATTGTGGCCTTGCTGGATAAGTTGAAACAGAAAATCTATGAAAGCAGCAGAAAAATGGCATGATGGCAATCAAAATAAAAGCAGTCCATTTGCTATTCCAATTTTCCTGTGCCATCCCAATCTTCCTTCCCATCATTGTGGATCCTTTCAAACCTTACAGCTCAGAAGTTGAATACATTGCTGAACATGCATCCCTGCCTTTATTTGCTTTGCACAATCTTGAGAGCTCGGTTGTCATTATTTTAAAGCTGGAAGAATATATACATCAGTGCCACCCAGAAATCAAAGGGTACTGTGCAGTGAAAATCCTATTTTATTATCTATTAACTAAGCAAACCAAAATAAGTGTGTTTTTCCCTCTGCCCCTGATATTGAAGAATGCATGGGAAAGTAACATTGACTGTGGCTACAGAACAAAAATTCAGACATTTATCAGGCTTGAGGATACTTACTGTCCATGTTGCTAATCATGATGTTTTTTCTGGGTCTTGAAAAACTCAGCATCTACTCCACGCTACCAAGATTTTTACCTGTTTTCTAACAGATAATCTGTGTCAACAAACATGGGCATGAAGGCATGTGACTGAAAGGTTAACATCTGAGAAATAGCAGTATCTTACAAAGCTCAGCAGAAGGGAGTGCAGCAAAATGTACAGGATTTTGTTATCAATTTCCCTTTCTAAATCTGTCATCTTTTCAGCCAGGCTAAGATGGACCTCATCTCTAAGGTTTGGCCACCCAGGGGGTTGAGAGGTGTCACAGAGCCATTCTTTTGCCATTCTTTGCCATTGTTTATGTGTTATCATCTGTTTGTAGCAGCTTGAAAATTTTATTGCATTTTTTCTGATTTTCTGATATTTTTCTGATATTTTTATTGACTGTTTTTAAAGTCTCTGGTAAACCACCCAGAGCAAGTCTATCAGGATCTGAGACAGCTTCAGGGCTCCATCTGCTGCTGAGTGCTGGAATAGCAGCCCTGAGAGCTGCAGGATTGGTCCCTCAATCTATTGCAGCTACCAAGGCCCTCAAGAGCACCACCTGGGGGAGCCCTCCTGAAGCTGAAGGCCCTCTGACTTGCCCCTTGCCCCTTGCCCTGTTCCCTGGACCCTGCTCCATCCCTGAGGCACCTGCTCCTGCTTGTGTTGCCTCACCAGTTTCTGACCCCAGGCCTGCTAGACTATGCTTTTGCCCATTGGACTGGACCTCTCTTGATCTTCTGGCTACTCCTGGTTCTGACCTGGGACTGCTGATTGGGATTTGGCTGGGACTGCTCTTGGGACTTTAACCTAGCTTCCGGGGTCCTGGTGCCCATGTCAGTCAGCCACCCATGCCCCAGACACTGACAGCTTTGACTGTGGGGCAACACAGAAACGTTAATGATAATAGAAATAGGGACTGAAAAGTCACATAACTATAGCAATTTAGTAGGAAAGACAGACAGAAAGAAGTTGAGGGAGGTATTACCTGAGAAGTTACTTGAAGGCAGCAGCCTGGCTACTGAAAATCTATTTCTCATCTTGAGCCGTCTTAGAAAATGCTCACATCAAGCGGCATAAACTTCAATGAGCATTAAAATTCATGGTCTGCCAGTTTCTCTATACATTGCTCTAGATGGCGGGTCAGAAAATTCCCTAAGAATCAATAAGTGGTACGGCTGGAGCAAATGGAATTGTTAGCATCAAAAATTAAAAAGACGTGTGGGCCAGTCAGGGGTGGAAAGACAAGTTCTAAGGGTGTTGAGTGTTTGTATGCACCTTTGAAGCAATGCTAGAAAGCTTCTTTTTCCTTGTATCGAGAAGGCATTGTTTTGTTTCTGGCAATTCCTTATTGGTAACTAAGACCTTACTGCTAATGTACTCATTACCATGAAATACCAGCCGCCTGCACGATTCAGTGCCAAGATGTTACATCCTCCCTGCCTGATCTCGCAGTTTTTTGAATGAGCAATAGAAGCACATCAGACTTCACCATGACACTTGCCCTTCAGCAAGAAAACAAGGGGCAGCGCCTCCCCTTCCCCGCCACCATGAAGATGCAATTTTCATCTTAGGAACAAGAAGGCTGCAATGTGGACAAGACAACGGGGGGCCTGCCAGTTCATCTCATCTCTGCTTCTACAGAGGAAGAGAAAGAGAGACATCTATTGTTTCACAGTTGCTGCGATGTCCAAAGGCTGAATGCTGTGGCACTGCTTTTGTTTTATTAGAAGGAAAGAGATTAATATATTCATTAGATGTGTGAGCTGCAGAGGTAGAAAAAAGCACATGCATTCGCAACTGCAGCTGGTGAGAAACAGCATGGAAATATGTAGCTGGGAGGGGCAATTCAGGCCATTGAATCCAGCGGTGAGGCTTTGCATGGCCTACCCTTAAACACTTTTTGACAAACCTGAGAAACACTGTTCTCCCCATGGTGTGTCCTAATTGAATTCTACCACCTGCCTAGCAGCCACTTTCCAATGGGTTGGGAGGGGAGCAGAGGGGCCCATTAGCAACCCCCAGCTGCTGCCTGGTGCTCCAGGAATCATACTAAGGCACCTGGAAACCCCTGCCTATGCATTGCTTTTTGAAGAAATGAGTAGACGGGGTCTTCCAACAGCTGAGCTGCAAAGTAACATGCAGTTTTAGGTCTGCGTTTGCTTGGTGTTCCAATCAGCCGCCAATCATCACACCCCTATGTACTAATGTGAGGGTATGTATGTTTGAACTCATTGGGACTTACATCTATGTAGACTTCTATGGGATGCTGCTGTAAACCACTGAACATTGCAGGACTGCATCTGTGCCAATGTTTCTCAAATAATTTTTGCATAGAGCTTAAAATATTAAGGGTTCAGAGTTTTGGTTTTGTTCACTTGAGGGTATGCTTATCATTGGATTCTGCTTTATTTCCATTAGTTTCAATTTGCATCTCAGTGGCATCAGCATTAGAGCTCAGATTAGTTGCTTGCATTGATATGCTTTCCAGTCTGTTCTCTAAACTCCAAACAGAAGACTGTGCTTTCTCTGGCTTAGTGCTTCCCCTAGTGATGGAGTGGCATTCGTGTGTTGCTGCTTTCTATATTGAGTTGGGAAGAAAACAAACTCAATATTGCTGGTAGAGCATGGGATATAACACTCAAGGAAAGGATACAGTTCTGATCTCTGATCTCTAGAAAAGCAATGTTCATTCAAAATTTGTCATAGAACCAGATAAGGCAAGAAGGAAAGAACTTCTGTACACTACAAAGCGAATTCTAAATGGCAATCATAGCTGATTTGCATTGAAGATACAAAACGCCTCTTCACCTTGTTCTTATGCAGAGGTGTGCATCTCCATGGGTCCAAAGTAGGGGCATGGACTCAAAGTTGCTCCAAATAAATCTATTTTTGCTCTGTTTTTCCCTTAAGTATATAGTGGCCCACTGCTGGTGAAATGATGCTGCTGAATCCAACCTGTTCTCTGTGGAGTCTTATTCCTTGGCTTTCTTTTTCCAGCTGGCTTGATTTTGCTAAGTTGTGCTCCTCTGTTCTTTGTGATTCTGGAGTTGCTTTTTAGTTGCTTAACATTATATTTGCCAGTACTGTTTTAACTTGTTTTCTTTCATGAGCTACCCAAAGAACTTCTGTTAGAGGTGGCCTATAAACAGGATGTATGGATACAGTTTACATATATTTATAACCAGCCCTATACCTATGGATATCCAACTAATAGAGCAGTATCTGCTTTTTTAGCAGGTTACTGCCTCTTTTTCCGTTAGAAAAGTAATATGCTTGTACACCTCATTTACTCTGATATTAACAGTTCTATTATTTGGTCATATGCATTTCATTTGTCTTCATAACTGATCTGAAATTAGTTCATTTACTTTATTTCTATTTATTTCCCTTTTCCATTGTTTGCACTGAGAAACCCAGTCTTCTGCTGCCTTTGGTGTAATCTAACAAATCAGCATGACCATTTTCAAATAAACAGTTATCCCTCCCACCTGTACAGGCTGTTCCCATCCATTGTCTAACCCAAGAGAAATTAATGTGAATCCAAGAAAACAAACGGGAAGCTTTCATTCCAGAAATGCTGGAATTCCCATTAAGATTTGCAGCTAAAATTGATGGAGCAAATAGGGGCCATCCATGCAATTTTTATTTGTTTTGTAAGGGAGAGCACATCCCTAATTCTGCCATGTCAAGGTCCATTCAGGACATTCAAGGCAGAGGCAGAACTAAAGGCTGGAGTGCAGAAGAGCATAAGAAGAAGACTTGTTGGATCAGATCAGAGGCCAACCTAGTCCAGCTTTCTGCTTATAATTGCCATCCAGATGCTTATGGAAGCCACATGCAGAATAAGAGGACCACAGCACCTCCTACATGCATTTCCAGCAACTGCAACACATACACAATCTTTCTCCATCACTGGACATAAGATATCGCCATCATGACTAGAAGACATTGATACTCAGGGCTTTTTTTGTCATAGAACACACCGGAATGGCGTTCTGGCACCTTTTTTTGATGGATTTTTCCAAGTGACTGTGAATCGCCCTGTTGGGTGTAGCAGGTCGGCAGCAAAAATCATTAACATAGTGCCTGCGGGCTGCTTGCGTGTTGCCGCTGATTGTCGGCGCTGATTGTGAGGGTGCTGCTTGGCTTGGGATGCTGCTCGGCTTGGGATTGGTCGTGTGACTGCGCGCTGAGTGCTTACTACCGGCGGCGACCATTGTGTAAAAGTGTGACCCCAAGACGTGAGTTCCAGTGCCTTTTTTTTTTTTTTTACAAAGAAAGCACTGTTGATGCTGATTTCCCATAATGACTCAGTATGCATTGGCTAGTGACTCTGATCTGGATATGGGAAACCCAGGTACAAATTTCTGATCATTGATCAGGCCACTAAGTGGTCTTGGGCAAGTACCCTCATTGAGCTTATTCTCTCAGGCTGCGGGGAATATAATTGTGGAATCACTCTATGGGCTACCTGAGCTCCCCAGCACGGGAAGATAAAAACAAATCTTAAAGAAGTGTTCTTTTCTGCAGTGCAACCCATTTTACTAGAGACTCTGACAGGGGAGAAATTGGAATAAGGGCTGGATGAAATCTAGCAGGTCAACCATTTTAGTCACAAAGGCAAATGCACTTGTTGTGATCACTACTGTTTCCTGAGTCTTTAAAAAATGATGAATCAGCCTTGACAAGTTTCTCCATTTTTCTGCCTACTGAATGTATGGCCATCTGCTGTATCTAAGGCAGAGGAAAATTAGAATAATTATAGCAGGATGAAACATTAACTAATCAGACACCCAGTATCCATTCTTCTCAAGAAGACAGCACTTAACCCATCTAATTCATGGTGCTAAGCCTGCCATAGAATAGATCCCAGCCAAAGATGGAGTTATCTGAGAAGCAGCTTCCTGTAATAGGAGCTAGAAGCTCCTTCCCCAACCTGGGAAAACTGGAGTGTATACACAGCTCCATTGACAATGGAGTCAGTAGCCTCCACTGTCACTAGGAGATCACTGTTGGTTCCTTTGTTAGATTTTCATACGACCCAGTAGTCCATGCCCTTTCAGGCAGACTCCCTCACAGTGTAGTTAAGATAAAACAATCTAAAATGCTGCTCTGAGTCCTTTAGGAGGAGGGTGGAAAACAAATAATATAAAGACAGCTTTAGGTAGGCAAATTCAAAATATCTATCAGTAGGCCTGTGCAGATCAGTCTATTTCCAGCCCTGAATCAGCTCCATACATATTCATTCATTCATCTCATTAACCTACATTATTAACTCTTCATGAAAATAAGTATTTAAATATACATGAAATATGTGTCTTCTCACAAAATATGCATTTCTAACAGTATAATCCTATATGTCTGCTCTGTACTAAGTTCCATTGAGTTCAGCAGGACTCATTTCTTGGCAAGCATTTGCAAGACTACAACTTAAATATATTCTCTCTCAAAGTACACTTTTCTAAACATGTGGCTTGCATGTTGCTGCTTTCCAATCTGTACGGTGGTCCAAAACCTGCAGATGAAATTGGTTTGTTTCAGAATAGAAATGTAACAAAATCCTTATTAGTAAATGGTTTATTATACCAGAGTGTAGATCCTTTTTCAGTCCAAGGAGTAAAATTCATGGCAGAGGGACTCCAAGGGACTGCAATTGAATGCTGGATGAAGGCAAAAAGGTAGGGTGAAAAATACTAATGTATTTCAGTTTAAACCTCTTCTTGCCAGTTAGTAAGCCTTAGGGAAGGCTTTTACAATGGGGAAGAACTGTACAGAAGCAGAAATACTTCCAAACAATTGGTGGTTGAGAGGAACTGGGTGTGGCCACAAGAAGGGGGTGTGGCCATCGGGCGACACCCAGCAGGACGGCTGTGGGCCCCCGGTCTGGAGTTGCCCACCTCTGCGTTACTCCCTGTGCAACTGGGTAGGAGCATCTCAGGTTCGTGTTGGGTTTTTTGGCTTTAATAAACTAGCAGTTTGTTTATACAGTCCAACCCCTCAAATATTACTTCTATTGTACAAAGATAACAGACATAACTGAACACAATAAAAGGAATAACTAACGCAATTCCAAGAAAAATTAATAATTTAAATCACATAACTAAAATAAATTCACTTGCAGCCTCTTTTATCACAAAATAAATGGCCCTGAGAATTTGGGCATGAATGTGATGACAGAAGTATGCATGGTAAATAAATGAAGTAAAATGGTTGATAAGGACAATTGTAGAAAGAGTTTGTGTCTAGCATTAATACAAGGAGACAAATATATAGGAAGTATTTCAGTTTTCTTTAAGGGGTCGAGGATCATTGAGTTGAATGAGTTCAAATCTGCAGGGCCTGATGAACTCCACCCTAGGGTCATAAAGGAGTCTGAGAAATCATGGAAGACAAGGAAGTTCCAGATGACTGAAAAGGGCTAAAGTAGGAGGAAATGATCAGCTGCACATGTTAAGAATTTCTTGGAGAGCCGTGTTGGACAGAATTTGTCTCCCAGCAGATATTGGGGAACTTGAGGTCCCCCATCAAGACAATATCATACCTCCCTGAAACACTGTCAATTTGCTTTTCAAAAGTTTCATCCTCATCTTCATCCTCACCTTCTCTTTGACTAGGTGGTTGGTAATAGACTCTTACCATCGTGTTCCTTTAACTCCTTGCTCCACTTATATTAATCCAGATGCTCTTGGAGGGGCTACTAAGCTCATCCTCCCATATTTCTTTGCAGAGATATGTATCTTTAGTGTGACTCCACCTCCCTTTCTGTTCCTTCTCTTCTTCTTGAACAGGTTATGTCCTTCAATTGTTGAACTCCAGTCATGGGAGTCATCCCACCAAATCTCAGTTACACCTGTCAGGTTATATTTGCCCTCTTGTATGAAGAGTTCATGATCATGCTGTTTGTTTTCCATACTCTGGGCATTAGTATATAGACCTAGAAGACCATGTGTTTTATACTCTAGCTTTCTTTTTGCATTTTTGGAAGACCATCATTGGGTGCTGTTTCAAGCAGCTCCCTCTGTTGTGGTGCATAAGCATTTGTGTTGTCATGCCCCAGTGTACTTTTTCCTTTGCTGCAGGATTCAGTGTAAAGGCCCCCCAATTAACCTCTTCACACAGTGGCCAAGCACCTTCTTTCCAGTCCTGGTAGAGAGGAAGTAGCAAAGGATGCAAAATATCTCAAATGGGTAGGACCCCTCGAAGATCACGCATGTCTGTGGACAAATAGCTGGTCTAACTTGGCATAAGCCAACTTTCTGAGTTCCACAGACTCTGAATTGTGTTTATACTTCACAATTAGTCTTGAGGGATAAACCCTGATGGGTCCTAAGAAAAACTAAGCACCCAAGAAACTCTCCGCTACTACCACCTTCTGCCACATTTGTGGCTCTCTTTTCCCTCTCCCGCTTTCCTTAAGCTGTCACTTCTTCTTCAAATGACAGAAACAGGATTCTGTTGCCACTGGTTGATTCCTTAACACAGAAATAAAAGTTGATGCAGAATAGCCCCCAGCTGGTCATTACTCCACCTTTATCCAAATGGCTATTCTCCTACATTTTTTTTTTTAATCCACTTACTTGTTCAGGTGGGAAGGCAAAGTAGGAATGAACTTTGGTCAAAGTAGATAATTTCAGATTGTGCCTTTAAAAGAGGGCAACTAATATGTTTATTTAATTCTCTTGTTGATGTATTTTTAAGGAACGTTCCTGATTCTCACTTTTGGAGAAAAACTACAGCAGAACAACAAAAACACTCTGATGTGAAATATTTTCTTTCTTTTGGCCATTTTTGAGCAGCTATGAAAAAAGAGGCTTCCTAGTATTAAACTTATTTATCATTCATGCTGCCAGCAGCCTTAAGTGGCAAGAAAGATAAATATTATATCTATTTATCTTGAAACCATCTCTTGGGTCTGTAGCATCTTTTTATACAAATATAAAAGCTTGGCAATACAAACCCATCTTGCACAAATTACATTCAATGACATAATCAAAATTCTTTTATTGCACCCAGCCCTGTGGCATTGATATTGATATGAAAAAAGAGTATAGCATTTCTAGTTCATGTCCCATTCCTAAAAATTCATCTAATATCTGAAAGCAACATTCCTTATCTCACTGATGTGCCATTATTGAAACTCTAGGGCATCGAAGATTACCCAAACCTGCCCTGCATTTCTTGGGCCACAGTCTGTCAGCTCTCAGATAGAAGCGATGGCAAATACAGCTCTAATCTTAACTTAGACATTACCAAGAGAAATGGCCAACATCTGTCTAAAGGTAGCTGTACAGATGTGCAGCCTACTGCTCAAAAGGCACGGCACTAATATTACATGTTGTGGCTTTGTACTTGTTCACTCCTCATTTTATTTTAAGAATTTATATTCTATGTCTTCAACAATGTAGTTCTTAAGGCAGCTTAAATACATAGAAATAACAACAACAGTACAACTGCACAGCAATTAAGGCCTGACACAAAGTGGCTGTTAGACATACAGTAACTTGGCCATTCACCTAGCAAACATGCATGATGCATCCGCACAATTAGCACTTTAGATGTGTCTAGGTATCAGCCATATCTTACTAATACTAGGTCAGAGGATGTTATCTAGACAATGTCTAAGGCTGCAAACCTAAATGCACTGGCTAGAAAGTAAGCTCCATTGAACACAGTGGGAGTTAAGAACATTGGAGCCACGCTGTAATCTGGCTAAAAGCCCATTCAGTCCTGCATTCAGCTTCCACAGTGGCCAGCCAGCTGCCTATGCAAACCCCACAAATAGGACATATGCAGAATTGTACCCACCTCCATACAGTGCCTTGAAGAAGCATTCACACACAACCCTTCAACTTTTCCATGTTTTGTTGCATTTTACAAACTGGAATTGAAAAGGATTGGATTAGCATGGTTGCCATGATTATCATGATCGGCTTGATGTGCAAAGGATACTCAACACTGTGAAGATCCTTTTTTCATTGTGACACAAAAGTTAAGTAAACAAAAACTAAGAGGCACTTACTGATGCGTAAGTACTTGGCCCTCTTGAATCAGTGTATAGTAGAAGCACCTTTGGCAATAATGGCAGCTGTGAGTCTTTTTGAAGAAGTCACTATGCTTTGAACCTCTGGATCCTGCAATGTTTGTCCATTCTTCCTGGCAAAACTGCTCCAGCTCTGTTGGGTTCAATGGGGGCTGTTGCGGAACAGCAACTATCCAGGTTTGCTACAGCTTCTCAGTTGGATTCAGCTTTGACTGGATCATTTCAAGACACTCAGGATCTTGCTTCTAAACTAAATGTTACTTTGGGAGTGACCTGCCAGAAGTTGAACCTCCACCATAATCCCAGGTCTCTTGCAGACTGAAATAGGTTTCCCTGTATTTGGCTCCATCCATCTTTCCTTCAATCTGGATCAGTTCTCCAGACCAGAGACCCTTTTCCCACAGGTTTGTTGTGTCTCCCTCATGCCTGTTTGCAAACTCCATGTGGGTTTTGATAGTATGTTTTATTTCAGCAATAGCTGTCTTCTCACCAGGCATCCATAAATCCCACCTTTGTGGAACATCTGGGTGACATCTGTCTCATGGGCAGTCTCTCCCATGTCAGCCCCTTCAGAGTCGCCATTGGCCTCTTGGTTGCTTCTCTGACCCTCTTACCCTCTCCCTGTGTTTTGCTGGATGGCTTTCTCTAGGCAGAGTCATGGGCCATATTCTTTCCATTTTGTTATAATGAGTTAACAGTGCTCAAGGAGTTGTTCACACTTTGGGACATTTTAACAACCCAAGTGTGATTGGTGCTTCTATATAACTTCCCAGAGCTGCCTTGATAGCTCCTTGGTCTTCATGCTGTTGTTTGCCTACAGGAGATATGTTATTCAACAAAGTCTGTAGCCTTCCAGAAACAGGAGTATCTGATCTGAGATGATGGGACACTAGAACTGCACGCAGGTGTGCTCCTTTCAACTACAGTGTGTAACTTGGAGGCAATGGGTTGCACTGGAACTCATTTAGGCATGACCAGCAACACTGGGGGTGATTGTGGATACTTTTGCAACCAACAAGGGCTTGCTTGTTTCGGTTTAACTTTTGTACCACAATACAATCTTTATTTTCCACCCTCATAGTGTTGAGATATAATGGTTTCCATTATTCAGTGGGTTTAGTCAGGGACCATAGCTGTCAAGACCCCTAATTTAAGCATATAAGTAGAGGAAAACAATATTCAGCAAGGAAATGCTTCCTTACTGTTTCTGAGATAACTGAACTAAGCTTCTGTTTTGCAGAAAATTTATTTCTGGAACATTTCTTCTGCTTGTGAATAACACACTTAACAACAAGGGAATGATTTCGCCCTCATATTTTTTATTATTGCAGGAAAACATACATGCCAGAGAGATTCAAATCTAACTTATTTTTCTTGGTTTCCCTTTATTTGTTAGACTAAAATTAAAAAGTGGGCAAAAATCCTGTTGGTGCTTCTTATTTAATGTGGCATGACCTGAGTTTGCTCCTTGGATGATATTTCTCTTTGTCTCAGTCTGAAGAGGACCAGGGAAGAAACAGCAGGATTCTCTTCTCATTGCAGCTCCTTCGGTTGAGTTGTCTTGTTATTCAACATTGGCAGATCCCAGTAATAAGAATGCTTCAGTTAGCTGGAGGCAGTTAATTAAAACATAACAAAGGGGTGAGTCGATGCGATGCAAAAAGCCGTATTTCCTCAAGCCTGGGGGGTGAGCAGGGCCAGTCCAAGATGTATCGCAGTCTGAGATGGCGCAACAAATGTCCCGATTCAAGGCACATTCTACCCAAGGCCAGCTGACTTACTCTGGTGCCTGAGGAGAAAACAAGAACAACACAGAAATGCTTTCTCACCCTTCCTGTCTGTTGCTGTTTCTTTCAATTCATTTCTATACTACCCATGGCTGAAGCACTCTCAGTTGAACATGCAAGGATAATAAATTAAATAAGTCGCATTGGGTGCATTCACATGACAGCCCAGTCCCGCTGCCTCGGGACCACCCCGCGCTCAGCCGAGGTGCCACGCAAGGGTGTGTGAAAGCACGCGTGTTGTTAACGACAAACCAGGCAAGTCGTGCTTCTCATTTCCTTTCCTCTTTACCTTTGATGTTCCAAAGAAAGGGACCACATACGCACCAGCACCGGCCACCTGTCGAGGGCTGGGGCTGCAGGGGGCAGGTACCCGAAGCAGCAAGCTGCAGGACCTCTGCTCAGATAGAGGAGGACTCGTGCAGGTGGGAGGCAGGTTGCAAGCAGGCCGAGATCCCATGGGCCTGCAGCCAGTGTTCAGCACACGGGACGCTGGTGTCCTGCTGCCGGAGAGAGGAAGGCACCGAGGGAGGAGAAGGCTGCTTTCCCCTCAGCACCGAGCTGGGCTAAGGCCCATCCAGTAGGGGTGAAATTCTCCCAGCAAACAGGATCATCCAACTGGGCCTTCAGCATCGGCCGACTTTCCAGGAGGCTCATGGCCTGCTCTGAGAACTCCTGGCTAACACTGAGTTTTGGCAGAAGGCCAGTGGTTCAGGGAGCTGCAGGTCCAGGACTGGGCTCTGTGTTAGCTGACAATAGTCAATGATAGAAGAGCTGGTTGTGGTGCTTTGTCTCTTGACGGGTTGCGGAGTCTCTGCACCTGCGATTTTTGAGGGCAGAGGTTGGAAGACGTAGGGTGGAAGCCCAGCCTCTGAGAGAGCAGGGGATTGCCCTTGCTAGCTGAGCTTTAGTCACCATTGCCTCCAAATATAGGATTTGCCAGTGGATTCCAAAACATTTGCTTGGATTAAGGGCAGTCAGTGAACCATCTTGCCTTAACTCACAGCTTGCCCTTTCCCCCACCCCTCTATAGGCAGGTGGCTGGTGGGAAAAGCCCAAGAGGAAAATGTTTAGCAACTCTCTTGGAAACAATCTGTGTGCTCAGACGATGCATTCCAACAGATTTCTAATTAGTCAACTCTTAGGTAACATAGATTACAATATCTTATTGCTCTCTTTGCTAGAGGAAAATAAAGTGTAAACAAATTACAGATGTTTATTGTTTATCTCCAA
Source organism: Varanus komodoensis (assembly GCF_004798865.1). Lineage (NCBI taxonomy): Eukaryota > Metazoa > Chordata > Lepidosauria > Squamata > Varanidae > Varanus > Varanus komodoensis. Next base: position 7,707,548 of record NW_025336087.1, on the reverse strand, counting down.
CACTTTTGTTTTTGTTACGAACTATTTTGTTCTGTATTCCATCTGGCTTGTTTATCCTCTTTGAAAAATTAAAGCAAGATTTTTGCAACATCCTCTGTTTTCCTTTCAAGACAGCCTCTCAGTACTACAAACTTCATTCATGGCTCCTCTGGACTACTTCCTCGCATTTGCCATCTGGAGAGAAGAGAGAGCACAGCCAGCCATTTAGGGCAGGCAAAGCTTGTGGGGACAGCCGTACCATTAGATAAAGCCGCCTGAAGCAGCATGTGCTGTGGAGCAGAGACTAACAGGAAGGTGTTGGAGGGCAGAGCTGTGTACAAGCCTGTCCGCTTTCCTCAGGCTTTCTGGAGACGCTGTCTAAACATGCACAGAATCACACCCCTGGGTTATGGTTGCCTCTAAGCAATCATTAGAAGATTGTTATTTTTTATTTAGCAGTGGGTTATAACCAGTGTTAGTTCTACATAGAGTTCAGTAAGTGCAAATGACCCTGCTTCACCATAAACGGCTATTTCACAAGTTTTGGAGTCCATATTTCCAAAAGAACAGAGGATGGAACAGGTCAGAATGCACTGGTAATGTGTATAGTCCATGTATGTACTACTTAACCAAAGTTTTAGCATGCATTATTAGTTTTAATGCAAGGTGTATCTTAAAATGTCTTTGTATTTGAAGAAAAGGCATTTTACTGGCATGACTGATAAACATTCTGCATTTGTTGAATATACCTTAAAGGTCTGCTTTCCCTTTTTGTTCACAAGCACTGGAGTATAACTTTTGAAATCCCCTTTCCTCCTCACCCCCCTCCAACCCTTTAAAGCTGTGTGTTTGCCTGGGAGTAGACACTTTTGAAGACTTGTTTTCTAAGTCATCATAACTTGGTTTGTGCTATAAAGCAAGAAATATTGGGGCATTTTGGAGTTATCCTAATATTGCAAGATTATTATGCAATGATAATTATACCCTCTTTATCTGTATACTGTACACTGCACAACTACTTTATAGGTCACAGCAAATAAAACAATCACTAAACACAATCCAAAAATACTAGTGCATTACAACATAACACTGATTGTTCAATAATTCCTAGAATAGTTTGCAGCATATCAAAACATAAGCTTAAAACATGGGTTGATTAGCAATATCTAATACCAGTAACATCAGCATTACATCTTAATTAAGCAAGCCAGCCAGTAATTCATTTTAAGTCTACATTCACCTGGGCCTAAGTCCTACTGAATTCAGTGGGGTTGCTTATTTATTACTCAATTTATTCAGAGTATTTCTTGACTGCCCTTCAGTAAAACTCACACAGTAAAAACTAATAAAAACCAATGCAGCAAGCAGAAAAACAAATGAAAGCTGCAATAGAAGCCAGCCCTCTAAAAACAGCAAGCAAAAGCATAAAAGAAACCTACGCTAAAGCTCCATGCAAAGAAACATTATCAGTGGACTGCCAGAATGAAATAGTAAGTCTTTGGGGCTTCCTAAAAATAAAATATCTAGCTCAGATCAAAACTAGCAGAAGTGGAAGTGATACAGCTTGCAACATGTAACTAAGGAAACAGTCCTGTGTAGATTTGGCAGGAAAAAGTACCGACTTCCAACATGCCCGGGTCCCAGCCAACCATTTCTATAATCCAGCACAGCCAAAATATCCAACTAGAAGCGGTCTAAATTAAGACCACCACTCACTGCAGGCTTAACCCAAGCCCCAAACAAGTCACAGATTTCCTTACAAGGTTGTTGTTGTGGGGGTAAGACTGAGAGCAGGAGGAGGAGAAGGTGCATGCTACACTGAGTTCTTTGTGGGAAAAGAACTGGAGTAGAGATCTAACAAACAAGTAGTAATCATCAGATGACCATTTTATTTAAGATGGTTTAACATTGGTTTATTTAGTAACCAATGTCAGTTCTTCATAGAGTAGACCTATTGAAACAATGGGTCTTTAGTTATGATTATCTCAAGTCTCACTAAGGTCAGTGTCTGCTCAGCATACAATTAACACTGGGTATACCCACTGCCTATGCTACAATCACTTCTAAAAAATCATAAAAGGCATAAAATGCCAAATATTTAATCCATAAAATCTAGTAAAACATTAAAATCTCTATGAAAGAAATAGTCATTCAACCAGTCAATACTAAGGTTGCTTGGAAAAGAAAGGGCTTGAACTGCTTTGTAAAAGAAGCAAAGGAGGGGAATTCACAGAGGAACTGTCTCAGTGCAGGATGTTCCAAAGCTTTGGAGGTCCAGCAGAAAAGTCACTCCCCGCGTACCTAACAAAATTGTGACATGCAAATGGCTTCTTTGTTTTGAGGCTAGACAGATATAATTGCATTTTGATCCCTGAAAAGTCTCCTTTCTCCTTTACTAACACCATCAGGAGGAACATGAAAATCCAATTGCATAATGGCTGCATGAGAATCCAATGAGTGCATGAAGGCTGTCCATAAGTTGTTGGACACACAATAGGCTTGGCTTGTGTTTACAAGGCCATCAATCAAACGTATCCTGACAGGCTGGTGGAACAATAAAGCCTAAACCTATTCACTCTTGACTCTCTCCCACTGAAAGTAATAGGAATTACAAGTAAGTGCATTTTGACCCACCATGGAATATGTAAACAATGAAAACTCCTGTAACAGAGGACTCTCGGGAAATAGTGTCTCTGCCACTAGTCATGTAAAGAGCCCCTATGTTGGAGTGCACAGGGATCCCTAGACCTTTTCCCTGCAGAAACATGCGTAGAATTGAGTCTGTAATACTGTTTTCATCAGAAAGTGTAGCCTAGCTTTCCTCTCTCCAAAACACAGTACCCAGATTTACCCCCCATATGCATGCAAAAGCTGAAGAAAACTCAGCTGTGCAGTTTGTTTTCAGTAATAATATCTGACCTTCAATGCAAGATGCTTTTACTCTCCTGCTCTCTCAATAACTGAAAGTGCCAACTGGAATGTGATGGGAGTAACTAATGGCAATGATGCACAAGTTGTATCAGACTTCTTCAAGCTTGTGCCTTCCATGTTGGATGGGGATGATGGGGTTTGCCATGCCCATCTGGCTGTTCCTTGTGCAAAAAGGATGCATGCTTAGCATGTCAGTTCTCTTGAGCTATATCAACTAACTCATCCTTACATTCTACCCTTCTGTATCCCATCTAGTGGGACATATCTGAATGTGTCACAATGCTTTGTGAAGCAGCCAGTCGCCATGAGGTTTTCCCTATTCACGCCTGCCAGCATTTCCCTTTCCCTCCTCTGTTTCCCCTATGTCCAATTTTAGTTTGCAATCTCCATGGGGAATGGACCTGTCCTCTTGTACATCATAAATACTGCTGGCATCATCAGAAAAATAAACAACAGCAGCAACAGCAAACAGCAGACTGAGTGGCGTTTTCAGGAAGGGAAGAGAAGCTGGGGCAATAAACCTTGGTTCAAGAACAAGAGTCGCAAGCATGCTGCTATTTATTTTTATCACTGTGTTTGTAAGTCAAAACAGCAGGCATGGCCCTCCTCCCCCTCCCGCTTTTATCCTCACAGCAACCCAGTGAGGTAGTTTATGTGGAGAGTCATGGCTGAGTGGGGACTAGAATGCAGATCCACAAGCCCTGGGCCAGCACAACACTGGCTCTCTATGAAGTGTTATTGGTTATGGATCACCAAAGAGAGGGGAAAGTAACACCAAAAAAGAGGACATTTATGTGCATAAAATTTGCATAAGGTAATTTATACCCTAAACTTTATTCCCTTTGTGAATACTCTGGACTGACAGAAAGATAAACAAGTGTGTCCTAGATCAAATCAAGTCAGAGCTTTGCCTTGAAGGAAAAATGACAAAATAGAGGCTGTCATACTTCACACACTCCCTGAGACGGCGAGGCTCACTGGAGAAGACCGTCATGCTAGGGAAAGTTGAAGGCCGAAGAAGAGAAGGAAGCCCAAACATGAGATGGATTGGCTCCATTAAGGAATTCACAGGCTTGAATTTGAAATTGCTGAGCAGGGCTGCTGTGGACAGAACATTTTGGAGAGCATTCATTCATGGAGTTGGGACCACTTGACAGCACATAATAATAATTAATGCATATAGATAAATGCTTAGGTGGAATTATTATTATTATTTAGAAGTATAATACATATCATTTTAGTGTGAAGAGAAGTTTGTAGTGTAACCTGGTGACCTGTGCTTTTTGCTTCATCTTTTGTTTAGGTGCTACTGATGGGCAGCTTTAGGGCTCAACTCTTTCTTCGGATTGCTCCGTATCTTTAAACTAGACTTGGACAGGTAAGCCCTTCAAACAGAGGACACAGTCAAAGTAGATGGCATTTCTGGCAGCCCTTCAGATAAAGGACTGTCCAGTATAAGAGGGCACATGTCCACCCTTGGGCATGGCGGTCAGTAAGTTCTACTTTGTCCTCTGGCCCTAATTTTCTAATCTCATTCCTTCAACACATTCCTCTTCCAAGACATTACTTGCACACAGAAACACTGTTGAATACATAACATGACAAAATTTATGCAGATCATCCTGACTCTGTATTAAGATGGGGTAAGTGATTAGAAATTCTCAGGTGACGCTAATTCCATTCTAAACATTTGTGCTCATAGGAATGCTCAACGGGATGCAATCACTAATGGCAACCTACTATAATTAAATATTAAAATTCTAATTCTTAAGAGTGAAAGCAAATTTCATGCCAGCTAGTTCGGGGCAAAAAATTAACATTGATTGTTCATTTTATCTGGTTATCCTTTGTATTTCTAAATAACCTGAAAATAAGTTAACATCAACAACAAACCCCCTATATTTCAATACTAATTATGTAACAGCTGCCACTTTTGTATTATAGATTAAATTAATACAATGGAGGAGAATTTGGGGAAGGAGCAGGGTTCCATTCCATTATACGGGTAATTTTTGTCATGTGCATGCTGCTTTTCCATGGCAAGCCACACTCCACAGTGCTCTCAATAGTTTCAGAAGTGTTTTACTAATAAAATATAGCTACATTTTTAGACTAATGCAATAACATTGAACAACACATAGCACTTACAAAATTTTAACAAATCATACAAATACTAAGATGTGAATATCTTATATTGATAAATATACACTATTATCAAACAACCCACTAACAATACATACTGACAACAGAACTGCAAAGTGGAATGTTTTATTTAACCCATGGTTTATTGCTCCACCCAGGCAAAGAAAACAAATCTGACAAAGTGTGATTTGTTTTCTCAATCCCTGGGTTGTTTGTTTCTCTCTCCTCTCCTTACTCCCTCTCTTATCCTGAATGCCTTTGTGGTACTGTATTACTAACCAATAACATGGATGCAGGCTTTTTGCCACACTTCTCTTCTGTCTCTGTAGCCTGATGAAACAACCCATTGTTTAAACAACCCAGTGTTTATAAACCAACAGCAACCCATTTCTCTTTCTGGGCTTGTTAGCATGGCTGCATTTGTTACCATTGCTTCTTAGCATAGCTGCATTCATACATCATTAAAATTCAGAATTCAAGAACCCATACAATGAGTTAGCACTACGCATGTACAAAGGCCAAATTAGGAGAGGTCTTGTGGAGTTCACAGCTAGTCTCTTTCAACTTGATAGTGGGCTTGACTTAACAATCATATTCAGTCCCTTCTGTCAGTCTCTTTTGCAGATTTATGATTAAATCTCCATTTCTGTGAATGAAACCCAGGGTGGGATCTTCTGGGGTGCTGATTCTGTTGTCAGGAGTTCCCATAAAAGCAGCCCATCCCCATGTGCCCAGAACATAAACTTTTCTGGTTTTAGGACAACCATGGCTTCAGGGTTATGACCTAAGTTGCATACCACCTTTCCTGAGCCCTCAGGATGCCCCTCATTCTCTATGCCCAGCATCCTATGCACGCTTCCCCAGGTGTAGTTTCCATTAATCCAGCAGTCCTTATCTCTGAGGAGCTGCATATGAAAGTGCGTGCCGAGATATCATGTGCACTGGTTTGGAAAGGGGAATAAAAACAACAAAACATACATTTAAATCTCTGTGAAGATCTCGATGTATGCTAAATACTAATAATCACAACCTTTAAACAGGAATTTTCTTCCCAGTATCTCAGGAGTATCTGTTTACTTATTATTTTCATTACAGTAAAGCTTCAAGTCCCTTGACCTGTTAGCATTCCATTTTCAAAGCACCACATGAATAAACCAATCAATGACCCAAATTAAATAGTAATATGATAGTTCAATTGTGCATTAAAAATAATCATTTATCATTCTCTGCAGATTCCTCTATTTATCAGCCCTAGTGAGTATTCTCAGGTAATACATTTTCTATCAACTCTGGCAGAGACTAATATACTCTCAAAGTCATTCATTTTCCAAAAGGGTGGGCTTGTTAATCTATTGCTGCGAAAACACATTGACTCTTACAAAAAAGAGAGTTACTCCTTTGTACTCAGGAGCACTTTCAAGTACATGCAAATAAGGATTTCAGCCTTAAAGACAACCTTTTGTGGACTAGTCAAATTTGTCAGAAGAGTAGTCCTGGCATATTCTAGCTCTATACCTCCCGCATCTAGGTACACATGTGTACACACATGCTCACACATACACAGGTGCAGGGAAAAGAAAGAATAAAATGGAAACACTGTGTGACCTGAGAGACAATAACATGGAAGTGTATCGTTAGAGCCATTAGCTTTCTATGCAAATCCAGAAGCGATCCAGGACTTCTCTACAAGAAGCACTGACTGCGCACTTGTGTTTTTTACTTGTGGTCATTTGTGCAGTCAACCTCCAGATCCTCCCCCAAGCTTCTTAAGCATCTCTGAGGCTTTTTTCAGAATGAGGAAGGTGAAGTATCACATTTCTAATGAACAGAGAGATATGCCTAGTGCCTTCTTTATGTTCCTTCTGGTGGCAGGTGAAGACCTTTTTATTTATCAGACATTTTAAGAACTGAATGAAGTGTGTGTGTGTGTGTGTGTGTGTGTGTGTGTGTGTGATTTTTGGTTGCTTTACTGTACTGTTGTACCTGAGATTAATTAATTTATCAGACTGTTGTAGTTATTTCTTCTGGTGTTTTTAATATTTTGAACATTTGATTTTACTGTATTTTTGTATGGCAGCTATTTTATTGTATATTTTTATTGCTTTTTTATTGTTGTATATTGGTATTTGAAGTGTAAACTGCTCAGAGAGCCATGTGGGCTATGGGAGCAGAATAGAAATGTAATAATAAATAAAATTTAAAAACACAATGCAACACAACACACTGGAATGAAAGGGAGGCATGCCACGTGACCTCACCTCATGCTACTTCTGTCCCAGATTTGTTCAGACCTGCTTTATCACAGCCTTTCAATATGTTAAAGTTTACTCCTAGTACATCTGTCTCTCTGTCTGTCTGTCTGTCTGTCTGTCTGTTGGTGTGTGCTAAACTTTGGGTGGAGCGCTGGGGCCAGGAGGAGCAGCTTTGCCGGCTGGTGGGCTGTGAGCAGCAAGGGACAAGATGCTTCGGATCAGAGGCCCCGGGCCATGGAGGCGCCTTCAGCTGCTTTTCTGCCCCCTCCCTTCCCCGCAGCCACGGCTTCCATCTTTCTCTTTCCACCTTGCAAATGCCTCCTTTTAAACAAAGTTTGTGGTGCCTTTTCAGGCCTTCCCAACAGTCTCTTTTGTCCTCTTGCTCAAGAAGCAGCCACCCAAAAGACATGTCTACTCAGAAGTAAATCAGATTATCTTCAGTGGTCTTACACTAAATCACACTGATTTCCTTGGAGCTAATGCAGGGGAAAGTCTCCTTGAGATCCCTGACACTTTTTGAAAAGAGGGGGCTGTACTTGCTTGGCTTTGGGTGGGGGGAAATAGGGGTGCTGCTGGTCCCACAGCTTCATCCCTGACGGTTAGGAGGAGAGGAGCAAGCAGCAACACCCTTCCTCCTGCTGCCTGATTTTTTGTCAGAGCTGCCATTTTTTTCTTCTTTTTAAACATCTCTCCTGTTTTGTTCCTTTGGGCCTCCCGAAAGCTAACTGAGCGAAACAAAGGAATGAGCACCAAAACAAGGAAACCTGAAAAGGTCATAATGGGGCACAGACCCCCTTCTAACTCTTCCAGCTTCTCCTACAATGGCATTTCTGTGTGACTCAAGAGTGCAACTATGAACTGATTAGCATGTGCCTCAACTGCGGTTAAGGCATTTTTGCATAAATAATGTGACACTGTTCAGGACATGCTTTCCATTCATAGGCTCTAGCGCAGATCTTGCAAAATCTCATGCACTGTTGTAATTCTGTTATATTGCAGCTCTACCACAGCTCTGCTTTGTGGCTGGGCCAGGGGATCTATAGATAGGTAGAAAAGAGAGGAGGAAGAAGCCACCAGAAAAAACACATGTGAAGGAGCCAATCTGAATCTCACAAAGAACCTGGCCAAGTGGCGGGTTGAAAGCCTCATGTTCAGAAACCCTAGACACACAAAGTCTGTCCATTTTAAAGGTGCTGCAAGACTTCTCTGCAGCATTTCTGTTCACAGCAGCTGCTAATATTACTTTTCCAGATGCAGTATTTGATAACTTGGCATCGATAGTCAAAAAGAAATGCAGTGTTCTGATTAAGAGAGAACTGAACATAATTGTTTTTGCTGATAAGATTCTACTTCAGCCATTTCACAGTGGAAGCTCTCCTTGAAGTCTCTGCCACTTTTTGAAAAAGTGTCCATGTTTGGAAACCAGTGACAGAGCATTACACTCTGATGCTAGCCTCAAGGTGCCAGCCTCTTCCACATCAAATGTGATGCAAGTGAATCTTCTGCAAAGAATAATGAAAATTTCTTGGCTCGGGATGAACATTCTGTGTGCTTCCCAGCTGGGAACAAGGTGTTAATTTCTCAGGCTTTGCTATACATCCTTCTTCCTTCAAGGTTTGCCTGGCAGTCAGAAATAGAAGAGGCACTGCAAAGACTCCAGTTTTGGCTCCAGTGCCAGCATGAATGAGCTAAGGCTCATTCCAGGACTCTTTGGCCCAGTGCAAGGAGCTGTGCTACTGGCCTGTCAAGCAGCAGCATCCAATGTGAGAATAAGCTTGCAATATCTAGTGCCAAGATAAAATCTCAAAGCCCCTTACAAGGACACACTCAATATTTATGGCATTAGGTCTGAGTTCTGAAACTTTCCTTTAGCCTTATACCTTTGGTAGTTTCATTTGATGGATTGCTGCCATTACCATACATGATCGTGTGAAGTAATGTGCTAATCGTCCCTCCAGCAAGATGGATATTCCTGTCAACCGTCTCATTTCAGGAGAAGTAGAAACATCCTGACAAGTAAATGCTGTTTTATAAAATGGCTTTCTGAATAGCAGTTTATATATTATTATAAAAGAATTTATCTTGGGCTCTTTTATAAAATGAGAACAGATATTCTGTTGTTTTCTGACAGGCTGTCTTGGCAGTGCTTCTGCAATGAGTCCCATTAAATCCAAACGAATGTAATAAATCAACTCCAAGCAATCTACTCCCAAAGCAATATTCAGGTACTTGATTACACACGGTATTATTGATCTCAGTTCCTCATCCAATTCAAAGCATGTAGGGAATCTTTTAAATGTACAGAGCTCTTTTTTCCCTTTCGTCCCCTTTGATGGTGTGTTTATCGTTAATTTTAGTATGCAGTTTAACTCACACTTATGAATGATTAGACATTTCCATTCTGGTAACTCTTGTTGCTCTTCTCTCTTCCACAAGTATTTCTATCATGCCCTGAGTCAATCTCACTCTGCTGCTGTTCTGTGCCATCAAGTCATCTCCAACTTACGGTGACTCTATGAATGAAAGGCCTCCAAAATGTTCTACCCAGACATCCCTGCTTAGCCATTATAAATTCAACCCTGTGACTTCCTTTATGGAGTCAATCCATCTTTTATTTGATTTTCCTTTTATTTATTTACTTATATTTTTAAAATATTTTCCCCCTCTTAAATCCAAACCGGATCTCTAGATGGCTTACAAAAGGACAAAAAAAGTGTAACAGCACTTAAGTAAAATATTGTCTTCAGTATATGAACTATTCAGTAAAAGTTAAAGGGTCTCTCTTCTTCTGCCTTTGACATTCCCTTGCATGAGGTCTTCTCCAACAAGTCTTGCCTTCTCATGATGTGTCCGAAGTATGTCAGCCTAAGTTTTGTCAGTTTTGCTTCTAGAGAAAGCTCTGGCTTGATTCACTTGCTCATCTTTCTGTCAGTCCAGGGCATTCACAAAGCTCTCCTCCATTATCTGTTTCATTTTAGGTTCTTCATTTATTTAAAAAAATTGAAGGGAATAGATTTTATTTTAAATATTTAGAGACTGGTCTTCAGCAATGTTTTCACTGAGCTACACAATCAAATAATAAAAGCACAATTTTGAAATAGTGAACCATAGAAATCATAATAAAACAAAGCACAGCAGAAAAATAGGATACGATAAAATTCCAGCATAAAAATCTCAGATATTTAGGCCACAATCTTATCAATCTTATGCTGATATCAGTATATATCAGCTGGCACAAGACTGTGCTTGTATCAGCCACACTGTACTGGAGCTGGCTAGTAGCCAAAATAGGATAGCAACAGATGCAAAACCTCAGCCGAGCAGCAGATTCACACCAAATCCTATTACTCTCCACATCCCAAACATAGCTCTGAAAACAGCTAGCACGGGGAAATTTTTCCATTTAACTCAATCTCACTGTGTTGGCATGTAGACGTAATCTATGCATGTGATCCTGAAACAGGCCATGGCATTTCAACACATCTATATCACCTCCCAACAGGGAAGCTGTAACTCAGACAGCAGTGCAAGTGGCAACTGGGTCTTTTCAGCCTGGAGAAGAGGAGACTCCGAGGGGATCTGTTGGCAACATATAGGTACATGAGGTGTTGTCACACGGAGGTGGGTACATATCTGCTCTCCCCTGCAAAGGAGGGCTGGACATGGTCCAATGGAACCAAGCTCAGGGAACTAAGGTTCAATTTGGATGCCAGGAAGTACTTCCTGACAGTTTGAACCCATGGGGTATGGAATGGGCCTCCATGGGAGGTGGTTGAATTCCCATTGGTGAGAGTATTCAAGGATAGGCTGGACATGCACATGGTAGACATGTCATGAACGGAGCTGGCTGTCAAGCTACATCGCCCGGGAGGCCCCTTCTGACTCGCTCTGTTTCTATGTTCTATGTTTCTATGTTGGGGTGACCTCCCCTAATGGACATCTGGAGCAAAAGAGCTGGGATTCCAGAGCAGTGATGGGAACCCTGGAGAAGGTACTTTGCTCAGAACAGCTTGGCAGACGGCCCTGCAGAAAAGGAGAACATTGTTGGCACACCATGTCCTTGAAGACTTACAGGCACCTTAGGAAATGTAACAGCAAGTCACATGCTGGGCACTCTGGGTTTTGAAGGGCAGAAGTTCATTAGGACAGGCCACCATAGCTTCATTCTCCCCATCCCAGAAGGTCCACAGTCTCACATGGACACAGCAGCAGTAGGGAGCATGATGTCGGCCTTATCAGCATCAGCAGCAATCCTAGAATATGAGCTGGCAAAGAGGCTTGTGATGATTAATGTGTTGTTCTGGCTGCCTGCAGGTCCCTGATCAGTCACAAAGTTTGCTTTGTGACCACAGGCAAGTCTGGCCTACCTCACAGAGCTAGTGGGAAAAGTGGAGTAACCTGAGCATCCTAATATGCCACCCTGAGATCAACAGAAGGAAGATGCGCACACTGTTAAAGTTAGACCAGAGGAGCAGCATATCGCACATAGCATAAAAAGGCTCACTTTGAACTGTTTATAGCAGGCTGTAACAGGCAACCATGTTACATTCTGACTCTACAGGTACCATAATGGCTTTAGAAGACCATGGTCTTTTTAAAGAGTTCAGGGAAGGTTCTCGCCAGGGAAACGTGTTACCCTGGTGCTCCAACACGTGGCGTCATTGCTTCTGCTCTGAAAAAAGTCCTGTGACAAACCCAAAAGCATAACACTCTTGCCTCCATCTAATATGGCTGGATCAGAATTGGTACCATCTCACTGGGGGATAGCGAAACAATCCAAAGCACCCTCTTGGGCCTGAGTTTGAACAAAGGTGGTGTGAAATATATATTCCAAGGCCACCGCTGGTTGGCTAGACATTTCTACCAGGAGCAAATCTTAAGAACTCTTGAGAGGCATTTCAGAGAATTTGCCTGGAGGAAGCCAAACCAGAAGCAGGCAAGGCAGAAGAAGGCCAGCAATCTGGGCAGGAAGCATGAGCGATGTTAGCCGAGACTGTCTGGGCACGGGCCCTGGACCTTTGGAGCTAATCTACGCTAATCAAAACCTGACCCTTCCCTCTGAACTTGCACTAACCAGGAGACTTTAGGACTCACTTCCTTAACAAGCTAGTAGTGAGTGTGGCTTGAATGCACCAGAGCAAAACTGCCCCCTTCCCTTCCACAGTCTGCTCACTATTTTCGTTAAGTCCAGAGTCCAAAATTGCTGCTGTCACCTGCTTTCTTGGAGTGTGCCTGCCCAGCCAATTGCCACTGGACAAGAGCATTTGCACCCTGGGCATAACGGCAGGCAGTGAGGCTCTGACAAGAACAGCAGCCTTATTGGCCACTCACAGATCAAGTGGGGTATGAGAGGGCCTCAAAGTCTCTTGCTTGCTCCAAGCTGACTCTTACCCTCCGGGGAAACGGAAGTGGCTCTGCTTGCAAAAAGACTCTGAGTGAGCAGCAATGTCTGAATTTGGGGCAGGGGCATTTATCAGTGCACACCTGCCCTGCCTTGCTTGAGTCCCTCTGCAGTTCCTTGGCTCTGCAATCCATCTCCTTGGCTCAGAAGTGCACCGCATTTTGCATGAGCTCTGTGGCCAGATTCTGATGGCTGCAGGTTCTCCTTGGCAAGGGGAGCTTACATCAGGCTGGAGGGAGGTGAGCAGATGTGGGGTGAGGATTGGGGCTTCCTGCTGTTTTGCATGAAAAGTGACAGTGCCTTGTGGCCCCTCAAAGACACACTGATTTACTGTGGCATATTATTTCGCAAGGACGTCCACTGTCCCGACTATTATTTTGAAAGAGGTTGTTTTTCCTGCGACTGGAGAAAAATGGCACTTGCTGCAATAAAAGTACAGGACCCATGATGCCCCCTGTTGCATCTGATCCCCCTGGGCTAGCTGACTTTTTGCCCCCATGTGCTTCCCCTCCTGCTGCCTCCCTTGAATTGTTCTGCCTGAGGCTTTTTTCTGAAATCAAATGCCCTCCTCTTTCCTGTCCATAGATCCCTTTTTACAAATGGGGAGGTCCTTAGGAGACAGACAGACAGACAGACTGTCAGACAGACACTCACAAAGAGATATTTTAGAGCCCGAGGCAGCTGCCTGCCTCAGACAGCTGATTGAGGACATAGGGGAAAAGCAGCAAATTAATTTTTTAATGTATTAATTATAGCTGCATTTTCACTGCCAGGGAAGGGGAGAAGTGCTTGTGAGATTTTCTACCTCGGGGACCAAAACAACCTGACTGACTTTGAGTGCTTCCTGACTTACAGAATAAGAAAGGTGCCATCTGCTGCTCTACCTCAGGCAGCAAAACATTTTGGGACAGTCGTGGACATCGCAAGGGTGGAAAGGGTAGCTGAGAAAACTTTGACACACAGGGGAACAGAGAAATCTGCAGGTGGAAAAATTGGCTTGGAATCAATTAGGGCAAGGAAGTGCAGGTTTTAGAGCCTGGTTGGTACGAACCTGAAGAACATAAAGGTTTTTAAAGTAGCCATCAGTTAACAGTTTTCCACTTGAATCAGATACTGTTGATCTTTGCTTATTGTACCTGTGATTCTGACCTGTTTGTCTCATGCCTAACAACTTATCTTACCTACTTTAGCTAAAAGGAATATATTAAACATGGGACTAAACCTATGGAGCCCCAGGCAGTATCTGAGGGACTACAGGATTGCTTGGACTCCCACCGCCAAGGCCAAAAAAAGCCCTCTGAGCTCAAAAGGAGGAGCCAGCACCCCCCTTCCCCCCTCAACTGCTGCAGGAAGAGCCATGCTGGGAAGAAAGTTTCAATGGTCAGGAATGAGAGAAGACTGGAGATGCCAGAATCTAGCAGTCCCCCTGGCCTTCCCCCCAACCCCGCAATGCACTAACTAGATAGGCAAATAAATAAATAGCCCATCAAGGGGGAAATGCAAAGCAGGAGGGCAGAATGGTGAAGATCACCACCATTCCTCATTCCCAGGATCAGATGCTCATAGCTCATGTGCCTACCATCCTTCAGGGCGCAACTGATGGGACTGTGCCCCTTCTGGGTTAAATTTATGGAAGTAAGAGAAGCAAATCGTGGAGTAATTTGTGTGGGGTTTCTCTCTTGTGATGCTAGCAGCAGTGGGATGGTCCCAGTGAGAAGAATTGTAGCTGTGAGCGGTTGAAACTCTAACGGTGGGATTGCTCTAGAGTAGAGGTTCCCCATCTAGGGTGATGCTCCACAGGTGGTGTAAATATTTCATAACTAAAAATGCAAAACTGTAAGAAACATGTAATATGGCCAGCAGTCTGGAGGTCCCTTGCAAAACCAAGTCTAAGAATAATTTACAGATTTTATATTTGGATTTACATGGATTCACTAAGAGAGAGAAAAAATAGCCAGGGTTTCTTAGATGGATTTCATTACTCTGCTTCCAGTAACCTTAACAGAAGAGTTACATACAATAATTAAATGCCTGTGATTTATGTTGAAGATCTGCTACTGAAGTCATTTTATCTTCCAGATGGTGAGCAATTTTAAATTGTGAAATGATCAGAATATGAGAAAGATTAACATAAAAAGATTCTAGAAGAAACTGAATATATTATTTATCTTTAAATTGACAACCTAATTAAATACAATCCAGTTATTCAAAACAACAAAACATTTTTGGTGTGTTTTCATAAAATGGATTATTTCAAGAACATAAATAATGACCATCTGTTATAGAAGCTGGTCATCTGCTATCTTCCCTTTCCCAGTATGAGGGCTTTAGAAATGGTCAAACTAATTTATTGAACTTTAATTTTTGGCAAAATTACCTCAACTGTTTTTTAAACCCTAATTGCCATCTTTAATAAGCAGGAGTAAACATGCAGAGCAAACTCAACCCCCACATTTGTTTGCTTAAAGAGGTCAAAATGTCAGTGTGCTCCTCCAGAATAATTCCTCTAGTAGCAAACACACATGTCCAACATCATGGTTGGACACCTGTCCAGGACCCACATCCTAGTAGGGCCTACTATCAAGATCCCCCTGGAGTTGTCTTTCTGCTTCTCCACTGTAATCTGCTTGCTCAGCGGCTTCCTGGGGCTCCAGCCTGGACAGCAGCAATTGTGAGAAGGAAGACAAGGAGAAGGCCTCCTTGTTCATTGACCCACTCTGCAAACAGGAGCAACAGTGAGAAAGTGAATGAGGAGCAATGGCAGCTGCTGTGGTGAGAAGGTAGATTCATTAAGAGGGACCGTGGGGGGTGTCTTGCCCAAGGACACTCAGAAACTGGAGCAAGCACTGCCAGGTAGACCATGGTGCACCTGTGGAGAGTTCTGACACAGGTGAGGCAGGAAATCTCTAAACCAGCCTGCCACAGGTGGGCAGACTCCAGATGAGTTGGATTGCAATTCCTATTCCTTGCAATTCTTGAGGTGAGACTGGGGGAACTGGGTCTTTTCAGCCTGGAGAAGAGGTGACTCTGAGGGGATCTATTGGCAACATATAGGTATGTGAGGGGGTGTCACATGGAGGTGGGTAGACACCTGTTCTCTCCCAGGATGTATTCTAATGGAGCCAGGCTCAGGGAACCAAGGCTCGATTTGGATACTAGGAAGTACTTCCTGACAGTTAGGACCCCTGGGATAGGGAATGGGCTTCCACAGGAGGTGGTTGAAGCCCCATCAGTGAAGGTGTTCAAGGATAGGCTGGACATGCACATGGTAGGCATGCCATGAGCAGAACCAGCTGGAGCTGGAGGTCAGACTAGATGGCCCAGGAGGCCCTTCCGACTCTCTGTGTTTCTATAATTCCAGCCAGTATGGTCAGACCAAGCTGTCTGGGAAAGAAGTGAGCTGCACGCCAACACATCTGAAGGGCATCCAGTTGGGAAAGATGCAGCTTAAACTGAAATACCAATAAGTTTTAGAAGGAGCTTGCATCCTAAGGGTGTTCCAAAACTAGCCCATAGTTTGGTGCTGGTCACAAAAGAAGAAAAACTCTGTTGATGTGCTTGATTTGTACACAGCAAACAGTAAGAGAAAAGCAAGTAAATAGCAGAATGAAAGGCTGTAATGTTCTCCCAGCAGCCAAAAGAGACTTGACTTCATCATGAATGCAAAGGTGAATGCTGTTATGGGTCAAAGAGGTGACCTGAAAACTTCAGTGAAGAAACATTGAGAGATTGGTCCATTACTCAGTCCACAACACCAGCATTCAGAAGCTGACCTTCCCAGATAAGCACTCAATTATTGTTAAAGTTCGTGATGACAAGGCAACATACATTATCGCCAAATAACTGCTACCCGCTGCTTCTTCCCTTCTAATGTACACTGAGTCCACAGATGAGCTGATTTAGAATGAGTATCAAATTAAACAAACCAAGCCTTTCCAATTTTACAATAAATAAAGTTCCCGTCCATTTCCAAATCTTTATTAAAATCTTTACTTGGTATCTTCTGTTGCGGTACTCTCGTCTATAGGATAAAGGGGGAGAGCAAATATTAAAAAAGCAAGACGTAAAAAAAGATTGCAGATTTCATCAGGTTTATTCCCTGGTGGGCATAGAGTGTGCGTATCTCTCTTGTTAAGAGTTTGCATCCTCAGAAGCCATGGCGAAGGAATGCGTCATTTTCTTTGTTGTGTACATTTGAGTCCCTTGATACTGTTGTAGACTGAGAAATACAGCAGAATCAAAATGGAAGAAAACACTGGTTCCAAAGAAGCTCATTGTCCACGGTAACTTCTCACATATTTCCTATCATAGGTGAGGACAACCTCCAACCCACGTGCCACGTGGGGCTGTGAAGGTGCCCCATCCAGCACACAAATCGTTGGAAACCCTACTCTTACCATCCCAAAGCCCTGCCATAAAGCCTTGGGGACGAGGTGGGAGAGAGAAATGCCCGTGTTATCTTTACTCAGAGATAACAAGGAGATTCAGCAGACTCAGGCAGGACTTGCAGGAGTTGGTCTTGAGAGCCCCAACCAAGTCCCTGCTCTACACAGAGGGGGACACAGAGCTCTAGGGATGCCAGAAAAAATGATCAGTGAATTTGGATTCCTGTGAATCCTGCCTGCAGAGTCCACAGTGGATGGACTTGTCCTGAGCTGCATGGATTCTGTGGGCTTGCAAACCATTTTTCTACTTCCTGGAATTGTAAACAGATCTAGTCATAGAAAGATACAAAATATAGAAACATGCCAATATTTTTGCACAAAATATAGAAAATGAAAATTTGCATT
The DNA here is from genome assembly GCF_004798865.1 of Varanus komodoensis. Lineage (NCBI taxonomy): Eukaryota > Metazoa > Chordata > Lepidosauria > Squamata > Varanidae > Varanus > Varanus komodoensis. The sequence continues at coordinate 7,690,053 of NW_025336087.1, read as the reverse complement.
TCCTTTCCTTTCCATGAAAATGTGCACTTGTGGGTGGACTTGCACATTTACACAAGTGCAAATCTGTACGCTAACCCTCATTCTATGTTCAAAAAATGGGGGGGGGGGGAATGGTACCTGACAACCTGAGAAACACAGCTGGAATTGATTTAACAAAATTCATGCATCTCTATGGAGCTCCAGGCAAGGCAAGCCCAGCCCAGCCCAGCCCAGCCCAGCCAGCCCAGATACCATTGAACAGGAGAGAGCCATGCCTCCTTGTTGCCCTCCAGCCTTCTAGGTTAGCATCCAGCCAGTATACTCATCTGGTAAGTTATTTATAATTTCCTTTTCATCTAGAATTTGACAAATTATCCAGAATTTCCATACTGCAGTTTCTCAGCCTGGATTCAACAGCCTTTTTTGCTATCATTTAATACATAGGGAATTGAGGCAGCAAATTACCCCACCCAAAAAAATTACTAAGATCTTTATTGTTTTGGTGCAAATCACAGCAAAACTAAGTTTCCCATATTCAAGCCCAAACTGCTGTCAGATGACATGTTCCTGGGAATAATCCTCTAAAAAACGAACTAACCTATACTTTGTACTACTACTAGGGCAATGGTTTTCCAACATTTTATTGGAAAATAAAATGGTTCCATGATTCAATTTGAGAGGGTCATAACGGAATGGGAGGTGGTTTGCCCAGGACTCCATTTTTTACTTCCATGCACCCACCCATTTGGAAATAAAATGTTTCTACCATATTGGAGCTGCACTGACCTCCTCTTCCAAGTCAGCAGTCTACCTACAGCTCACCATTCTGGAATTGCTGTTGAGTTCATAGTCAGAAAAAATACTCCCATATTGCTGGTCCAGTGAGTGGGATTTCATGGCCTTAGTTTTGAGTGTAGCGTGCACAGGAGCACTGGTGTAGCGACAGGAATTTAGGCACAGCAGTGATGCTGTGATGCTGCAGAGGCAAGATACTGCAATGTGCAACTAAATGTTTGTTTTATAAAGGTAATAACAGGGATGGATGGCAAAGGCACAGGGGACCTCTTTTAATTAAAAACCGTGTTGGAGGATCCTTGGAGTCTCTGCGGGATCCATAAATGTATTGAGCAAGAGTATTTCCTGTTATTTCCATTCAAGAGAGGCCTGAGAACATTCAGACCACTCACTTTGTAGAAGCTTTCCCGCAGTGAAAATGTGCGGTGCGATACAGGAATTTTTAAGCACAGCTAAACTGCTGAGAGCCCCACGAGGGGACCAATGCATGACACTCGATGGGAAGGCTGAGATGCAGAGAGGAAGAGCTGACCAAAGAAAGAAAAGGTATGAAATACCTAAAGGTATGCGATGGGTGAACAAGTGCAGGACGTAATCAGCACCACCTTGCTGCTCTGCTTGTCTCCTCTCCAGACACCTTTGTGAACACAGCCCAGCACATTGACTGCCTCTTCTGAGTGCCTTCTGGTCATCACCGGGGCTGCTCCTCTGCTCACATTCCAACCGACTGCCCCGTGAGCAGGACAAGAAGAGGGAGCAAATGCGAGCCTCGCAGTCTCTTCCATTAAGCTTTTTCAGAACAAGAGCTCCCTCCGGCTCCTTGGCATGTCTTGCATTTAGGGCTACGAGCCTGAGGGCGGAAACTGACTAGCCATTTGCCTTTGTAAGCTGTTCTGGGAGGTGTTGGCCAAAAAGCAGGAATAAATGCTGCAGAGAAAGAAATCAAATGACCAGGGAATCTCTCTTTGCATTTACTTCTATTATTAATACTAGGAATGGGGAATGTGTGATCCTCCAGGTGTTTTCGGACTGCAGCTCCCATTGGCTATAATATTTAGAGCTGATCGAAGTCCCATGTCCACAACATCTGAAAGATCACCCCAGGATAACACCATCCTGGCCTTTTTGGCTTTTCAGAGTTTCTCTTCTTGATCTCTCTCAAACATTTCAATGCATGAAAAGATGAGCCTGTTCAACTATAGAACAGGCTTCCCATAGAAATTCACCTGGTCCCAACTCCAACTTTGTTTTCATGCAGCACCAGATGATGATGTTTCTTTTCTTCAAATACTCTCAAGGACAGTCTTAAACTGTTATTTATTTTTGATACCTGTTGTTCTGCTAACTTAGTAAAATTGTAATATTTATTTTTGAAATTTTATTGTGATTTTAATTGGTTTTATTGTTGTTTTTAGTATTTTAGTAAATACTTTAGTAAGCCACCTAGAGAATCCATCTGAATTAGTGCGTGGCAAACACATTCAGAAATAAATTAATAAATAAAAGCTAGCTAGGCTGACTCTGCCATGGGTTAGGTTTTCCATAAGCCTCCTCCAACTTTGATTCCCCAGATGTTACTGGACTACCAAGCCCATCATTCTTGTCCATTGGGGCCTCTCATTGCAGATGATAGGACTTACGGTCCAATCGCATCTGGTGATCTAAAGATGGGAGAAGCAAGATATTTCTGAACTACATTTTTATTCATAAATTCCCCTGGCAAAAAAGGCAGTCCAGACATGCTAAGATGTCTTTTTGGCTCCTCCACATTTATAATCCTAATGCATAAACCACATTCACAAGGATGATGATTTTATTTTTTTTTAAATAACAAATTGACCTCGTTTCCCATCTTAACGATATTCACCCATGAGCACAAATCGCAAAAGGGACTCAGAGGCATTTTTAGTGTCATGTGTGAATTTGAGACTCAAAGACTAAGCAGGGCATTAATGGCAAATCTGAAGGACAGACGTCATTATTGATTCCACCATTGCTTGCTCAAATCATAGACTTATCTCCCCTTGAGGAAGGCGAATACTAAACTGCTTTCACAGATAGCAGAAAAGGTTGGACCAATAATTACTTGGTGAAGTGGATTTTGTAATTAATCTTAACTGCTGTGGATAATCAGTTGAACACTTGTGCTTATTTATTATGGGTTTCTGATGTTTCACTGCAGCCAAGGTCACCGCTGCAAGCCGCTGATGCAGAGCTACATCAGCACAGATATAATTCTTGCTATTGCAAATATATAACATCCCTATTAATTTACAAAGCACCTGAACTGTCAGTCTGCAGCCCTATTAAATGAATCTTAATCTCACACACAGTAGCCAAGTAGACTCATGTTAAGTGTCCAAAGTCCTGCAAGGAACAAAGTCCACCCATTAATAAATATGTCTTCATTTCTGTAGACTTCCCTCCAGGAAGCCTAAAACTGATTTATTCAAAAATTTAGAAATATATTTACTGTCACACTTTAATGTAATTTGCTAGGATACTTGATATATTCCAGATATATTTTACAGCGAGTGAGTTAGTTTTTATTTTTTTTGGAAAGGAAGAAGTGGCTTGCCCTCTAATAGTGAAATGGGTGTTAAGTGTCTATCCTCTAAGAAAGCCTTCCCCAACCTTTGCAGACACATTTGGACTGCAACACCCAGAATTCCCACTCAATGGCACTGCTGGATGGGAATTCTGGGAGTTGTGGTCCAAATGCCCCTGAAGGCCACCACGTTGGGGAAGACTGCCTAAGAAGCTGATCCAGGAACAAAGCAGTGGCTTCCATATAGCTGGGGGACTCCCTGGCTGCACAGTTGTCTTGTTTTTAAATTGAAATGGCCTGAGCTGCAGTTACAATGTGTGCCATTTCAGGGATGAAAATGCTACAGGAACAGAAAAAACTACTTCATATCAGGGCAAATCATTTTGTGGTTCATCTTGAATGCCCAGTATTGGCTACCCTGAAAGATTTCCATCACTTGCTCTGTTTTAGAGCAGCATTGCAAGGAAAGGGTCAGAAAGCCACAAAAGGTGGCCTTCACCCTTTCCTTCTTGTAAAACCCTCATCTGGATACAAAGAGCCTGAACTGGACTACAGCTTGGCTGTTCCAGGCTGGCAGGACCCCTGAGTGGGAGCGCACTATTGGGAAAATGGAGGGGTGGGACATACTGCAGTGTTTTGTTTGAGACCTCAGCTTTCCACATCAGCATCTCCTTGATGCTTCTGATAGTAACAGTGGGGAGGAAGAATATGCCTCGGTTCAGAAACAGGAGCTCTGGCTGATTAAATTATTATGAAAAGATATCCTGTCTTCTGAGATCATAATTGCATTTGGTTTATGGGAGATTCAAAGATTCTACTCAGCTAAAAGGATAATATTACGATTTAGTTATGCCCCCGGAGATAAATGGCTGATGTCCTACCTTGGCAGGGATAACAATGCATTCTCTGCAGCGGCTGCAGGTGCGGCTGCATCACATGTGGGGACTGCTCCAAAAACAAGAGCTAAACAACCCTGATGAACTCAAATGCCCACAGGTCTGCACAGAGCAGCCCCAAGATGAGTTAAAGTCAATGTAATGCTGTTACACATGGTGGGGGGGGGGGCGCTTTCTCTGCTGAGTTGACATTGCTTTACTAAGGACCCTTCCCCACAAATAAATGACTGGCAGCCTGTTCCTCCAAAGCCCCCTTCCATCCGCCCAGCTCATTGGAATGCAGGGATCATAAAAGATTGTCCGGTCCAAAGTTCAGAAACAAGGAACTTTAACCACTCCCCCAAATTCTTGTAAAAAATGGAAGCTGTAGCTTTGCGACCATGCCATTCTTGAGAAATTCTCTTTTAAAATAAGGCAGCCAGATAGATATTTAAAAATCATTTAGGGAAAGGGGGAAATGGAAAGAAAATGGGAAGAAGAAGGGAAGGCAAAAATCACACCTAGAGAATTCCATTCACTTCATTGTTTCGGGGGAAGAGTTTAATGAACAAAGCAAAAATTTAGTCATTTCATTTTTAGAAAAATATACTTTGCCTAAGAATGGAGGAAATAGGAAAGCGATGGAATTCATCTTGGACCAAGGAGATATTGTTTATAAAAAGAATGAGAAACTCAGAAAAGAGGGAACAGGGTAACAGCCTTTTGAAACTGGGATATGTGTGTTGTAATTCTCTGTAAAATTATTCATAGGATGTGTGGGAAGTGGGCACCATTGAAAATCATCCCATATGGACTTCTCACTGGGTTTTGGTAAAAGCCACTGATAGAAGGAAACAAGAGATTCCACAGTTTTGTTGTGCATATTCTGGGATTCAGAAACATCAGTCCACTGTAATGGAAAAGGGCTAGCAGGGGGAAAGTTGTTATTTTAGAAGTGTGATGAGAACTCCCATATCTCAGATCTCTAAGCATACACCAAGCAAAGGAGTAAACACGTTTCTGCAGCCATTGCTATAAGCACAGCTGTGAGAGAGTGAAAAGAAATCAGCACTGTCTCCCTCTTAAGTAATCCCATGGCATCACGCAGTGTGTCACGATTTCACAAAATGCAACACAAGAAAGCGGAGGCCTTTGATTAATTTGAAAGCATTCTATATCTTACCTTCCTGCTGGGACTGCAGGGTTAAGAAATGAGAAAAGCCATGCCTGGACAGCCCATCCAGTCCAGCCCACCATTAGCGTGGTGGAAGACTGGCTGACCACAGGATCAAGTGTGGTGCAGTGTGGTTAAGAGCATGGGACTCAGACGATCTGGGTCCTAGTCCCCGCTTGGCCATGGAGCCAACTGGGTGACTTTGGGCCAGTCGCAGACTCTCAGCCCAAACTACCTCACAGGGTTGTTGTTGTGGGGATAAGATGGAGGAGGAGAATGATGTAAGCTGCCTTGAGCCCTTTGTAGGAAAAAGGCAGGATATAAATTGAAAAATCAATCAATCAATCAAGCAGGATGGGCGCAATTGTTTTGCCCGCCCAGGCTTCACAGCAGCTGGTGTGTTGCCTCTGATAACAGCGTGGCACCGGGCTGGTACAGAATGGGGAGGGGGCACAACTGCTGGTGCGAGCAGGACCATCACCCATGAGACTCCAATTCTTTATCACTTCCATTGGTTACCAGTTGAGTTCCAGGCCCCAGTGACGGTGCTTACTCTAAGATGTCAAGCCCTAAATGACTTGGGACCAGGGCATCTGAAGGACTCCCTGCTCCATTATGTACCTACCCAGCCCCTGAGAGTTGTTTTGGAGGCCCTCCCGAAAGGAGGCAAGGAGGGTGGCTAACAGAGAACTACTTTCTCAGTAGTTGCGCTCCACCTGTGGAACAGCCGCCACAGCCTGTGGAACTGAAAGCAGTTTGCCTGGCACCCTTGTTCCTTTTTGGTACCAGGCAAAAACAACTGTATTCTCTAGGCATTTTAATAATTGATTTTATCTTGACAGTTTTAAATTAATGGCTTTCAGCAGAGTTTTCATTGTCTCTGCTTTTGTATTTTATTTTGCTGGTTTTTACTGTTACTGCTAGGAGCCGTTTTAACTGTTTATAATCCATTTAGAGGACCTTCAGGCTAATCTGGTGGAAAATAAGTCCAATTAATTAATTAACTAATTAGCAGCTACTGATAACCTCATTCTCCCTGCTGGGTTTTCTCTGCTGAAGTAAATGTTTCTGTCCTTCATTGGTCAATCTTTCATTGTGTACATTACTAAAAAGACAAATCCAAACCACTCCCGGGCTGTTACATTTCCAAACAAAGAACAACCATCTGGGAGGCAAGGGGAGCACAATTGTGACGGGAGGAACGGCACTGGGGGAGTCATCTCCATAACACGCCACAACCCAAGTTTGCTTCTTGCAGCCTCCTGAGGTTAGCCTGCTGCAGAAGCATCGACTTCAACATATTCTGCTTTTCTCTGCCCTTGTAAGCGGTAGCCAGTGAACTAGAGAACAGACATGCAAATGCTGGATAGGATGATGAGACATCGCGTGAGAGCTTTGCTTTCCAAAATATTATTCAGGAAGTCATAGAGGTCAAAAGCAACCCTCCATAAAGTAGTTAGGCTCTCCAGGTTGCTTCTTGATCTGAGTAAAAGGCATTTGTGGTTCGTTTTGTAGCATTGTTGCAAACTAGTAGTTCATTCTCATGTTAAGGATGTAGTTTGGACTGTTCCATCCTTAATTAAAATGCCTGAAAAAATAAATTACTGAAATGCTTAAATGACCAGACTAAAGGAAGTTAGAGCATTCACCTGAACTCCCTGGACTAAGTTCCAGTCCCTGCTAAGCCATGGGTGTCACTGGGTGCCTTTGGAACAGTCACAGACTCTCAGCCCCACCTAGAAAGGTGGGGAAGAAAAGTAATGTTCTAATATCAGTAATCAGTAATAATAAAAGGGCAGAACAATCCCCTTTTATCTAAATAATATTATTACTATAGAATTTAGATGGTGCTGCTTTACATACATAAACTTTTTATACAAATCTTTGTGGTAGGCCAGTATTTTTATCCCATTTTACAAAGGAGAAAGCTTTTCCATTGAGTTCATGACCAAGGCAAAATCTGAAATCAGGGACATTTTGGATTTCAACTTGAGAAATGCAAGTTTCCCTTTAAAAACAGCATTCTGGTACCAAGTTGTCCTGTCCTCACTCTGTTATAAGCTGAAGAACTGAAGACATCACTTGATGAACTCCACATCATTTGATGTTGCTGGCTAGAAAGAAGAAATTAATATCAAGATGGAATCAGAAGGTACAGTAAGTTTTACTATAGGTTCCAGAAGTGAATACCTTAAAACATGAAGGTACCAACTTCATTTTAAAATTATTACTTATTACATGAATTATCCCTGTACATTATTATTATTATACTTGTTACATAGATTGAAAAAATGAAGTTTCTTTTCACAACCATACATATTTCTTCCTCAAAGTATTCAGAATCCAATGCTAATCTATGCACGGGAAAATAATGGAAAAATACAAAAAAAGAAAAAGAGGAGAAAAAGCTAGAAGATTTTAGATGAACTTTTGTTAAGTAGTTTGTTTTTTTCTTTGAAGAAATCATACATAAGTCAGATTATTAAATAGCTGTTTTTGTTTCTATAGCGAAAGTCATTTTCCTTCCAAGTCTCTTCAGTCTTTACTTATTAAAATTTCAGTGTTCAAGGTTACCCATTTAGCGCAATAACTCTTCTACATAAACTTTATTTTAGTGTCTATATTGTTTACTTAAAATGACACCAATCCCAAAGCAAATAAAGCAAGTTTTCAGCCTACAGAATGTTATTTGGTTTTAAACTTCACACATGATCAAGTAAATTAGCAGGAAATTAATTTTGTAACAACTAGACTAGAACAGATGGTTAAACAATAGGCTCAATTATATCTCCTCACACATGTCTTTAATCATAGTTTCAATGATACTTGAAAAAAGAGGCATTGCCAACATTAGAATTCTATAATTGCCCTTTTTTTAAAAAATCTATCCAGAGTACATCTTGGCCAGCACACAGTCTTTAGAGTCCCAAGGAGAGTTCAGAACATAAAAGCAGCCTCTGTTGCTTGCCCACTGCATATGATAATCAGACATCTATGGCTGCAGAGCAAAAAGGAGGCATCCTTAAGTATTAGGTCTTAGTACCACTGATAGCCCTACCTATATTAATGTGTTGAATCCTGTTTAACAAGCAAACTGTAACTCCATTCAGATGTGTAACCTACCCCAAACAGAGCTCTTTCATCCAGGTACCTTAGTCATCTGTATTACACTACTAACTGCTACAGGTCCAAACATAAAATTGCTGTCTGTATCCATCTTATGTTACCAAATATCTCAATATTCTGGAGCAATTAATTTGGTAAGTTGATTATGAGCTGTATCAAATAGTACTACTTTGTGTGTGTGAAACCTACCATAAATCTATTTTGGCAAATGACTCAGGAATCTACACATTTTCAGAGGGAAGAATTTATCTCTGTTCACTCTATGCCATTCATAATGTTAAACGCACTATCAAATCCCTCCTCCCATGATTTAATATATATTGCGCCAGTGTCTTCATAGATCATCCACACCTAGCTTTGTTATACGAGTACTTGGTCTTCTTGATCCTGTCTTCTTAATCATGACCAGTTCCTGCTACTCCCTGACCCTGCATCAACTCCCTGCTCTGAGTTCTCTGTGTATACCAGAATCCACCTGAAGTTGCAGAGTTTATATCCCACCCCTGCCCTCTTCAACTAGATGGTGTCATGGCTCTGATGCCTGGCCCTCTCATTAAGCAAACTGAGGGAAACGCTTTAAGAAAGATGCAGGCAAACTGGAAAGGCTTCAGAGGAGGGAAAAGAAGATGATCAAGGAACTGGGAGCAAAGCCCAGCAAGGAGACACTGAATGGACTGGGTACATTCAGCCTGGAAAAGACGGGCTGGCGATATGAAAGCACTTTTGAAGTACTGGAAAGGTTGCTCCACAGAGGATCTCTTCTTGACCAACCCACAATACAGGACATGGGATAATTTTGAGGACAAGGTAACTTGATGCTATTTTTAGCACTGCTCCAGTCAAGGTGTCTGTCAACACCATTCACCTGATTTTTGCAAGGTCATTTTGTGTTAGTATGTGTAGACAAGGTGCTCGCAAGGATGTGCGCTGTTGATCCTTGCCCTTCCTAGCAGATAAAAGCTGGCCAAGGGGATCTAACTGAGTAGATCCCCGGAGTGGTAAGAGCATCTTTGCACCAATGGGTAGTTCCTGCTGCCCATGAGGAGGCAGCAGTGGGAGCATTACTGAGCGAAACCCATTCTGGACCCAACTGGTTTTGATAATGACAGCCAGGAAATTAATAGAAGGTACTTGAGGGGGGAGCAGCAAAGCAACTGCTCTTGGAGGATGCCGATTATCTCGATCCATTTCATTCTAGGTCTTAACCTGATTATGGGACGAAATCAGCCTTGGTCACCCTGATGGATCTTATCTGACAAGGATGGGGGAGTGTGTCCTACTAATTCCATTCAATCTCTCAACAGCTTTTGGTACCATTGACCATGGTATCCTCTTGTATTGGGTCTGTAGGCTGTGTGTTGAAGGCACCGAGCTACAGTGGCTCCAGTCTTACCTGTGGGATCAATTCCAAAGACTTATGTTGCGTGACTATTCCTGTCACCCCTGACCACTGAGCTATGAGACTCCGCAGAGTACCATCCTGTCCTCAGTGTTATATAACATCTATATGATGCCTCTGGGCATAGACATTAGGGGATTTGGAGCCAAGTGCCAGAGAGGTTTGGCTGGCACCGTCACTTTATTCTTTTTGGTGCCAGGCAAAACCCTTTTTATTTTCCCAGTGTTTTAAGATCTGATTGTTTTAATTGAGTTGGGAATTTTATTAGGATGCTGTGTTTTGTTTTATTTTATATTGTCCTATTGTTAAACCATCCCAAGACCACAGTAAGGGGCAGTCTAGAAAAGTTTTAAATAAATAAAATAAATCAGTACGTTGATGTGAGCCGCCCCGAGGCTTCGGCGAATGGGGCAGCATAGAAGTCTCCTAAATAAATAATTAAAAAAATGACAAACACTTCTATCATTCTGCGAGAACTGAATCAGGAAAGACTGTGCAAGTCCTGGATCAGTGTCTGGACTTAGTGATGGGCTGGGTGAGGGCCAATAAGCTGAGGGGAATCCTGGAGAAACAGAAGTCCTGCGGATGAGAGGCTCCCAAGTCTGGCAGATAGGTTCACTACCTGCTCTGGATGGGGTTGCACTCCTCCTGAAAGTTCAGGTTGGTAATCTTGGGTCACTCCTAGGTCCACTGCTGCCACTACAGCCCCAAGAGACCACAGTGACTTGGAGTGCCTTTTACCATCTCTGACTGGTTCACCAGCTTTGGCCTGTCCTATAAAAAGATAGCTTGATTGCAGTGATACAACACTGATAACCACTAGACTGGATTACTGCAATGCAGTGTATGTGGGGATGCACTTAAGGCTATTCCAGAAGTTCTGAGCTTAATGTCCTGAACAACTTGGGGCCTGAGACTACACCTTTTCCCTTACCAACCTGCCCAATCACTGAAGTAATCTGCGAACCTTCTCCTGGTGGCTCCACACAGAACCTTGGCCTGACTGGAATTCACCAGGAGAATCTTTCTATTCCAGGAAGGCGTTTCTCACTGACCCACCATGGTCTTAATGTTAAAGAATGTTTTAATGTATTCCTTATAGTCCTTTGTTTTAACCTCATACTGTTCACGATGCTAGAATCTGTTTATTTGTATACCGAGGTAGAAAGAAGAGGCATTAAACATGTGTGCTTACAATAGCTTTAGGCTGCCTTTATGGGTAAAACTGTGACTTTTCATATGCATCAGAATTGCCCGCCTTCACCTCTGCCTTCCTCTCAGCCTATCATTCTTGTTTCGGTTTCTTAATCCAGACCCCAGGGCTCACGCCTTTTTGCTGGAAAGAATGAACAGTCTGCAACTGCTCTTTGCAAGCATTACTGTGGCCCCACGCAGGAGGAGTGGCTCCCCTAGCGCAATAGCAGCATACAAATTGTGCTACGCAGCACAGTTCTGAACTTGTCTACTCATGTTCCATTGAGATAAATGGGCAGTAGTCTTAGTCTGAGTATACTTAGGCTCGCAGTGTTAATTACCGACTGCTACTAAATCAAAGGAAAACGGCATGAGGGGGCAATATATTCTAGCACAAAACACCCATAAAGCGATCTATAATGCTGCAGGAGTTTCTACAGTTGGGTTGCTCCAGGTCTCTCAGGATCATGCAGTCTTTCAAACCAAGCACCAAGCTAAATCTTACTCCTTCATAATTGGAAAATTATCTTCCTGTCTCAAGCGACCACTAAAAGAAAGGAATGGCATGTTGATAGAAACAGTTATTCTTGGATTTCTGTTCTGCAGGGTGTCTAAGGTGCCCACCTCTGTGTTTTGGAAAATCTTTAAGGAGTTCAGAGATAAAATATAAGGAATTCTTAAAAAAAAACTGCCAGTTTGGGACCAGAGATTAGGCTCTCCCATGCTGGTTCCCCAACACCAGGAAACTTGATATTCAGGCTGATTCCTTAACAGATGTGGCCTAGCCAGGATCAGACATGCCACCAATCGTGCTTGCTTGTGCCATATGCAGTGCCCAACCACCAATAATTTTTCTTTGCCTTTCAGGACCACATCCAAAATGGGAAGGATGGATTTTCTGGCATCTGCAGAGGGGTAACACCAGCAATGTGCACATGGGGTTACATAACCCCATAAGAACAGCAAGAAGGATGCAATTGCTGATGTTCTTGCTGCTGCTCCTTTCCATCTAGGAAAGAAGAGCGCTCGCCTACCATAGCATGGGCACGTGTTCTCTTACAGTGGACAGTCTTCAGACCAACAGCACAATCTTCAGTCAAAAAAGGATACCTTGTCCTGAAGATGCAGTCCTATAAATTTCATAAGCCCCTGAACCCAGAGGAAGGCCAGGATCTCTTCTCAATCATCCCAGAGTTCAGGACGTGGAATAACAGGCTCAAGTTAGAGGAAACCAAATTCCAGCCAGACATCAGGAAAGACCACCTGCCTGTTAGAACAGTACAACAATGGGGCCAATGACCTGGAGAGGGGGTGGGCTCTCCCACACTAGAGGCGTTCCAGATGCAGCTGGACAGCCATCTGCGAGGGAGCCCTGCATTGAGCAGGGCTTAGGGACCAAGGGCCCCTTCCAACTCTGCATGAGTCTTGCTTTAATATCTGTTGCATGACAGGAATTAACATTTAGAAATAATCATGATGTGCGCATGATCATGTGCCCCTATTATGCAAATCAGTTTCCTCTTTTGTCCTCCTTTTTGGCAATGCATTGCCTATCCTTGGATGGTCCTTTTGTGGCTACCCTGTGCTCTGGACCCAATCCCCACGGTAGTGTGGAAGTGCAGTGTGGCCGCAGTGAAGAGGAAGGAGGACCCCCAGTCATGAGCGCAGCTACTGTCACAAGAAAAGCAGATCAGGAAAGTGGGAAGCTGTGGTGAGGACGGCAGGTGGTGACAGGGAGGGAGCCCTCCAATGCTGTGGTGCCCCCAAATCGTGGAGGCAGCCCTGGTGACAGCAGTGCAAAACAGGAGCACTGGTCCCCTAGGACAACAGGTGCGTTCTCAGACCTGGGACTCCAAGGCCCAAGCCGCCATCCTGCCTCCTTGCAGCCAGCACAGGAGGATCCGTGCCAGCTACCCTGGTCCTGCGAGGTTGCAGCGGGGCCGCAGAAGAGACCAAAGGAGGCACGCCAGCTGGGGTGAGAAGGGAAAGAGGCTGGCCTCATGGAGTCACACTGATTCCACTCAGCACCTCACCCTCCTTCCCTCCCCTTCTTCAGCACTGAATCTAGATGCCTGGAAATGTCATCTAGATAAAACTCCCAGTGAAAGCTGTGGTGATGCTTCACATCCCGGCTGGCCTGAACCATAGCATAGGGCATAGGGTGCATGTAGCCTTCTAAATTCAGAGGCTTATTTGCATCCAAGGTGTAGGGCACAGTATTGTGGCTTGATTAACAGAATAACTAAGGTCTGCATTGGTAGATGTGCTTTTATTAGTAAGTCTAGCCCCTTTTTCTAAGGTAGAAGCAATGCAAATTCTCTAGTCAGCCATCAATCATCCAAAGAGTTGTTCCACCCAAAATAGGTTGCCCAGCCTAGTTTGAGATTAATTTTAAAATCAATAAAGACCAGACTGTGAAGAATATTTTTAACATCTTTTTGCGCCTGTAAACTCAAAGAAGTCAGAATACTGTTTCTTTATTCAAGAAGTCATTTAAGAAACATGAAATATCTTCAAAGCCAAGACTTCAAGTTTAAAGAAGATTCAAGATGAAAGCAATCTTGCCAACCCAAAATGCACTTAGCAATTAGATTTTCTGCATTGCAAAGTGTCCTCAATGGTGATATTACCCTCCTGGTTTCAGATATGTTGAAAGGTCAAATGTTTTCAGAATGGAGCTTCTGAACAGCATGGTGCCTGCAAATTTCTTGAATAAAACATTTTTTAGTTGCACATATGTTTAATGTTTACCTCCTGCCAACCTTGCAGTTTGAAAGTATGCAAATGCAAGTAGATAAAAAGGTACCCCTTTGGTGGGAAGGCAACAGCGTTCCGTGCACTTCGGTGTTTAGTCAAGCCGGCCACATGACCACAGAGGCTTTCTGCAGACAAACGCTGGCTCCCTCGGCTAGGAAACAGAGATGAGCACCGCCCCCAGGAGTCAGGCATGACTGGACTTTAATGTCATGGGGAAACCTTTACCTTTACCTTTTTACCTTAATGTTACAAAATCAGACATTTATGAACAATCATATGAGTTGTTGGGATTGAGTCAGGGAACCTACATTACTTGCTAAAGTGGCTCTAAAAGCCATACTATAGATTGCTGAAAAGGAAATTATTTATTTATTAGATGTATATCCTGCTTTTTCTCACAATAGACTCAAAGCAGCTTACATAATTCTCCTTCTCCTCCTCTCAACCTTATCCCCACAACAACAACCCTGTGAGGTCGGTTGGGCTGAGAGGTTGCGGCTGGCGCAAAGACACCCAGTTGGCTCCATGGTTGAGCAGGGACTAGAACCCAGGTCACCTGAGATCACTCTCAACCACTACACCACATATTATTGGTGATGATAGTAAATCATTCTATTCATTAAGCAGTGTTGTTAGTGAACATTCTTGAACAAAGGGACTGCAAAGAAAACCCAGGCATGAGACCTCTGAATTACAGCTTAACAAGAAGTTCTAACACCTGTGCCCTGGATTATAATCATGGAGCTTTACTCCTCTGTGGCAGATAATTATCTTACCAATGCTAGTGTGTTACCATCAGTGTGGCTTTGTGAATGGCCACTGCAATTATCTTCCCGTTTAAGCTGTAATGCTCTTACCACCTTGCTCTGGATTCCTTACATTCCTTTTCCCTCTGACCTGTTAGCATAACAAGGGAAATGGAGAAGACTGTCCCATTGCCTCTCTTCTCTTGGTTTCCGTGCTTAGACCACCCATGAAAAGGCATGAGGATCAGAAGACATGCAGGGAAAGAGCACTCTGGATATCAAAGCTCTCAGGTGATACTGAGCCTGGAGGCCACCTGGGACCCCTCCCTATCCCGTGTTACCTGCATCCATACAGCATCACCTTTTTAGATCAAGCTTCCCAGCTAAGATAAAGGGAGTGGGGCAGAGTATGGATGCAGGGGTATCCCACCGGTAGCTAGCAAGAAGAACTTCTGGAGCTCACAGGTTTTCTCTCCACATTATCGTTCCTGTGGCTTCATGTGCTTTGCCCTTTCTCCTTTCACTTCTCCCCCTGCCCTTTCTTCATCATTATCAATCAACATTCATGAATATCCCAAATGAATCTTCAGTTGCTGCTGCCTCTCAGATGGTTTTCTGCCTTTTTAATTGGAAGGAAATGAAAGCAATTGCACGGTGGTGGTGGTGGTGGTGGTGGTGTTTAAAAAAGCACCAAATTGCACAAGTCTTCATGGGCACACACAGCAGATGACTACGGATGAATAAGCTTAATCAAAGCATGCCGTCTGTTATAATCTGCAGCATCAGACAAATAATATACAGAGGCACAAAAAGAAACTGCCCTCCAGGTGTAACAGAACAGGAAGACAAAGCTAGCCTCCTCTCATCTTTCACTGTACCTCTCTGATTTGATCTCTTCTTGATCTCTTCTTTTTGCCTTGATGCCCCGTTGCCAACACTTTGAAATTGTATTTTCCATGCCAATAGGTGAGAAAGAGAAGTTCCAGTACATGGAGCTATGCTTCCAGAAATAAAAGGAGAAACTACATTGGGATTCTATGTCACTGAACTCATTAGGTTTTAAAATCATTTTTATTTGTGTGCTTTTAAAAAGTTCAAGGTGGATACTCTTGTTTGTATCTCGTTTGCACCCCTCAGAACCTCTGCTTAAACTGCATGGCATGTCTTCATAATTCTCTTAATTCTAATTTCTTAATGTCATCTTGCACTTGCATGCTTTTCTTCTTTCATGCTCTGAAGGAATTAATTCTAGAACATATAATAATCAACTGCATATTTATTTACCAACCACCAAATTGAAGAAATAGATGACAGCTGCAGTGTTTGCTTTCAGATGGGTACCACATAGGAAGAAGAAGTTTTGTTTCTGTAAATATTTGTATAGTCTAGGCATGAAAACTAATGAGTTTGCCTCAAGGATTGTGCTGCAATTTTACCTGAGGAATGAACAGCTCCCTCACAGCAATTCACATGGCACATCTCTGGGACCACATGGAGCATCTAAAGATTGGGGTTCTGAGCTTTAGTACAGCCAAAATTACAAAGCTCCTCTTTGCATAGCGGCAAGCCATACAGTTTGATCATGTAGGCCCTATATCAGCTTTTCTTCATGAGGTCTTTATTGTACACTCATCATTCCCAAGTTATTTACAGGTTCATTAGACCCTCTGATTTACTTCTGTGTCTAAATAGAACGTATTTGCGAATGTAAAAAAAAGTACTTTTTAAATTTGTGCATGTACATTATTTCACTATAACACAGTGCCACCTAGAGGTCATGTAGCAGAAAAGCAGTAAAGAAAAGGCTCTTCATGAAGTGTGCAGAGCTCAGTTTGGTGATAAAACTGAAGATAGAGCACATGAACAGTCTCATGTAGAAAAGCCCTTATGGAGAACTGACCTCCTCCATGCCACAGGGCAATGGCAAAACCTGGTGGTTCTGCTAGCTTGCCAGACAGGAGCTACTGGAGTATCAGTTGAACAAATTAAGTGTACAAGTCCCCTAGCTGGTGCCTGAGGAACTATAGGCTTTTGCGTTTGTTTTTTGAAGGCATAAAAAGAAAAATATTCCATCCTCATCTTCCACCCTGCTGGCATGAAGCCAGCAGAGAAGCGGTGCTTCAGCTGCTAAAGATTCTTTCTCCTCTAACCTTGATTACTTCTGGAATTCATTATTACAAGATAGGGTGATGGTGTATAGATGGCCTTTCAAAAAGCATAAGGCAGCTTGTTCCGGAAGAATAGGTCCATGAATGACTGCATTAGAACAGAACCTCCACACAGAGAAGCAGTGTAGCTCTCATTCCCAGATACTGGGAGAGATAGGTCAATCTAGCAAAGAGGCACATATATTTTGAATGCTATACAAAAGCCCAAAATGAGACTATGCCAAAAATGGGAATGGGTTTACCATGACATCACTATGTTAGCAACTTTTGGCTCTTTGCACAAATATCTTTCCAATAACATTAAAATTTAAGGAGGGATCCATGTAGAAACTGAAGAAAATTGAAATGAATTCAGCACAGGAGCTACTGTGTAAGCTATAATGTTCTACAGCAGACAGATAACATAGCTTGAAATTAACTGTAAATAAATGGAGTTAAAATATTCACACTTAAACCTATGAGTCTCCTGGCTTATTAACTTTCTTTTTAAATCCAGAGGAGCTGTCATTCATTACCTTTTAGTTCCTGTGAATCCTCTCATTTTCAAATCTACAGCCACATTCCCCTTCTCCTCAACTTAATTTATTTCCCAGAAATGTGGTTTACGATAACCCTATCAATACTACATGGAACTAGGAACACCTCCATTCTTGCCCTCTGGGCATCTCTGAACTGGAGCAGGACGACTGCAGGCCTTCAGATATAATATGTATGAGCTAATTTGCTCAGGGTGTTTTGATAAGGATTATTCTGCTTTAGTGGAAAAGATTGTACTAAGTGGGCGAGCTATCTCCCCTTCACGCTTTCAGTTCTAGGAATGAAAAAATTCTGTCCATATCAGTCATCAGCTTGGATTTAACATCCAAGTTGGCCTTTTTCCTGGATCTGATCCAGACTTAAACTGAATCGACAGGTGGGTAGATGTGGACTTCCCAAGACAGTCTCTCCGGCACCCTGAAAATGCTATGGAGGCGTCAGGACACCTTGCTGATACAGTGCACTGTGCTATGTGAGGAAGGGAATCCCCAAAAAGAATCAGATGAGGGGGACTTCCCATTAAAGCAGGCACAGCTTAGTGCACAGCACTTTTCCAAAGACCTTCATCCTGCCTTCCCCTGTAAAGCAGCAACCAGCTTTTCTCAAGAGCAGAGCCTGCAGCTTCCAGGCACAGACAAGCCCCTTCTCTGCTTCTTCTATACTGTTTCTAACTCAGTGTCACTCATTCCTGATAACATGGACAGCCCCTCCCAAATCTGGTGCCCTCCAAATGTTTTGGACAACAACTTTTCTCACCCCTGACTACTAACCCTGCTGGCTGGGGCTGATGGAAGGGAGGCAGGAGATGTAACTTCCCAGTGGATCTTACATTTTTGAGTTCATGAGTCATCTTACATCAACTGGCAGATGATGCAGGATGTTCTTCTAACAGGGATGGAAGAAGCATGATTCTTTTTCTAGCCAGTTGATGGGTCCATGCCGGCTTTCCCTATCAGTGACTGGTGCTCCAGGTGAACCAGTGCAAACCTCTTCTCCACACACACACCCCATGGGTCATGAAGATAAGCAACATGCCAAAAAATTAAACTACCAGATGGAGGAGGGTGCTATTCCCCAAGGAAGAAAGCATCAAATTCTAGCTGCTCAACCATTCATCTCTTTCCCTCACAGAAAGGCCTCCGCCGGTTGCCGTTCCTCCTGGCTACAGCTGAGGGGGCAATAAGGCACTAAAGCTGCCTCAGTGGCTATTTCACCTGGCCATGCCTGAGGGGCAGGTGGGATAACGAGGCTGCTCCATGCTCTTGGCTGGGTCCACCTGCCGTTTTGCATCCCCCTTCCTGGACTGCCTCCTGCGGTGACATCTTCACACCTGGTCTTGCATTATAGCTCTGCACAATGGAGCAATACGAATGTGCTTCTCTTCACTGCCCTCCCCATCCTCTGCATTTCCTGTAATGTCTGCACAATTGCCTCAACGGGGGGCAGTAAAGAGAGGGGGGCAGGCTTCAGGGGCAAGCAAGCCCCTTTGTCTGGTGGCCAAAGAGATGGCAAAGCACAGGCACACTCCTGATTCGTATGCCGCCGAGGCTTCGTGAAGCAGACTTTGCGGAGGCCTCGTTAATGAATTACCTCTCCGCTCCTGCAACAAAATGGTGAACACGTCAGGAGGGCAGCGAAGGGGCAAAGCGTGCGTCGCCTCCTTCGCTGCCGCATGTATTTCGGGGCATCACGCAGCAACGCTTCTACTTCAGTTGGGGGCCTGCGCATCATCTGATATATGCATTTTAAAGGCGAGAAAGCAGCTTGCCCCATTCCAGTCATCAATATTCCCGCACTGGGCTTTTTTTTAATGCACTAGCTATCGTCCCAAATCTTTTTTTGGGCAAGGAGAAGACTGAAGCTAAAAAAGTGGCTGTTTTTTTCCTTTTTGTTTTAGCAGTGAACATTATTAGATGACAATATTATCATCTTCAGAAAGGCCTATTGTAATCTTAACAATTAGTATTACAGCAATGTTCACAAGTGCAGAATTAGCAACAAATTGGTTTTGCGTTTTTATATTCCATGACTTGGGGCAGGAAATCAAGAATAGCTCTCTGTCCAAAAGTGTTCTAAGGGGATTTTAAAAATAGAATAAAACAAAACAAAACAATCTCTTTTATTCTTGTTAAAATATTTGTTTCTTGGAGGGACAGACTGATTATTACGTTAGATCAGCTTATTGATCCTAACGATAATTTTTTGATAATCCTCTGCTTTGAAGGTTAGCTATAAATTGTCAGTTACGGCTGCATTCCAATACATGCCATTGAATTATCTGTTAGATCTGGATTTGGTCCTGCTGTGTTCACAATGTCAGAGCCACCTCTGTTACTGGAAGTACTGAAAAACTACATTGGCATAAAATTAATGTTTATAAATATTTAGTTTCTGTGAATGACTCTAATATACAGGGTCTCAAACAAGTACAGAATAATGAAACAGACCACCCCAAATCGCCCAACCAATGGAGTGCATCTTTATTATCTATTTCACAAGGGATTGGAATCTCAGCTTATGCCTAACTGAGCAAAAACTGATGTTTTTAGTCAATTGGAAGCCACAACATCTCTTGAATAAAGCCTGAATAAAATCAGCCTTTTGTTGGAAGTGTAATGTTGCTAATGTTTCTCTTCTCCATATGCTCTGGCAATGCTCAATGGCAGTTTCCTTTTGGGAGGAAGTGCTTTAATATTCAAGGATATACATATTCTTTTGAATTATTTACCTTCTTGTAATCTAACAGAAGATCAGCATAAATGGGTTTTCTGCACACTTTGACTAGTGAAAGGCTAAAATTACAGCACTGGAAGGATAAATGACCATTTGTAATAACACAATAACTACTTCCTTTTCAATGGTGTGGTTTGCTGCTTTTGCATTGCACAATAAAAATAGATAATAAAGCATGCATATGGGTGTTCTCTCTTTTGATGATGTGTACCCCCCCCCTTTTGGCAATTTGCAGTGGTTACCCTAATAATATTTTATTTTTGTGATAGTTCATGTTTTAATTAATTTTATCAACAGTCATATGGGGGTTTCTGCCTAGAAAGGAGCACATTAATACAGAAAATTACAGTGTTAAAACTGTTTCCTGCCCATAAAAAAATATTTTCCAAACAATGATTAAACCCATCACCCACCAGACTGAAATCATGCTTCCCTTGGGGAAATATCACCCATTTAAGTGTCGTGCTTTAATACTGCTGATTTTAGGTTTGGAGACTCCACAAAGACACTCACCTGGAGATTTCCCACGCCATGCAATGCCTGTAAATCCAAGCCCATAGAAGGAGGCAGCCACAAAGCTGTCTTTCCAGTTAAGTGAAGGAGGAAACATGTTCATGTCATATCCTGAAATCAAATTTATTTCATCGTATCGGTATCTCACCTTCCCTCCAAGTACTCGTGGCACCATAAATTGGATGCATGTGTCACAGCAACCAGGGACAGAGGATGTCAGTGCCCAGAAGGTCCCGACACATGCAGTTTGCTGGCTCTGATAGGGCAGAAGTAGCACGTGTGTGTGATGCTGTGTGTGCTGCAGAAGTTGCATTGCATCGCATTTCCTGCATTCCTGTTCTTTTGGCTCTGCTCTTTGCTGGCACAGCGCTGGCAGCCAAGGAATGGCTCTTGAGCCAGCCAGGATGGTGAAAACAGCGGCATAGCGATGGTGGTCTGGCTGGACCAGTCATTCAGCAGAGGAGAAGCAACTGCCAGAGGGTCAGTGGTCTTCTCCCAAATCCATTTAGGATCAGATTAAATGGTCCCAGTCCCAAAGAAACTGAAGAACAGAGTTGCCACAGTA
Organism: Varanus komodoensis; assembly: GCF_004798865.1. Classification (NCBI taxonomy): domain Eukaryota; kingdom Metazoa; phylum Chordata; class Lepidosauria; order Squamata; family Varanidae; genus Varanus; species Varanus komodoensis. Next base: position 7,668,944 of record NW_025336087.1, on the reverse strand, counting down.
AATCAATGGGGCTTTTTAAGTAGCAGACTAAGCGAGTGCTAAGTTTATTTATCTATTTAAAACACGTCTAACCTGCCCTTCACGACAGCATCTCAGGATGGCTTACAAAGCTTAAAATGAACAATAATACAAGAGACAATAATTAATAAATAGTAATAATAAATACAATCAATAATTATAAAAATACAATCAGAGTTAAAAACGAGTAAATACATTCAAAAGAGAAAGAAAATATAAATCATGAAGATTTTTTTAAAAAATTGAAACAGCAATGGAAATAAACCAGAGCGATCCAGCTTTTTCAGAGATCTTGAGCATAGTCAAGGCCAAAGGAGAAATATATTAAAAAGTGAAACGTGAAGCGAGGACAATTTTCAAAAACCTAAAGCAATAAAGCACAACACTGAGCAGTTCCTCCTCCTAGGACTGGCCCCAGAACACTTTGCTGCTTGAAGGCAAAATACGCTCGAACCCCCCCCGCCCCCCCCGTATAGCAAATTTTGGCCTGGGCAGACAGCTGAAGCTACCTTCAGAGACTGCTACAGTCAGCATTCGCCTGATGGCAGCAGGACAGCACAGGAGTGGCCTTTCACAGAGGGCAGTCCTCTATCTGAAGCACTGCCAGAAAGTCATCCTCAATTGGAAGGTGCCCTCTATTTGCTGGGCTGTCCTGTTCAATTCCAGGTCAGAGGTTCTTAAGAACCATAAGAACGGCTGCCCATCAGCCACTAAAACCTTGAGTGTGCAGCAGACGGAAAAGGCCGACACTCAGGTCACCCATCCGGTCTGCTGCACCATGGTGAGACGTCGTCTAAGAGAATAATCAGTTCTGATTTTGCATCAATGCCTGTAAATCAGCCTATGCATTCAGTATCCTGTCCTCTTTGTGGATGACCCTTCCTGTTGTGCGCGCACACGCTCGGGAGGCTCCCAGGTGTGCACAAGAAGCAGCCTGTTTTTGTGGGACTGACAGCTCAGACTCTGAGGATGATGGTGAGTTGGCTGACCCAGTTGGGACTCAGAGCTCACACTCTGTTAACAGGATTGTTGTCATGACAGACAGGCCCGCACCTGTAGACTCAGTCTTGCAGTACCAGTCGGAGCCTGCCCTGGATGAAAGTAGCTCAGGGACACCCACAGGGCCCCGTCTCCCTCCCGCCTGTGGAAATGAAGCAGAAGAAGGACGGGAGGGAGGAGACTTGGAAACGGGGAGTCTCTCGGACGGAGAACGCCAGCATCCTGAAGGTGTGGACCTGGGGGCCTGCCAGCACAGCCACAAATTGGCCCAAGTAGGGTCTCAGAGTGCAAGAACGCAGGCGTGCCCGGTTCCACAGTGCCCCTCCTTCCAGAGACAGGCCCCGAAGGGGTCATAAGCAAAGCTCTGGGTAAAGGGGGGCAGAGAGGGGTCAACATCTCCTTGCATACACTCAGAGGTTTGTGAATGCTTAGAGTCTTCTATGTAGAATAAAGACCCAAGAAGTGTTGGAGGGACTGTCTTGCTTGGGAGGGGACACCTGGCTCCAGGGAGTGCAGGGCAGACCACATGGCGCACTCTGCTGAATGGCAGGGCCAGCCCTGCTCTCAGCCCTGCCAGACCATGAGGGCACTGGAATGTGGCCGACATCAAGCTCAGTCCAGCAACCAGGGGCCTCCTGGGTCAGCGCCACCCCCCCAAACCCAAGCCGGAACCCTCACAATGGTGCACCCAGAGAGTCCACTCCCCTGAGCCCAGTACTACTGAGGAACCAGCATCCTCCCTCGTGGCATCTTCCCCAAGCGACCTCCGTCACCCTTGCAGGCTCTGAGCACAACTAGCAAGAGAGGCAAGGGAATGGCAGGCTCCCCACGTGTCCCTTAGAGGCACCAGATCCTCAGCAATGAGCTGAGTAGGGGCTGGTGAGGCGGGCTCAGATTACAGCAAGCACTTGTGGGAACAAGCAGCCATCCAGGTGGTTCACACCATTGTGCTCCCCTTTCCCCGATCACTAGAAAAAGTCCCTTTTAGTCGGCATTGATAGCAATGCTTTCCTCCCACTCTTTCCCTGAATCCATCCTATGGCAAGGTCACAGTGACAACACTTCACAGTTCACAGTATGCCAATGGCAGCATTTGTTCCTCCTCCTCCTCCTCCTCCTAAATGAACTGCCTGATATAAAAGCTGAAGCGGTTGAAAACTAAAGGTGTCGTAAATGTACATTCCCAAATGATTGTTGAGAAGAGCCATTCCAAAGTGCTGGCATGTCTTATAAAGACCTCAAGAACTCTGGACCAGATTATTTGAAGGATCGACTCTACCTACATGCACCTGCAGAGGTCCTTCACGTGGCCCCCCGTGGAAGGAACAGGCAGAGTTATTTTATTAAGACTGTATGATATTGAGCAGCGACATACAATAACCTAAGCAGCTAAATTGTCTTCTCCTTTTGTTTTTGGCATTCATTTCATTTGGCAATTGTTGAGGACAAAAAGTAAAATTCCCCTCATTCGTTGTCTGACCATGAGAGAGACAGACAACACCAGCAAGTAATTTTAGATTTGAAAAGGCTCTTTCCTGTAGGTACACCATACAGAATGAGCCCACCTCCTTTCAGGACCAGCTGCCACAGTCATCATCCACAGCAAATTTATATGTTTAAACTTTTTGCAATGATTAGTAACAGAAAACATCATCGCAAGAAACATTCAGTTACTTTGCACATGGTTCTCTTGCCTTACACTTCTGTTTCGGGCATTTGGTGTCAAAGCTTTTGCCTCCAGGCTTATCTTCACACATCCGGAGCCTCTTGATTAAGCTTTATTTTATCTTTTCAGCCTCTCCTGCCTCTCAGATAGAACCCCAAATAAGTGACTCTTGCTTGGTCAGCTGGAAAAAATTTTATCCTTCCATTTCTAGCTGGGAGGACAGGGGCTCATGTTCCAGAACTCTTCCATGAGCATGAGCCTCAAGCTGCCTCTCCGCCGGCCCCCACCCCACGCCAGCTTCACCGGGTGCCTGGAGAGGAGCCCCAGTGAGGATTCTCCCCTGCAGCCCTGCAGTCCCTGCAGCTCAGGTGATGTAGAGGCTGAACTGCATTTTTTCCCAGTTATTAGGAGAGAACTGACGGCACTGCTATTACCTGCGGGCTTATGTGCATGAAGGGTTTTATCTGCTGCTTCCTAAGACTTCTTAAGTTTTTCTTGTGTGAGGAAAAATGTCTCCTTTACTCAGGGTTTTCCCTGGGGCATCTATGGCTTTGCCTTTCGATATATTCTATTAACCAAGCCCAGAGTGGTGCTGCGGTACAGCTGCCCTGCAGCAGATTTGTGCCTTCTTAGGCAGCTTTTGTTCTGATTTGTGGCCATTTAAATTTTAATACCAGTTTGTCCTCACTCTAAAATATAACCTGCTAAAGTGACTAGGGTCAGGAGAGGCTCTGGAGAACAATGGCACCATGAAAAGGCCCTGAAAACTTTCAGGAGTATGAGGTCATGATAAGTTTTGTGGCAGAGACAATTTACTCTTTAGTCAACACTGTTCCCATAAAAACTGGAAAAGTCGCTAAGTATTTTTCCATGGCAGTTAAGCTGAACGTACAGCCACCCTGCTTTTTGTTTGCTCAGCCTTTGCTTATATAATTTGATGCTCTCTTTATAGATATATTTCGAATACCGTGCTTTTACATTCTGGCCATGGACTGCAATAAATAGATTGGGATCCCACAGCAAGCGAGGTGTTGCAGGTAACTGTTAGGAAAAGAGCCTTTTTGGTGGTGGTGCCCTAGCTGAAGAACCCTCTCCCCATATGGCAGAGTGAAAGTACAGAGTGTGAGGCTTTCATCCCTTCTGCTGTCAGGAACACCTCAAAGCACTTCTCTACATGACGTGTGTACTGGGCTCTCATGATCTTTGTGTGGCATTTTGATAATGCCATTGCCCTCCAGGGCTTCTCTGGAGATTCTCAGGCTTTTAGCAAGTTGGTGATTTGTTTGCTGGATTTGTTTGAAAGCCGCCCATTAGCACCATGCTCTCTGGGTGACCATTCCAATAAAAGTACCAAGCAATAACACTGAGTTAAGTAATGCAATTAAAATATAATAAATAAAACAAGATAAAATCACAACATGCATAGTCAAGTAAAAGCAAAACATAAGTTAATATATTAAAACCAGTGTGATTAATATAGCTCATGGGTCCTCAAGCTACGGCCTGGGGGCCGGATCCAGCCCACCATGCCCGTTTATCCAGCCCGCCAGGCCCATTTGGACATGCTGCACCTGCCCACTGCCGCCCACCTCGCCCAGCGCACGGGGAGGCAGCGGTTTGCTCACTCGGAGAAAACGATTCCCAAGCGAGCCAGCCGCTGCCTCCTGCGCCCGCCTCGCGGGACGTGCCACCCCCACCTCCCCTCGCCGCACACCCCGTCCCACGCCAGTGCGCACGCCCGCACGTGCTGCCCCCACCCCTGTGCCGTCCTGCGCACACCGCTGGCACCACCTTTCCAGCCCGTGCCCGGCACCGGCACCTTTCAGCTGGCTCCCTGGTTAAAAAGTTTGAGGACCTCTGATATAGATGGTCTAAGTGATTCCACAGGTGTGCCAAAAAGTTTTTGTGAGGTGCCTGAAGCTCAACAAAGAAGGTACCTGGTGGAAGAGCGTCCCTAAGAGGAGCGCCAGCACAGAAAAGGTGCTCCTCCTCAGCCTCCTTAGGGAGAGGAACTTGCATGAGGGACCCAGTGGATCATCTTAGGTGATGGGCAGGAATGTATAGAGTAAGGTGCTCCCTAAATACTGGGATTCCAAAGTATTTAGGGCTTTGTATGTCATAGTCAAACCCTGAATTCAGCCCCTGCTGCAATAGGCAGCCAGTGCAGCCGATGGCAGACAGGTGGGATATGTTTGTGTGTTTACAGCAAGGAAATCTGGTATTCAATTTTAAATCACAACAAGCCAGAACAAAAGCCTCTTGGAAAGCCTCTGCTGTTATACCACAGCACCTCCTTGTGGTTGGCTGACAGAATATAAAGAAAGGCAGAAAAATTCAGACTTCGGGGTCCCTCCCTGTATAAGGAGGCATTTTACCTCCTGCAACCAAAATGGAAGAACCATCAATAAAGCAGCAGGTTCAGCCCATCGTGTAGCGCAGCCCGGAGAAATGACAACAGATGGCGTTTGGGCTGGCATCCAGCACCTTCTGCAGCTAGGCCTGTATCAAAGCCTCCCTTCATAAAAAGAACGTTTGACCTCGTGTAGGGCTTTCAGTGTGTACCTGAAGGACACCTAAACTAAAGATTAATATGTTGCATGCATAAGTAAATGAGGATCAATCTTAACAGGTACCTGCATATATATCTTGGACATTCCCATACCAGGCAGTGGCCTTGGCCAGGCCCATCCGGTGGTAAGCAGCACTTTCAGGCTGGCCATGGTCCTGCCCAGAGCCACCCAGGCCATCTCTCCTTCAAACTCACCCAAGCAGTACTAACACCAACCTAAGCAACTGAAGTATGGCCAGAAAACTGAGTGACCTTCCCGGGTCTTGGTTGACCTTTAACTCAAATTCAGAACTACCCAAGCAACAAAATTAACAAAGAAACTTCTCGTGGGAAATCTAGCCATCATGAGCTAATTGGTACTAAACAGCAGCTAGTGAGAAGCAGCAGCAGGGAGCAAACTGAATGGAACGGTGAAGAGCAAGGATGGCTTTACAAAGAAAAAGGCCCAGGCATGAGAAGAGAATAGCCATGCATCACTCTTTTCTCATGTTCACAGTGGTCTTCCAGCCTTTTCATTACATGTTGGTCCAAAAAAGATGCGAACAACAGATTGGATTGGACTTGTTACCTATGCACAACAGCAGCCCATTTTGTCATAACTATTTACCCCTGAATAAATATTTACCCCTGCTCGTCCCCTGTTGGACAAGCAGAAGAGTCACCACTTAATATTCTGGAAACAGGACAGAGAGATTAATGCTATCATAATGAAATACAATTGCCTAAGCTAGATCCATTTCATTTCCTGATAATGCCACAGACCAGAATTCTGTGTTTGAAACACAAAGAACAGATCTCCTTTCAGGGTAGGAAAGCTCATTGCATTTTGACAAACTTTATCCCTTCATCCTCTTGTCTGTCTTCCTTGTTCAAAAGCAATCCAAATATTCAGTCGTATATTTTTCAGCATTTTCTAAAAAGTGCTTCTGAAAGACAAGGCCCATTTAGAGATTCAACTTTGCAAAAAAGAGAGAAGAGAGAAAATACATGGTAGCAGAGCCAAGTCTCCTGATTTGGTTGCACTGCAGTAGAGAATTGTCTGCTGGAGGGAGGACCTCATCCCTCCCCTATTACCCACCAATATCCCCCTGTAATCTCCTTTACAGGGTTCCAGAACATACAGGGTTCTGTGGCCACCACATCACTGCTGCAAAACATGTCCTGTTCCACCATTTTGGCTATAGTTCTTTCTGGAAGTGAGCATATTGTTTGGCTCACAGATGCCCAGTTAGAAGACATACATTTATTTATTTATCTTGGGGTGGCTACACATTTGACTGGTCCTATGAACCGGTAGGTCTTCAGAAGGCATTTTAATACCTTGCCTTTCCCTTTCTTTCCCTTTTCTGTTTTGCCGTAAAGGAGTGCTGCACTGGGTCACTCCTTTGGGAATGTGTCATCATCTGTACTAGGAAATGGCAAGGCTGAGTGCTAGTTCAAAGCAGATGAAAGCCCCAAACTGGCCCCTGCGAAGCCTGTGAAGACATTATCATTTAAACATTCATCATGCAGATGTGTGCTGCACAGATGAGGGAACCATAACGATGCAGGCCTGACTGAGGCAAGGCATAAAGACACCCTTTCCCAACACTAACACCAAGAAAAAGGAAGTTCCAATAACCTCGTTTCGGGATTTGGAACCCAACTGCCAACAATAAAACTCAAGATCAACCAAAGGCAGGAGATGATCTCTGTCATTCAAGGACTTGATAGAGGGCATCATTATTTATGGAATTCACTGCCACAAGTGGTGATGGCCACCAGCTTTAATGGCTATAAAAAGGAATTAGACAATAAGTAGCTACTATTCGCAATGGCTATATATTACCTCGATGGCCAGGGGCAGTATACCTGTGGATACCGAGCCTGTTCCTACAACCTCGGGGTGGTTAAGAAACTGCAGTGGCTTGTCCACCATCCTGCCTATGCTGGTCGTGTGCTGGCTGCATTTTCATAATTGCCTTCACCAGCATAGTTAGTTGTGTGTCTAAACCCAGTGGGGGTTTGCTGCCACTCCACTGAGCCACCCTCATCAAGCCCGATGGTGCCACAACATCATGCGATCGTGCAAGCCAGGTCAAGAGGGTGCGCTGCACTGGTGCCCTGCTTCTGGGCTCCCTGTAGGCACCTGGCTGGCCACTGTGGGAGCTCTCAGCTACATGGGACTTTGGGCCGATCCTGCACAGCCCTTCCTATATCCTATTCTTCTGGTTGGAAAGTGGCTGTTGGAAGCAATTTGGAGCAGAGAAGGGGTGCGAAGGGAGGGCTAGCACTTCTTGTAGTGCTGCTTTTTTCACTACTTTTCGCATGGGGTGGGAAAGACCCTTGTCACAACCAAGTGACAGATTTAGTTGTTTCATTTTTTTATTTTTGCATTTATATGCTGCCCTTCTACTCTTGATGGAGTCTCTGGGTGGCTTTACATATATTTGCATGTACTTTCTAGCTCAGTCTCCTATAAAGCGGTCATCACCTGGCAACTATACTATATTTTGTTATTGTAAATAATTGGATTTTGTTGAAATGCTCCAAGCCTGGACTACAGAAGCATGATGATTACCGATATGTCAAACAACCGTTGTACTGCATATTGATTTCCTTATATAGCCAAGGCCGGTATCAGTGATAGCCATTAGGATAAACCATGTTCAGCTGCATCATTCAGTGGCACACGCAGGCAGGGCAAAGCACTCAGGGCCAACCTTGCCAGCAGGCGGTGATGAGCTCAGGTGGCAGGTGCTGGGGGGGGGGGGCGCAACAGACCCTCGACCATTCCACAAAAGCCCCAGCCAGCAATTCCTTCTGATGGCAGACTGGGCAGTGGATGCCATGTGAGTTTCCCTGAGCCCCTGGACCAATCTGCTGCCCTCGGGTGCAGGGGAGATCACTGTGGCAGGTAGAAAGATTCTGCTGCCAATCCAGTCAGTCCCTGGATGGCAGAGGTGCCATCTCACCAAATGTGGGATGGGAGAGAGAGATGCCATCTTGCCCTTTGCCTCAGGCAGCAAACCTCAGTAACCCTGAAGGCAACACGATGCATTTTCCTGCATTCTGCATAGGACATTTTCCATTCTCATTGTTTGAAATAATCTGCTTGCAGCTACGTAAGTCCCATGGAGAGACATAGGATAAATTGCATCAATATCCTTCAGAGGCTGCCTCACACTCTGTTTCCTCTGGCCATGAGTGGTTCTTCCTCAGCCACATCAATGCCTGCAATTGTGCAGGGAAACCATGTACAAAGATAAAGCTGCAGCCGTTTCTAGACTACTGCAGCTGTCTTTGTTCAAGATGGCCAATTGGATTTTAAAAAATGATCCGTTCTGATTTTGGCACCCTCATATACAACCAGATGTACAGTCAGGTCCAAATTAACATTTCCCCAAGTGATTGCTGGCATAGTTGCACCTCCAAGGAAAACTGGTGAAAATTAAGTATCTCACAGATACTTATTATTTATTTATTTATTTATTTATTTAGGAAGCTTCTATTCTTCTTCTTATTAGACGAGGAGTGATACCAAGCGTGTTTATCGTGTACAGCAAAGCCAAATCAAAATGTGTGCTATGCGGAAGGCACTGCTGAACATACATGGTTAAGGAAGTTAGCAATACTCTCAAAAGGGTTATCTTATCTTTGTCCCCCAGACCTCCAAGAATCAAAGGAATGCATCATGAATGAAACTGAATCGATACCCAGTATTTGAATGGATGGCCACCTTGGGCCTTCTGCATACAAAACACATGCTTTGCTACTGAGCTGTGGCTTGTCTTCCTTCACAGTATTGTTTATGAATGGAGAAGGGCCATAGCTCAGTGGCAGAGCATGCATTTTACATGCAGAATTTCTAAGGAAGCAATTGTCAGAGGCAGTGTGGTGTAGTGGTTGAGAGCCTGGACCTGGGACTCAGGCAACCTGGGTTCTAGTCCCTGCTCAGCCATGGAGCCATCTGGATGACTTAGACCAGTCCCAGACTCTCAGCTCAATCTACCCTACGGGGCTGTTGTGGGGAAAAGATTGAGATCAGCAGGAGGAAAATGATGTAAGCTGCTTTGAGTTCTTAAAAAAAAGGCAGGATATCAATCTAATAAATACATCCATTCACATGCTAATGAAGATGTGCTTTGCCCACCACCATTACCAGTTGTCATGAGACGGTTGCTTCTTCCCTTCTGGTTATCAAACTCAAAACAGTCCTTTGAAATGCAGTTTTTATTGAAAATTAACAGATTACAGAACAGCAATGCAACCCAGGGAAGATGTCCATATTGGGCAGCTGCATCACACGTGTGGAGGAGAAGGAGGGGTCATGCATGCTGCTTCCACATCCCATGCACAGAATGACACCTGGACTTCTGAACTGGGATGTCGTCATCCTAAACTAGGCACTAGTGGCTCTCCTTGCTGCAGAGGGCTAAATGGACTAGAACAACAGAAGCAGAGGTTTGCAAAGTATGGAATGCTTCCTATTCCAGTTATTACTGGAAGACTGTTCAAGATGTTTGGACTGAAGAAATTTGCAGAACCAGGAATGCCCACATCTAGGCTGTTGGGCCCCTTCCTATACCTAAATAAAGTTTCTGTTTCTCAAAAGTTATTGTTGTTTTTAAAGAAACTGCAATTTGTCTTCTGAAGCAATGTAAAATCCCACAAATATATACACAGAGAGTGAATGAGAGAGAGCGTGCGTGATTGAGAATGTTCCCAAAAGAGGATTAAAGGTTTCTGGTTCAGAAGTAAACAGCCTTAGGCTTAAAGAGTTTAATCCTACAACTTCACTGAGGAATTCCTCTAGTTAAGCTCAATGCGCCAAACTTCCATTTAACCTAGATGGAGTTCTGCGGGCCCCGAAGATGCTCAGCAACTGATGGTATTAAAAACACATTTTCAGAGATAGAGGGATAAGAAATATGTCATGTAATTATTCTGTGTGAGGATGTCGAATAGTTGGGAAAAAATGGAAAAACAAGGGGTGAGACCCAGCAGAACCATTGTACACCTGCTGTGTTGCCCCAGCAAAAGGCATCCCTTGTGCAAGGGGAAATTGGTGCTTCACAAAAGAGGGGCAGAAGCAAGCAGAAATGCTTATTCTGAGATCAGGTCAGATCAGCAGAGTGCAGAGAAAGAAAGATTCAGAAAGATTCATCTGATCCTAAGAAGGAAGCAACAAGAAAAAGGAATTTCAAGGTTACCCAATGGAAATTCCCAGGCAGAGCACAGGCAGGATCCCACCTTGGAAAAAGAGGGAGACATTCAGAACTTGGGGGACGAGCTGGAGGGGTGGCTTCTGGGGCCTGTCCTATGCCCAGGTCCATACCCACTTACATATGCGTAGCAGTATGACCCTCTGAGCTCAAGTAGGATTTAGTTCTAAGGAGTCATCAGTCCAGTAGAACTGAAAGGGACTTATTTACAGATAAGTACATATAGGATTAAAGTCAAACATGTGCAGATTTGCATATATAATAGATGCACTGTGTATATGAATGAATATCCTCACCCTAGAATATATCACAGGGGTTCAAAGTAATATGCTATCTTTGATATTGCCCCAAAGCTACATCTCTGCTACGAAGTCTTGCTTTCTCATATGAAAATCATCTTTATTAACAAACTAGAACAAGGTATGGATGATCTGCATTAAGATCCAGAGACCATGAAGATACTTAAAGAAACTGTGAAATACTAAGCATCCAGATCAAAAAGCATAAAAAACTGTTGATGATCTGGGACTAGATATCGAATATTCTTATACAGAGATGGCTTTTAATGAGTAAATTCTTTCCACACCTCCCCACCACCACCCTGTTGAGACAACTCATTTTTATGATCATGATCTGGCATTTATTCACTGTCACTTTGTTAGCACCTGTGCTAATTGCTGATAAGAAAGGTGTGCCATGCCAGTGGGGGGGGGGGGGAATTTCAGAGAAAAACAACACACTCCTTCATAGATTTGCATTCTAAACTTTAGTCACAAGTACCAAGTTTCGGCTAAATAAAGGTATGCATTTATTTTAAAAACAAATGAAAAATAAAATGAAACCCTCACTTTTACAGCAAAATCTACTGGGCATGTGAATGAATGAGAATCAAAGGAAAATTAGATCACCTAATTGATCCATTTTAACTAGTTTGCATGGGAGCATTGCTTTCCATTGAAGAACTATGCCAGAACCCTCTGTACTGTTAACAGAAAGGTCACTAGGCAAGAGAGTGGGAAACTGAAGAAATGGGAATCTCTGTTAAGCTTAGATGGCAGCTAAGCTGTACCTGTGCTCATTTTAGGTACCTATATAGCATCCCATACTACGATCCCATTTCCTCCAGACCCACAATGAGTGCCTCGGGAACCACTGCTCTGAAAAGAGCCTCCGAAAAGAGCAGAAATACCCGTTTCTGGAACAGGGCTGTTCAGTGCAACTTCCTCCTGGCATCTCCAAGAGCCTGCGCCATTCAGAAAGTATTTCCGCTTATTTACAGTTGCTTTGGGAACCGTTAGGCTCCAACTGTGCTAACAGCAGATCCTGCTAGTGCAAGGACAGCACTAGATACTGCTCACTGGGGGGCCCTTGTCCTGTTTGTTTGAAATCTGTCAGGCCTGATGCACTGGGGAAGGAATGGAAGAAGGGCTGAAGAATTCAGGGCATCTGGCCAGAGAGCATCTCTGCCACAAGGCTGCGGAAGACCAGTTTGGTCTTCCAACCAAATCAGCAGATGAACTAATGAACTGATGACTCAACAAATGCAATTCAAATGACTGGAAAAGAAAATGAGTTAAACTTTAAAAATGAAAATGACAGAAACAGAGAACAGTTCTTCTTTGCCTGCCCCAGCATCGCTTTGAAATGAATTATATGCTTATTTTTCAGTAATATCTGAATGGCACTTACTTATTCCCCTACACGTAATACAAATCAGCACACACTATAAGCTTTGAAATGCAAGGTAGCTTAGGAGCAAAGTACTGGTACTTTCTAACAGGAACATCTGTGTGTGTGCCATTCATCAGTAACTTTGCTCCTGAACACAGTGCTCATTTTTAACAGAAAATGGTGCTTAGAGAATGACATGAGCAACTGGAGAGAGCAGAGTACGTGGACTTACCTTGGCATGAATTATAAGCTGGAAACCTGAGGATTTGTATCATGCCAAGAGATTAGGCAAAGATGGAGGCATTTGAAATTTGACTGAACACCAACCTTAACGTATTTATCTTCAGCTGTTGAGTAACGCGTTGAGATTTCAAGACATCGTGTTGGCTGGGCTTTTCTACCTCAGTCCTTCAGATTTATATGGCTGCATTTATTGTCTCCATCCAGAATTCGGACAACAAGAAGCAAACGCATTATCTTTCGATTCACATTGACCAGCTATCAAGAGAACGCATCTCTGTGGGAAGGCAAAGCCTTAATCATTTCTGTCATGCCATTGAGCAAGCAGCAATAAATCTTTTTGTGTTCAGGCCCGTTTCTCATCAGCAGCTAACTGGTGGCACGTGACCTTTGGAGCTGGGCAGCTGCGCAGTGGCAAGTTGGAATCGATGCCACTGGACCCCCTTCAACGGGCTCCCCGAGCATATGGCATAAGCATCTGTAGCAACACCCCCTCCACACGGACACAGAGGCACTCACATGAAGCACATGCTGCAAGAGTGGGAAGTGCTGGCGCGTGGCACCCATTGGGCAAACAGAGATGAATGATTTAGCAGCCCTTTTTAAAAAGTGTTCGTCATTCACACTGTTGCTGCAGAGGAACGTTCCTGAACAAAATTGCTCTGGGCCAGCCATTAATGGAAATCACTCTATCAGGTTTCAGATCTGCTTTGTTCACAACATACACTGGCTATACCTTCTGGATAAGGGAGAGGGAGAGGGAGAAATGGGAAGGGAAAGGACTTTTCAAACATGCTTTCAAGAGGCAGACACATTCCTATTTTAACCATTGATGTAGAAGGGTTATGACTGAAAGAAAGCACAATATTACACTTGGGACTCGCTCTCCTCAGACAGCAGAAGGGGTTGACAGAGTTCAGGAGTTATTTACTTGCTTATTTTTTACATTTCTATTCTGACCAAAGTTGTCAGTCTATGCTTCAAATAGTCTGTACCAATTCTTCGCAGGAGGGGTTGTTTCCAGTTTGAAAGTTCTCTCCACTCTCTCTCTCTCTCATACACAAAGTTCCTGCAAGTAGAGCACAGCTGGAAGGGTGCTGCACCACAACGTCTTTCTCCGATGCTCCATTTTCTTACTTGTAATGATTAAAAATAATTGTCCTCTCCTGCACCCTTGTGTGCATGCACGCACACACGCACACACATGCTCACACACTTATAATCTGAAGGATACAATCTGTTCTACCCGTGCACGAGTTGGCCAAATCATCCCACTTCCAACGTAGCTCTAGCGAGGTGGGTGGACCGGATGGTGGATGAGGAAATGGCAATCCTATCTCACGGTCTTTGAGACAACTTATATACATCACAGTGTCTATCCCCATACGTACTGACCCAGGCATTAGGATCATCAGCTGCTGCCCTCCTCCGGGTGCCCCAGCGAATGAGATGAGGTGGGTGGCCACACGAGGGAGGGCCTTTTCAGTGGTGGCATCCCGTTTGTGGAAAGCTATCCCGGTCAAAACTTCCCTAGCATTTTAAGAGCTATCTTAGTGCTTTTGTTTTCCTATTCCATTCCTTTTAATTTGATGTGCTGAGATTCTCTAATTTTTTGCTGCTGGTTTTACCTTAGTTTCATTTTTGGTGGCATAATTTCTTATTTTTATTTTTATGTGTGTTGCTTTAGCATTTCTATTTTCTGTTTTTAATATACTGCACAAAAAAGCTTGGTTCTTGGACAGCCTCAAGATACTAATGGTGCTATCCTAGGCGGCTGCCCATAAACTTCTGAACTTGGTTGGGTATGAGAAGAGTGCAGAGGTTCAGTCTCAAAAATATTTAGACAGCCGATTTTAACCTTCTAAATGTTTTCCCTTCCTCCTGAGGAAGAGGGATGGAGGTGCTGCCTAGATTTGGCAGAAGTGGGCAGTGTCTCACCTCACTTTACCCCAGTACTCCTTGTCTCCCAATATACCCACCCAAATCCCAAACACAGTCCTTGGGGCCTTAGCTGGTGGCATCCCAAAGGAGGGGCAGGGTCCCACGGCAACCTTGCAAGGCTTCTCACAGCAGGGCTACTGCCTTTTCTTCTGGCTTGCCAGGCAGCACTTACTCTCCATAGGCTTGTACCCCAAACTGAAGCATAACAGTCTAAAGATAATGAATATTCCCAGCATGAGTACAGGGTAAAATTACCATTTGAATGAAGTGCATGACAATTAAAATAAAGACAGATGAGAAATGATGAGGGGCTATTAATGAAGAGCTATTTCCATATTAACTCACCCATGACTAATTGCAGCATTCTTCCAAGAATGTGGGTTTGGATAGTATACCAGATGAGCCATGGTAGAACAGGTCTTCATTAAATGTGATATTCCAGTCACCACATGGATCAGGGGGCAATTAAGAATGGTGCAGAATATGAAACTAATCACTAGGACTATGGTACTCATATTTATTGTGTCATGAAGGCCCACATTTCACCAAATGTGGGGCTATCCCACTGGAAGAACCACCGCACCAAATGATGGAGAAAGTTCTACCACATCCAAAACCCCCCCACTATTTATTTAGATAAGGCAATTGCAAGCTGCTTTGGAAAGTTGTGCTCTCTCAAGTGCACAGAGAAGTAAAAAACGGGATACACACAATCACATTAGAACAGAAGTGCAGAGGTGAATGGCAAGCAAAAGAGGCATTCAAGAGGATGACCTCCTAGGCCAGTGGTGGCGAACCTATGGCACATGTGCTGCACCAGGCATGCAGAGCCCTCTCTGTCAGCATGTGAGCCAAGTTGGCCCAGCATCGCCCAGCAGCCGAGCATTGGACAACAGTGCACATAGGAGTCATGTGCATGCTCAGAAAGGAGTAGTGGTGCCAGGCAATGACGTCATGAGCCACAACTCATTAGCCATGACCCATCTGAGCTTTTGCATGGCCAGTCAGTGCGCTGCCAAGGGGAGGGAGAAAGAGAGAGAGAGATTGATTTGAGCCAAGGTTTAACGAATTATCAGCATGCATGCAACAGCAAAGATCACATTAATTGTGCAAAAGCACGCCAAATGCAAACTTTTACCTTTCAATAAAAAGCTGTTTGTATCATTGAAAGTTCTGTTATTGTGTTTTTCTTTTAAGACAAAAGATGTTAAATGTATGAGTTGTTTTTTCTAAACTAAAACCTCAGTATTCAGGTTTTATTGCAGTGTTGGCACTTTGCGATAAATAAGTGGGGTTTGGGTTGCAGTTTGGGCACTCGGTCTCTAAAAGGTTCGCCATCACTGTCGTAGGCCCAAGGAAACCAGGAAAGATCAGCCATGCAGTTTGGTGCTGGACAAGTTTATTTACCACAACAGAGCCCCCTGAGCTCCGTGAGGCCTGTTCCCAAGCACACTGCCAATGCAATCCTGCGCAGGTCTAGACAAGAAAAAAGGTGGCAGGGGAATGCTGGGAGCTGTAGGACTTCTTCCTTTCCAAATACGTGTAGGATTGCTCCCATAAAGAATTACACCACTGCAGAAAATGCTAAGATCTCTTCCAGTTTTACAATGGCATGATTTGAAAGCACTTGAACAAATATGAAAGTTAATCATTTAAGTATCAGATGGCTGAGATACCTGGTCCAGTCTCTTCTGGCAAAATTTACCAAGGTTAATGGCTTTCCCTTTGATTAAGTGTCCATATTTAGTCACAGATACAGAATACCTTTGAAGAAAGCTGACACAGGAAACTAGAGAGTAAAGGCCTCATGTTCTCATTGGTGTTTTTCCCTTTTTTCTTTGCTTCAGCAATCAATTTGGATTTTAGATGGTTGGCACTTGTGGGTGTGTTTGGCCTGTCCTAGCTCTGCCCTTGCCCTTCTGAGGCATGTGAAGGGTGGCCATAGGGTGGCCATGTGTCCTTTTTTACAGAAGATTGTTTGAAAGACCTCTTGAAGGTGTACTCCATTTAAAGGGCAGTCCAATCCAAGTTCAGATTAAATATTAAAGGCCACATGAAGAGAGAGCTGTAGGGCTTGGAAGTTGCGTGTCTGCAGTTAGCATCTGGTCAGCGGCCTGACCGGGCTTACAGCTCGACTCAACTCAGCCTTCCCTGCTATGGTGAGCTGCATGGTATTCCTAGTTAAACTTCAGTAAATCTTTATACATTTATATCTAGGCCCTGAAAAACTGGCTATTGGTTGCTCATTTGCTCATTGGCTGGTGGGTTGCTCATTTGCTCATTGCAAGGTGGTTGAGATTCTTAGTTTTGGCTTCAGTGCTTGCTTCTACCACGTTCATGAAGTATTTGCCAGGATTTTGCTGGAGGACAACTGTTTCTTCTTCAGTGTATGACTATGGAAGGCTGGACAAGATCCGCAGGGTCCAACGTGCCAGTCTTCTTGGGCAGTAGCCATCCATAGCGCTAAGAAATGGACATGCTTGACTTACTGTGCACACACAGCCACTGTTTATACAAGGGTCTTTTCCTTGTAGGAGTGAGATGAGATGTTGGGAGCAAACAGGACCTGGATCTCAAAAGTTTGTTAGCCTTCCTGCCCTCTTCATTTTATTTGTTTAATCTTTGTTCTTAATACTTACATATTCTAGACTATTCTATTATATATTCTGTTCAAATAAATAAGCTTGACAAAGCAGCTTAGGCTGCATAAATAAATGAGCTAGACTGAATAACTACTGGGCTATTCAGACATCCAACACCTGCAACAATTCCCAGGGACGGAAATATACAGGAGCAGCTGGCCTAAACACAGAGCTTCACAAAGGTGGACCCATAATGAAGAAAGCCCCAAGCCATGCCATAACGAAGAATCCCTTCATCAGTTGATGGGGTGATTCATATAAGAGAATGTGTTCAAAGGGGACACTGAACCCCTCCCCTTTGAGTTTTCCACATTTTCTTATGGTACAGCCTAGAATTGAAATTGGTTTAGTTGGCATCATTACATGGTGTAGTAAGATAGTGAACGCTGAGAAGGTGCAAAATATCTATAATGTGGCACCAAAGTAAGCAAAGGCAATCTAGCATTTTTGTTGGCATAAGTACTCAATCCCTTTGCTGTGACATGCCTAAATAGGATCTGGTGCAAGTCACTGCCTCCAGAAGTCAGTGTAAGTAGTTGGATGGAGTCCACCTGTCTGCAGTTCTTGTATCGTGTGATCACAAATTAAATGTTCCTGTTTGTGGAAAGCTGCAGCGTTTGTTAGAACACATGTCTAAAGAAATAGCGTCATGAAGGCTAGGGAGTTAGTAAAAGAACTCCAGAATAAATTTGTACAGAAGCAGAAATCAGGGTTGCCTTCTTAAAAATACTCCAAATTATTAGTATCTTCTGGAGCACGATAAAATCAATTATTACAAAATGGAAAGAATGTGGCTCAACTATAAATCTGTCTGGGGAATGCCATCTGCCAAAACTCAGTAACAGGATAAGGATGGCATTAGGCAGAGAAGCAACCAAGAGGCCAAAGGTAACTCTGAAGGGGTGGTAAGAATAGGAGAGATCGTCCATGGGACAACAATCACCCAGATGTGTCACAAAGCTGAGCTATATGGAATAGTGATGAAGAGAAAGCCATTGCTGAAACAGAATAGTATTGAAACCTGTATGGAGTTTTCAAACAGGCATGTGGGAAACGTGGCAAATACATGGAAGAAGATTCTCTGGTCTGGTGAGACCAAAATGGGATTTTTTGCGATTGCTGGAAAGCAGTACGTATGGCACAAAACTCACAGTGCTCATTGCCCCGAGAGCACCATCCCCATCATCATATTGTGGGGATGCTTTTCCTTGGTAAGAATTTGGAAATTGGTCAATATTGAAGGCAAGATGGAGGGAGCCAAAGATACGACACATCTGGAGAAAAACCTCTTTCAGTCTTTAAGAGACCTGGGATTGTGATGGAGGCTCATCTTCCAGCAGGACAGTGAGCCTAAACACACAGCCAAAGTAACACTGGAGGCATTTAGAAACAACCTGAAAGTCTTGACATGGGCCAAAGCCCAGACTTCAATCCAATGGAGAAGCTGTAGCAGGACTGGAAAGCTGCTGTTCACCGATGGTCCAACCTGACAGAGCTGGAGCAGTTTGGCCATGAAGAACAGGCAGCCCTTGCAAGATCCAGATGTTCAAAGCTGATAGAGACTTACCCAAGAAGAGTTGCAGCTGCAACTACTGTCAAAGGTACTTCTGCTAAGTATTCACTCAGGAGAGTAAATACCTCTTCAATCAACAAACTTCAGGTTGTTTTGTATGCTGAATGTGCCACAATAAAAAGTATTATATGCTTATATTATAGCGACAGTGACACATGCATTGGTTACTTCCCGGTTGGATTTCTGTAACACGCTCTATGTGGGACTGCCTTTGAAGACAGTCCGGATACTTCAGATGGTGCAAAACAGAGCTGCCAGGTTGCTGATGGGGACTGGGCATTATTCTCATATAACCCCAGTCCTCTACCAGCTTCACTGGCTTCCCATCGAAGTCTGGGCTCAATTCAAGGTGCTGGTTATTACCTATAAAGCCCTAAACGGCTTGGGACCTGGATACCTAAAGGAACGCCTTCTTCCGTATTTGCCCTCCTGCTCCTTGAGATCTGCAGCAGAGACCCTCCTCCAGGAACCCTCCGTGAAAGACATTAGGAGGCAAAGTACCCGGAGGAGGGCTTTCTCTGCGGTGGCGCCCCACCTATAGAATGTGCTCCCCAGAGAGGTCCGCCTGGCGCCATCGTTATTTGTTTTTCGGCGCCAGGCTAAGACCTTTTTATTTCAACAATATTTTAATAACTTTTTAATATCAGCTTACAGGTTTTAATCTGCAGCCAGGGTGGATCTGGATTTTATGTGTATTATGTTTTATTTTATTTTATTTTATTTTATGTAAGCCATCCTGGGGTTATGCGATGGGACGGCATACAAATACTCTAAATAAATAAATAAATGCCTTCTCAGTGCTGAGTATCTTGTGTACATCAAGAGCCAACCATACCAATTCAATCCATTTCAAAATATAGGAAGTCAAAGGATGCAGTGACTAACTCTCTGCACTGCATTTAGGGCATGGAGCACGCTGGTGAAGCTGTCCACAAGCCAACTAACCTTTTAAAAACAGAAGAGATTGCCTTCAGCTAGAAGTGATGCAGAATAGATTCTAAACATCCCCAGGGAGTGAAATATGTTAGTGGCACAGTGTCCGTTGCTCAGATTATCCCAACTAAAAGCTTTACTCATCCCATTCTTCAGTCATTTTGCCATTTGGCTCTTTCTGTTGTTTATGGGATTCTCCTACTAAATGGCTTATTAAGCCAAAGCCTTCCCAATCACCTTCCAAAATATATTTGATGATAGCTCCTTTTTTAAATGAAATTGTTGCAAACATAATTAATTGGATTGAAACACATGCAAATGATTTCATTATCAATTGAGATAATGGAGGAATGCCAGTAATGAAGGTGCTGCAAACCCTGCTCACCTGCAAGACATTTCAAGGAATACCTGAGGGATTCATAGTAAAATTGGCTTATCACAAACTCCTGGTTAAGCCCAGGCTTGTTTATTTTAGGCAGCATTACTAATTACATTATATATCTTTCTTTTGTCTGCTGTTTCCACGTTGCAAATTAGAATTTTAATTTCCAAAATCCATGATGGGCACCCTCATAATGATGCCATATACTCGAACAGCCAAGTGCCTAAGAAGATGCCTTTGTGGTTCTCCCAGGCCTGTTACAGACACATCCAACGCTTGATTTATTATCACCTGCCTCTCAATAAGTGATGCCCTTGCTCAGCGACCCCCAGTCTAGTCTCCTCAGATGCGCTGAACTACAGCTCCCATTATTCAAAGCCAGCATGATCAATGTTCAGGCTGCCTGGGGGTGGAAGTTGTCATCCAACACATTGGAGAGCACCAGATTCAGAAAGGATGACCTAGATGAATGCATGGACAATGCCAAAAGACAATCAGTACTTGTGTAAGTGTGGAGAACAAGGAGCATGAGTTAGAAATACGGTACCAGATATCAAGTACCAGCACCAGGACCTATCATGGAATGTAGAGTTAAACCACAAGTAAGATTTAGGGCATTTTTATCCCACTGTTTGGAGGGAGAAAATCTCAAGCAGCTTCTATAAGATCAATGCCAAACCAGGGAGACTGTGACCAAAGGTTTATAATGCATGGCGGGATGGACAGTTTCATGCTGCCTGGGGTTAAACTCTCCCCACCTCAGGCCACACTTGCCCCAATGCTGCTTTCATGCTGCAGAAGGGTTGTTGGATGGGGAATTCTCTTGGAGCATACAAATTTAATTTGGAAAAAGAAACATTTCCCCATTCTAAGCATCTATAACTGCAGCAGAAGCTTAGAACTGACAAATCTAACCTGTTTTTTCAACCTCTAACCTCTCTGTGGCAATTTGCCATCAAATGTCAGTGGTAAATTGTAACTTCGGGATTGGGATTGCATGACCAAAGTAGATGCAAGGAGACAAGGGATGAAAAGGGAAAAGGAAAACAAGCAAATCCAGGAACCACTTCTTAAAACTCCTGAAGCAGGAACCAGTTCTTAAAGTTTCTTAAGTCTTTCTTTTCACAAACTTGAATTATAGCAGTGGAATGGGAAGACTCATAAAATCATAGAAGGGTTGGAAAGGCCAAGAATGCAACTGAATCTGGCTGCCTACTCAGTGCAGGACCCCAGGTTAAAGCACCCCTGATAGATGGCTCTCTCCTGAATTCCTCCTGAGGTCATTGGTTCCATTGCTGTACTTCTGGATGTTCAGTCAGAATCTGCCTTCCTGTAACTTGAGTCCATTATTCCGTGTCCTGCATTCTGGAATGTTTAGGTATTGATCCTGACCCACCTCTGTGTGACAGCCTTTCAAGTATTTGGAAAGTGCTATTATAGCTCTCCTCAGTCTTCCAGTCTCCAAGCTAAACATGCCCAGATCTTTCAATCCCTCAGCACAGGGCTTTGTTCCAGACCGCTGAGTGCTTCAATTTTCATTCCTCATTGAGAAGTTGGACCACCATTTCTTCGCCTTCTACTGTGCATGTAAGTTAATGGAGCAGCTCTCTCCACAGAGCCACTGGATGGGGACCTGCTTCTCAGCTCACTCACTCGTTCTCTGCCAGGTTTGCATTTGTGAAGAAAGCGAGAATAAACCAGACATATTTTAATACCATAATTTCTGAGCTGACTTTATTGTGCAGCCCACAATTGTATTCCATTATCATTAAAATGTCAGACATAGCATATATTTTTACTATCCATGTGAACAGAAGCTGGTAATGGCTCTCCAGGGATGCTTCCCTCATAAAGCACAGGGACTATCTGATTTATTAAAGGACTATTATAAACTAAATAACCATATGCTCTGGGCAGCCTGGAGTGGCCTCGGCAGTCAGACCTTACTGGCTCCACCCTACATCTCTTTCGTAATCACTGGTAAAGCTGGAGTCCAGGCCATCCTGATGCTGGCACTGAAATGCACGTGCCCTGGCTGAGGTCATCTCATGGCCTGGTGCCCCCACTTAACAAACCTATTGAACAGTAAACTGCCATAACTACGACAGCAGCCAGTACTGGGAACGAGTGATGACTGGAAGGTTCAAGAGGGTCTCCTGGAATCTTCAACCTGTCAAGTGGGCAGAGACCAAAGGAGACATGCGTCACTGGAAAAGGAAGTGGTGCTGAGAGCACCTGTCCCAGCAAGTAGGGGAGCTTGATGCAGGCAGCAGAGGAGATGGCATCAGGATCTTTCCTCCAGTAAAAATGCTGCTAGGGTGTAGGCTTTCCTGCAGGAGAGAGAAGACCTGACATGCAGACCAAGCATCTCCAAAGAACCAGGTACCAGCATCCCACAGGGACCTGTCACTGGTGCTGTATTTTCATTTTTGTCCTTTGCCATTGCTTATTGCTTTCGGCTCTGAATCTGACCAGCCTTTTTCCTGTTCTGTACTTTCTCCCAAACACCTAATCAACCTTCACTCCCCTTTTGCCAAAACCCAGATTGTGTGCTTTGGAAGTGAAAGGGGAGAAGATCACAGGAGCAGCACCAAGGCGTTGGCAACACTAACTTAACCATCAGGCTACACAAACCGCATGTAAGGAAGCCCAACACAAGAGGCCTTGGATCCCTGTCCCCCAGGACCAAGCATGCTTGGGGAGTCAGAGGGAAGTGTTTGCGATAGTCTTAGTGGTGGCAGCTGGTACCAGTTAGCTTGGCTGCAGTAGACCTTGCACCTTAGCCAGGTGCGCACAGGCCCCAGGCCTCCACACAGAAAGCATTAGGTCAGAGGTTAAGGCAAGACAGGTTCTCCAATGGACAAGACAGTATCCCTGCTATAGCAATAGCTCTCTGGCTAAAGCGGACAGGGGAGGCACAACTGAATTATGCTTGGCTTCAGTAGCCAGCAGAGAAGCCTTAACAGAAAAGCAACAAAAGGTACATAACCACTGAAGTCAGGTCCATAAACCATTTGTGCATGATGAATGATGAGCTAGAACTCACACACAGTTAAACAAACTGGGTGGTTTCAAAATAGGTTCACAGCAATTGAAAACAACAAAAAGCATGAGTATAATATAACAAGCCATATAATGAAGATAAACATCAAAATAGCATTCTGTACCAAAACCATAAAATAAAGCATTTCTGTATACAAAATTTAAAGCAGCATAAACAGCCGAAACAATTTCAATAAATGATGAGACCTGTTGAAACAGCTAACATGTCTCATCTTACTCATCTGTTATATTTATATCATGCCTTTTTTCCTGCAAAGAATCTAACTGGCCAAACTCCTTCTCCTGTCCATGTTAACTTCATCATGGGGGCAAACTCTAGCATGTTTAATAGGAGCAAACTGGAAGAATTTTCCATACAAGTCAATAAGGTTTAGAGAAGTTGTGTTACCTGGAATTTTTAATTTGTAAATGTATTTATGGGAACTGGAACCCAGATTTCCCAAGTCCCAGTCCAACATACCACACTGGTTCTTGCCTTTAAATCCTTGGGAGCAGAGGACAGATTTAACCTGGCACTTGGAGGAAGGCCTCAGACGAGGACCATATTGTCTGGGTAGATTCAGGAGAAGTGGTACCAAGCCAAGTAGGACTGTGAGTTGTGCTCAGAAGCATGCAGACAGCCTGGATGAATGGGTCAGAATTGGCCTTATATACTCAGACCTTCTGGTCCCGGGTATTAAACTGACCGCCACATTTTGCACAAGCTGCAGTGTCCAAACGATCTTCATGGGGCAGCCCACATACAGTCCACTGCAGAAGCCCAAGCCAGAGGTCACCAGAGCATAGATAGGTGAAGCCAGGTTACCACTGTCCAGGTAGGGATATAGCTGGGCCACCAGGCAAAGCCAGTGGAAGGTGACTTCATTCTGTGCCACTGAAGTGACCTGATCCTCAAGTGACAAAGGTGGCTCCAAGAGTAGATTAAAGGGGAGCAGAGACGTTCATGGAGAAGGAGCCTATGAAAGCCTACTAGTCCTGGTGGCTCTGTGCTCTCCCTGGCACAAGAGGTCACATGCCTGAGAAGATCAGCCGCAGAAGCATGCAGCCAGGAGGTTGCTATTGCACTTGTATCCTGCATGCAGATTCCCACAGGCTGCTTGGCTGGCCACTGTGAGAACAGAATGCAGGTTAGATGGACCCTTGGTCTAAGCCAGCATGACGGATGTTATGAACCTATAATCACATGCTATAATTCGTTCGGTTTTCAAGAGCTGAGCAGGGCTGTTGTGAACAGGGCATTTTGGAGGACATTCATTCATAGAGTTGCCATAAGTCAAAGACAACTTGACGGTACATAACAACAAATAATTATCCCAAACTAATTGAATGTATTTTAGCAGAAATAATTTTCATAGGCATGGGCATCATTCATTTCTACGGAGACTTTTCTTACTATTTCATGTCATGAATATGATTTGTCTCTTCCCCTTCCCTTTCTTGAAGTAATGACTGCTCAATGGGAGTCAGCCAAAGAAAAACATTCTTATATCACCCCAGTCACTTAGATTTAATCAACATCTATGGCAACAAGAGGCAAAAACCGGAATATCACCTTCATCACTACAGAAACCCTCCATACAATTACAGCAATCCCAGCCTGTTAAGGCTGCCTTGTGGCTCCCTGTGCACCACTATAACACCTTTTCTTGTGCAGAAGCAAGAGAGTACTTGCAGCCCAAGGCCCAAATTCAGTTATGGAGAACCTCTTGGCAGCCAAATTTCAATGATGTGTGGTGTAGGGATGGGCTCACTTTTCCCAAAATACAGCATGCCAAGGTGGATACCTCAGAGTATGAATATGAATTCAGAGCTTAGTTGAATTTCCAGGGCCAACAGACTACAAGACTACAAGCATCTTGTGAGAACCAGACTGCCTCTGGTTGGAGGGTAGGGAGGGATACAGTGAAGCAAGGAAGTTTGAGGTGGAAGATGCAATTTGATCAGTCATTTGTCCAACACCAGGTCAAACAACCAGACCAAATAAGTAAGATCCAGCATTCCTGCCATTTGGCCCACAAACAGAGCAAACCTCCCTGAGGGTGGAGCCAACTCCATTTGGTGGAGAGAGGAATTCAGTTTGGAATCAACTCCTGGCACGGGTAGAACTGATTCCACAATTAGAGGGCTTGCAAACTTGATGGCTGTCTCTTGCTAACAATCCTTAAGTTATTCAGTTTGTATCACAAAGCCAATCATGGCCAGCCAGCTTTAACATAATAAAAGACTATAGGTAGAAACTTCTTGTCTTGGTCTGCTGGGAAGGAAAAAGTTGGGAGAAAGAAATACAGGGTCACAACAGGTGAAGCTAAAGGCAAAAATCACTGGACAAATATACCTAAAATACCAGCATATTGTAATTGAAAGTTCTTGCTGCCAGAAACTAAGCCATTGAAGCATATAATCTTTTAGAATGGGACAGGGGAGTATAATTCAGTCTGTGTTTACCTCCTCATTGTAACCATCCATGTGAACGTCCCCATTTGCAAGATCAGCTGTTGTCCCCGTCCCCACCCCACATGCAGTATTTCCTTTAGGGGGAAAGTGGAAGAGGGCATTCTCAGAACATTTCTATCAGGCATTTGTGGTGTGCTCGTTACCCCTTGCTCATGGAAGCTTGCAGCTTATTTGCACATATTCCTTCTCCTCCAGAGCCACTCCCATGTTTTCCAGCCATTTTTGTGGCTTTGTTTTATTGCAATGCAAGTGTGTTATTTTCTTAGATGGTGCTAGTGTTCCCCAGTAAGCCAAGGTAGTTTTGCAGTTTCACCTGAATGATAGCACTGCCTTGTGTTGCACAATGAAACATATAGGAACATGTGGAAGACAGCAAGGGAACCCCCTTTGCAATGGACACTCTAATCTTCACGTAAAGAAAACTGAAGCAACTGCTACAGTAAAGCATTGGATTAAATGCCTCATGTGGCGAAATCCTCAATGACTCCACTCTGTACATAAAACTCCTTGTCCTTAAGAGGACACGTCATCCCTTTTAACTGTGTTTCCCCTACAAGTTAAAGTGTTTCTAAATGAGCATTTCATTCTGTTGTTTAATTGTATTGATCCTTCATTTGTGTGTGTGTGTGTGTGGTAAATGAGAGATAATTTGCTCCTCCTTTTAACATAATGTGTTTTAATGATCAGTTATTACCTTTTTAACACTCTGGAGTCCTCCGGGAGTGACTGAATTCTTGGAGAGGAAAAGTGGGATAAAATTTTCCCCAAGTGGATTTTACATGCCCCTTTAAGCTAAAAGATGGATATTTCAACACTGGAAGCAGAAACGGACACCTGCAATAAGACAGAGGGTAAAGGAGTTAATGACACCTTTGATTTCTGAACAGGTGGCCTTTGGGAGTAATTTACAAATGGCCAAGTAGATAGGCATTTGGGCTGCCTTTGTTGGTGTTCATGCATAACCATTTTTAACAATGGTAGTATGTTTTGTTTCCTATGTATTTAATTTCTACAACAAGGCCAACAGTCTAAAGATAAGCTAACACTCTCTGTGTTATGAGAGACAGGAGTAAAAAAACCACCCAAAGAGAGTCCGCTGGGGGAGTACCATCAAAAGAACATTTGGCAGTTTATTCAAACCAACAGGAAATACAAACAGCATGTAGGCAACCTCTGAAGAGACTGCCAAGATGGAGTTTGTACAAGGTGCTTTGATAACCTGTTAGTTGCACACAGATTGGAGGAGGGTGGGGGACCACATGGGGGAATCATGCAGGCAGGTTGCCAGAGGTGCATTAGAACAAAAGAACAGGGTTTGGGACAACAAAGTACAGAAAGAACCTTCAGGACAGGTAAACCACAGGGGATGAAACAGGCTAAGGGAATCTCCTCAAGGGCTACAAGAAAGGTGAGAAGCATAAGCTGTGGACAAGCTTACACTTATTTTTACTTAGTGTTCAATAGTACCGTTTACTTAAAAAAAAATCTGTTACAACAGAATCTTGTGTGTTGCGTACATTACTTTTGCCTGAGGGTTTGGAATTTGTCCATAACAAATCACAACCTGGCTCATTTCCTGAAGGATTTTTAAAGCAGCTGTTCTGATAATTTAGTTTTAAATCTGAAGAAAGCATTAAACCCATCTTGTGATCTTTAGTCAATTCAAAGGCTCAGCTCCCCTAAATATCCAGAAGTCAGAAAGCTGATCTCATCTGAACTGATCAAGGCTGCCAAATGGCTCTTATCAAAACTAGGCCTCTAGAGAGACTTCCTATTTAGAGTTTTGTTACACATGTCATGTGGGGAAAAGGCAGCCTTCTCCATACATGTTTCAGCTAGAGGTATCACTGCTATAAGTATATAAGAATTATTCTTTCTATAATATGAATAATATACCAATCATCATCATCATCATCATCATCATCATCATCATCGCTACCCTGCAAGTGAGGCCAGCTAACGTGCCACTTGGAATCTGCAGCAAAGCTCTAAATAGGAAATATCTCAAACAACCTACTTCTGATAAGTGTTATTTGACAGTCCTCTTTTTCAGAGAACAGGCCTCTGTTTCATGGGCTGCCGGAGCACTGCTCTCTGTTCTAAAGACCTTGAAGTTGCCCATCAACAGCACCTGTGATAGGTGTGAAAGGATGATTTGAAACAAGGGAGAAGAAAGATTTAAAAGGTAATGAAGAAAATTACTTAGCCCAAAGGAGGGGAGGGGCTAAAATCAGGTAGCACAAAGTGTGGGGAAAGAGGCAGGTAGGCAGGAGGGCCAAATACTTCCTGATTGTTTATTGAGGAGCTTGGCAGAACAAAATGAGCCTACCGTAGCCCACCAGGGCAGGGCTGGATTGAGAAGAAGGGCCGGTGTTGGAGCAGTGCAGAGGAGGCAGGCGGGAAAGATGTAAACTCCCGGTACCCCAGCCAATGAGGGGAAAGGAGGAGAGAGAAGCGGCTCGGGGCAGGGCATAAAAAGGGGATGTGAACATGTGCTCAGGTGAACAGCAAAATGGGAAGGAAACCATTTTTTTCTGTTCCCTTCCTTGTAATAAAGTTTTAAAAAGAACTCTCTGCATGCTTAGAATATTTTTCTCTTCCAACAGAAAGGAAAGAGTGACTATAACACCTGGATCAGCTGAGAAAGACACATCAGTCACCTGGCCAGAGTCTTCTGCACCATGGTGAGATATACTATACTGAGACTCTGGAAGAGCCTTCTGAAGTCACGGTGAGGACACCATTTTTAGAAGGTACGCTCTCCACCCTCATAGCCAGGGTGGTGATTCTTCTGGCACTGACTGAGACCCTGTAGATGCAAGGCTATCTTCACGGCAGGAGGGGGCATTCTGGGAGACAAGGCTGGGAAGAATGAGGCACTGCCTTCACATGCTGGATCCAGATGGTGCCTCAGCCTTGTGAAGAGGAAAACATTCAGATGCCCCAGATCAGCCACCTGACTGCTTTTGACAGGGAGGGGCAAGTGGAGGCAGCCCTGACCCCCACCCTCCCCCTGTTTTCCATTGGGTGCATGTACACTTCTGACTTTGGAAGGTTATGGACAGCCACACAGAATGGTGCCCTAAATTATAATTGATTCTAAATTTGCATATGAACCTTTATATTAGCAAGTGCAGTTTTATGCAAAGCACTCTCCCCATGTCTCCTCTCTCTTTCTTCAAATGATTTACAAGGGGCTGCCTACACAGAGCTGCCACAAGGATTCAGCAATCTCACCAGATTAAAGTGGGAGTAGCCTCGAGACCTGACTCTCCTTCCCATGTGCATGCACAAGGACTTACCGACCTGTCTGAATTTGAGTCAGAGTGATGACCTCAAAATGCATATATGTTTAGAGTTCAGCATTCAACTCAAATGCCCAAGGACCAGCTTGTGCCAATGGCTGTAGACTTGCTGATCTGATAACCCCACATTAATCCATGTCTGAAATGACCTTGAGCTTTTTCTGGGTATATGAAGTATATAAAAGTAGAGTACTGTAGATCTCCCAGCAGCAAGATCTGATTGTTCAGGACAATTGTAGGCCATCAATAGCAGCTGAAGGCAAACAAAGAGAATTGGGGGCAAAAATGTTGCTAGCACTGCAGAGGAAAGACAATTGATCTTCAACTGTTACACTCTCTGCAGAATCTTCTTCCTTTATCTAGCAAGATAATAAACCTTTAGTTTCATGCCATTGGCCTCTTTCCAGTAATCCAAACCCAGCTGGGCTGCTATTTTCCTGCATTCTGTATAGCCGTAGGTTCATACTGTAAATTATTTGCACTCATCCACTAGCTCCACAAAATCTTCCTGTTTGTCTTTCACAAAAAATACCTTGTGGCATTTGTATGCAGTATGGAAAGAGACAACAGCTTCTCTTCCCCACTATCCCCAGTCTCTTTTCTTTTGCTTGTGGCTTTTCTTTCTACAAACAAATCTGTCTTTGTCTAATCAGTGAGCACTCTTCTAGATAGCTACTTAGCTTAACAGATCTCCCTCCCAAGTTTACAGATGCCTTATATTCTACTTCACACTTTTTAGCAAATATCTCAAAAGCTTGAGCAATGGGCTGGAGAAAAATAGCTTCAGATTTATTTTGATGAATTGCCTTCCAATAAGCACTTTTGCTGGAATGATCATATCCTTTCAGTTGCTGCCAGGCTCACATACAGTTGGAATGGGGTAAGGCTAAGGGAGAGCTATACTGGATTTTCCACTGCCACTATTCTTATGATGGCCATATGTCCAGCACCATAAAGGACAGTCCGCTATGTCAGGGGCTGTTCTCTATTTGAAGGCCTGCCTGATCTGAATCCAAGTTAAAAAGATCCACAAGAAGGCATGGGGCAGGCCTGACCTAAGATATGTCGTGGCCCAAGGCAAAGAGCATGTCCCCTGCCCTGCTCCGAATTCCAGCTACAGAAGCTGGCAGTGGGATCTTTACAGAGGTCTGTCCTGAGTAATTATGATGCAGTTGGTGACACTGGCCTCAGTACAGTAAGCCACATGGCCATGTAAGTAAGTCTCTTAACAGCGTGTTCTCCTTGCCCCAACAGCCGCCATCCAAAGAGGCTGCTTCACTCCCCTTAGTGGTAGGCACAGCTCTGAAAAGGCTCATCCACAGTTAGCACCCAGGCAGGAGAATGAGCAGCCACAGGTCACACAGTCACTATCTTCCCCATTATGGTGAGATATATTGTATTCTGTTCAAATGGGAGTGATTCTTTCCAAATGTTCACCTATGCTCATGGATTAGTATAGCAGGACCCCCATATCCATGGGGGATAGTTCTAAGCCCACCAGCAGATGCTGGAAACAGCAGATAGTAATGAACACTACACGATTTGCAAGGGTCCTGAGCCCCTAAAGTGAGAAAACCACAAATAACACTAGGGAAAGACTATAAATATCTCTAGTGTCTTCACGCTTGCTGAGAAACAGAACACATGAGGCTGGCATACAAAGAGTATGGAATCCCCAAACAGAATGTGTAGTTCCCTAGAGATATTTACTGTTTTCTCCAAGAGGTATTTGTGGTTTTTCCATTTTCGTGGGGGTCCTGCACCATAACCCCCATGAATGTGGACCAATGGGCAACTTCAGTTAAGTGAAACCATGGTAACTGAGACAGCAGATACAAGGGTCCTGCTTCATATACAAATGTCTTCTTTTGGAGTGATGTACAAAAGGACAGTCTGGTGTCACGGCCCAGGGTGTGGGCAGCTGGGTATCTGATCAAGGCACCAGGACCCAGACAACCGGGACACTATGAGGGCCTATTCCAAATCACAGTCAAGCAGTCCAGAGGTTGAGGCCAGTAACAGAAGTACAATGTAAGTCAATCCGAATAGCAAAGAGTAGCCAAAGCCAGTCAGGAGTCAAAAGCCAGAGAGGCAAGCCAAGGAGAAGCAGGTACCTGGGGGTGGAGCAGAAGGTGGAGCAGGTGAAGACTAGGAAGCTGGGCAGGGTTCAGAAGTGGAGACAGGAGCAAGGTGACAGGCAGAGTTTCCAGAAACTGGTTCTAGAAGGTGCAGAGCACTCCAACAACACCAAAGACCTTCATTGCTGAAGCTGTGTCTGGAGGGAAGAGCAGGTTCTTCTATAGCTCTTCCCTCAGGACTCCCAGGTGGTGCTTGTAACAGCCCAGGTGGCCACGATTGCCTGCGGATCCAGTCCTGCAACCACCAGGGCTACTATTCTGGTCTCTGGCCAGAAGGAGCCCTGACACTGCCCCAGAACCTCACACTTGGGTATTAATTGAAAGGATCGCAGATATAGCCTGCACACACACAACACAGTAAACAACCCAGCATGGTCACCTTGGATTGCTTCCACCCACTCCCCCCATGATCTAGACAAGCAAGTGGTGTTTACTTTATCATGGTTTCCTTCCTTCCCACAGTCCTCTTGCTTGTTGGCACCTATCCAATCAGCCCCTGTGCCTGAATTTAAATCCCACTGTGCCTATGTCACCTGTTTCTCCCTCATTGGTCCATATATGTAAGCTAGATGGCTGAAGTTGTTCCTGCAGTTGTTACTTTTTCCAGAGGACTCTATGGTAGTTGTATGCCAGGACTGTGGAAACCATGATCAAGGATTCAGCCAACACAACAAGCCATGATGGTACATAAATACCATAGAATAAAACACAGTTTTAGAATAAAACAGTGAAACCACTGCTTCTCTCTAAAGACCAAACATATCATAGTGAAATACTATAGCCGGGTTCAGATAACATGACAGTGGGGGGCAGGGGGACTATGGCTTGTCTGAACCCGGCCATTGTGTATCAAGGACTGAAGCTTGGATCTGTGTGTGAACACTGCATGTTGGCACCTATGTAATAATAGGACACATTACATGACTGTTACAGGAGCACAGCTCAGCTCTTTGAAGAAGATCTGATTATCCATCATCAATCATCAACTGGACTGAAATTCTGAAGCAGATACACCAATTATATTAGCTATTAAATTTTGACAATGGTTGTTAAATATCTCTATGACTCTGATGGATTTTTAGTCAGGATATAGATATATTTTTCTGGCAGCTGCCAAAACCTTTTTACTTTAATGGGTGCATAAAATAAACTAGACCCCTATTTGCATGATGCTAACATTTTTATGAGTTCTCAATACCAGTGTTAAAGTTGATGATCACCAGTTTTCTTGGAAAAGCCAAAAGGAATTAGTACTTTGGTTTAGCCAAGAAAAGTTTAAGAAAAGAGTGGATGTACTAACTGAACTATTTGAGATACTGGAAGCTGCAACTTTTTATTTCTGTTGACATTTTTACCATGCAAACATGTCTAATGGCAATGGAAAGAAGTTTGGGAGAATATGTTTTTTAGAGATAAAGACAATGTAGAGTATTTGAAATTAATATGGATGTTCTAATGTTAATTCTAGGGAAAGACTTTTTCCTCATCTAGCCTCTGTATTTAGGAGACAAAGAGAAATGACAGTACTTGATACTGTTGCTGCAATTAAATTTGTAATTTAAAGTTCCACAATGTGTACTTTTAAGAAAGGTTTCTAACCTTGTTTAGAACACAGCTTAATAAGGGATTTGATCATCAAATAGTTGCAATCCATACTGAAGAACAACCCACTTAGAGAATTAAAAAAAACACACAGATACCATTAATCTTTCTGAGATGCCAAAGAGATAACTGAAATGTGAAAGTAATCATTTTTAAATTGTGAGAGTACAATCCTGTGTTCTCCTGACATCACTGGGAAGTGGCATATAGGATTATTCAGAGTCCCATCTCAAATTCCTGCAGTCTCAGGGCTGGGACTCTGACGGTTGAGTGCCTGCCCTTGCCACCCACAGCTGGCTTGGAAGGGGCTACGTGGCCACCTCTCCTGAGGCTGCAAATGGACCTTTGAGAGAAGAAAAAGGGGTGCACTGCATGGGGGCCATGGAATTGTGCAACTCCCCTCAGTGCCCCCGCATCCTTCCCCCTCCTTGCCATGCTACCTACCTAGGCAAACATCAGTGCATGAGACTCAGTCACAGCGGAGATCACCACTGCCACGTTTCCTACTTTGTGGTTGCGTATGAGCTCTTTAAACCATGATGTGACCCATGATGTTTCCTTTCTGTGTCTCACCAGTATTTTCAGCCATTTTTTAAAAGCAGGGAAAATGCCACATTTAACTATGAAAACACAAGACAACACGGTTTCCTTGGTTATGTTTCTATGAGATCCTTTTAGGTGGGTTTCAGGAGTGAGATGCTCTCAGTAGCTGACAAGGAGAAATCAGGAGCCACCTTGAGTGTTTGAGTCTGAGGGGATTTCCATTACTAGGAAGTGGAGGGTGTTAGTAAATTCTAACTAGTTGGGAATCAGCCTTCAACTGGATCTCATTGCACTAATGAACTGATTCTACAGAAAGCTAACACAATTAGTTTCTGTTGTGACTGGTTTCTGTAAAATGACCTACAGCCATCTTTACTTCTTTGCAGTATAGCATAATAAAGCATATTGATTAGGTCATGGGTCCTCAAACTACAGCCCATGGGACGGATCCTGCCCGCCATGGCCATCCATCCGGCCCATGCTGCCATTTGCTGCCCGCGCGTGCGCTTGCTGCACGGGTGGGGAGACAGTGGCTCGCTTGATTGGAGATGGTCTCCGAGCGAGCGAGCCACTGCCTGCCTCCTGTACGCCTGCGCTCGCTGCTGCCTTGCAGCACGGGGAGGTGGGGAGGTGGTGGCTTGCTTGATCGGAGATGGTCTCCGAGCAAGCAAGCCACCGCCGCACGTGCCTGATGCCGCCTCGCATGCGCCCGACGGCCCCTCACCGGCCCGCACCCCCACCTCACCAGCCCACGCGTGTAGCCGCCGCCTTTCAACTGGCCCCCTATTGAAAAAGTTTGAGGACTCCTGGATTAGATGAACAGTTCTTGTGCTTTCCAAACGGGAGAGAGGTGACCTCAAAACAGAGCTTGGAGCGTATGTGTGAGATGCAGATGGCCTCAGGACCAGGTGCAGGTGATGGGAAGGATGTCTGCCTATGATTTCGGAGAACCTCTGCTCATTTGGGTGTCCTGGTCTAGATGGACAAGTGGCCTTTGACCTGATACAAGGCATCTTCTTAAATTGGTTTCTGCTTGAAAATGGTTTGCTGAAAGTATGCAGCAATACAGTGGCTGGAAGGGTAGCCTCTGCCAAAAGTGTCAAGCCATATAATCAGCCCTTCCATGTGACCCTGGGCAGGGCGCAAGCCCACCCCTGCCATGTGCGTGCTTACAAAATGCCATGCAGTGTGTGTGGGGTGTCAAGAATGTGCAATTGCAGCGGTGGCCTGGGGCATTTTGATACCTGAAGAGTGAGAGAGGAACAAATGTTGTCCCCTTGCAAGTTAAAGACTACTCAAGTTGTTTTGTTTCTGGAGGCAAATCCCACCCTTCACCCGACCTAAGTGCCTGCCTTCCTCTGTGCCACAAATTTAATAAGTGCAGCAGTAAATTAAATAAGCAACAATTTGCTGTCCTTTTCAAGCAGCTCAGCTCAGCTGCCTTATTTTGCTTAATGGTAGGATTGACCAAGAAAACTAGGCCTACAGTAACATATAAGTCAGACACTGGAGTCCAATCAAAACCCTTTGAGCTTCACCAGCTTTGCTGAAAAAAATAAAACACTATGGGCAGTGCACTTTTGCTATAAGTTGACTCTTATTCATATTCAATAAATGGAACATTAGGACAAAATTGTACTCCAACACTTTAAATCAATTTCCTGAGTAAGGCTGATGAAGAATATGGATGAAGTGATGGAAATGCTTCTAAGAGGCTGCACTTGATCACATCCTGTTGGAAGAATTAGTGGGTTGCTTTTCAGAATTCATGTAAATTAATGGCCAGATGTTGAATGCAGTCACTCCACAACGTTGTGCCATGCAGTGTGCATGTTAATATTAACTATATAATGTGTCTGGCTCTATATAGATACACATACACATGGAAACAAAAACGGTACAAAATCACGAAGAACATGTGAACAACACAGGATAATACTGAAAATGGAGACAGGCCTATTTTACAATTTATATTAAGCTTTTAAAACTTGTTAAATGTGTCTAACATGAAAAAGTATACTGAGACAAAACAAAGGGATTGTGTGTGTGTGTGTGTGTGTGTGTGTGTGTGTGTGTGTGTGTGTGTGTGTATTTAGATAGCTAGATCGAAAGAAGAAATAACGAGAAAAACTATGCGGAACAATGAACTGGGAGCAAGGAGAAGAAAAAACTGGGAAAGAAGGACAATCGAGAGCAAGGTAACAGTCGAAGCGAAAGTCGAAAGCGGCATGAGGCACAGCGAACGGCAGTCGCAAAGACTGAACAAAATGGCGGACGCTCCACTCTTTATAGGCCACAGGGGGGAGGGGGAGAGGAGCTTCCCGCCAAAAAACCGTTAGCTGTCAATCTTCCGGCCACAGGCACCCATATGTGTGATGCACGGAGGCCACAACAAAGAACAAAGGGATTAAAGGCAGAGTCCTTATTGATGGAATAAGTTTGGAAAAGTATCAGAAGGTCCACTGAGTCACTATGACTGCCATCTTGGGCTCTCTACACAGGCACCCTCAGTTCCTGAGGTACGGCAAGTGGCTACCAGAGGGAGAAAGATTCCCAGTGTCAGCTCCAGGTTTTGAGGGGTCCTTGGGGCAAGAAATCCTCAGTGATCCTGTTCCATCATCACCTTGGTCACCAGTTCCTTCCCTCCTTCATTTCTGCTACCTGCTTACATGCCAAAGAAAACCAGTGGCGGCACCATTGCTCCGTCTCACCGTTATTGTTAGCTGGCTTTCTTTGTGCTCACACCCTTCTAGCCCCGAGCAAGCAGTATGTGCACAAGCATCTTGCAGTGGAGAAAAGAGGAGCAAGTTGAGGAGGCTGTCAGTGGGCCTCCAGCGACTGTCACCTTCAGCAGGTGCCCAACTCAACCCTTGATAGCAGCCTTTTCACTGATGGCTTCCTGCCTCTGGAATGTGGCTTCCTTTGTAGATTCAACCCATCTCATATTCCCTTTCGTCTTCTGCCTTTGACTTGCCCTAACATGATTGTCTTCTCCAGTGTTGGCTTCTCATGATGTTTCTGAATTATGACAGTCTGTTTTATCACTTTTGCTTCTATGGAAAGCTCTGGCTTGATTTGATCCAGGGCCAACTCATTTGTACTCATTTGATAAACTGGCATCCTGGGTTTTGTTTGGGAACCTCAGAACAAACTAAATCTGGTCCTGGGTGGTCTTTCGGCCTGGCAGTTTACAGAATGTTTAATTTCACTAACAGGATATCAACTGTGTTCAGGCCATTCTTTTGCAAGAATGTCACAAAAACCCTTCTCCTGAATTAAATTGTGCACACTGACGTTGGAGATGGACAGACACAAACTTCGCTATCTTGAATTGGCTTAGCTGCTTGAAATCTTTGTCAAAGGTGGCAATTGAATCATACTAGGGGCATATGGTGGGCTAGTCAAATATTTTGGTCCGGAATATTCTCTACCATTAAAATCTACCATTAGAACATAAGGACAAGAAAAAAACATGCTTAGCAGCCATTGTGGGCACCACCGATTGAGGTTCTGGGGACAAAATACTGGATGTCCAGCCTCCTGCTGATTTTCTTCATTGTAAAATAATGTCAACATGGAGTAAGAACAGTAATGTGGAGAATGTATGGATTGTGCAGCTTCTCTGTTTAACATTCCTTGAGATATTTACCTAGTTACAAATGAAGAGACTAATCTGTTCTACTGTTTTTTCCCACTGACTCTGATTAGAGTTTGGACAGGGGAAATATATCACTCATTGCAGTATCTTCCAGTCTATACTGTAAGGGATCACTTACCTTCTCTCTCTTGTCTCCCACTCCTTCCCACCAAGTCTCTGGATCTTTTTTTCTTAAGGTGAAACATTCAACAACCATGTAGACAACTGGAGATGCAGTTCAAACAACAGCTAAACACAAACATCAACGGAGTAAGTTTTGCACTTATTCAAGAAAGTGATCTGGATAAAGGGATTTGCAGTGGAGGAATCATTTGAGAATTTGATGCACTCTGGAGCATCGTATTTTTCTTTTAAAAATGCACAGAGGTGGAAATTCAAAGAGTTGGGCCATATCTGTTAAAGTTTAAATGGACCACGGAAACAGAAATATTCAGTGAATAGAAGAGGTTATATGAAAGTCTGGTTTCCTTGAGGAACATGATTGTGCCCTCTTATCTTCTTGGAGTTAATAGGATTGGTGGCCGTTTTTTGTCTTCAACCTTTTCTTGGACAAACAGTGAAAGTTTACCTTACATTTTCAAAAGACCACGCACTAATAGCTATTTTCAGCTAAGGATTACATTTCTCACCATGTGGGTATGTCTGTGTTCCAAGATTCAGTTACAGCTATTTTAGTAACCAAACTCAGCCAGGTGTCAAGCTGTACATTGTGTGAAAATTCAAAGCTTAGTTAATATGTTCCAATTAAATGTATTGCAGCATGTGTAATAGTAATGTATCTTAATCCTAGTTTTTTCATGCTAAGTGATGTTTTTGAACCTAAAACTCTGACACTGCAGGCAAGCCTGTAGTCATGAGACTCATAGCATGGAATGCTGTATGGAAATACTGCTGTTAATAATTCTTTGTACAGCTATTTTTAATAGATATACTTGGGCTAAATAAAGCAGTGCTGCTGAATTAAACATCTTAGAGAGGTAAGAAATAAGATAACTTTGGAAAATTTATGGAAATGTACTGTTTTGTAGTCTGGAAGTCTCAGAATTTATTTTCTACTATACTTTGTAAACTACAGTTTACAAGATCTTTGCCCCCCATGGTTACATAGAGTTGTCCGCATTTCCACAAGTGTTATACTAACATTTGGTTAGTACAGTGTCATTCCTTAAAAAACAATTTCTTACAGCAGAAGACAGGTGGACATAAGACGCCCCCTCCCTCCCCAGCTCTCCTTAAAATAGGAGGTGTGAGAAAAGGTTGAAGAGCAGGATAAGGAGAAGTGGCATGAATGACCTTTTATGACAACGCTGGATAACACTTTCTTTGACTTGTAATGTTCATTTTCCCAGATGAAGATTTGAATATTTAGAATTCACCCTTACTGTTGTCTTAGAGTAATCCAGAATTGCATAAAATTAGTAAAGTTTGGATCATCATTCTTAACCACTTAAAAAGTCCACTTTTCTACAACAGAAAATATATACGGTCACCTTGTTCATTCAGGGTGCATAATACATTCATCTCCCCCATCCAGGGAGAAGATCAAGGACCAATTTGGATCTTCCACATAGAGATAACCATCACTGTCTCCATGTGTTACATTTGAAAGCAAAAGGGTATCTGCAAGTACAAGAGAAAAGTCCCCAAACTGTTCTGTGTGGCTCAACAGAGCAAATTTAAAACATTTGGATGACTTCATCAGTTTTCTTCATGCAAAAGACTAGAGTTCCACTCTCCACAGAAGAAAAGTTAAGAAAACTTTCTGCTATATTTATACTATTTCACTTGCTTGATGGACAACACATTTCCCTGACATCCTTCCAACACTTCCAGTACTAAAACCCTACATTTATTAGTTATAATAGTAAACAATAGTGTAAGGCCTATGTAAGCAGCTATCCTTGAAGAAATATCTGTGCAGACAGCAACTGTCTTTTAAGCGATAACAGCACATGACTGTGAGTTCAAACCTATCACCATTCTACCAACAGTAAATCAAACAACCTGCATTACAGAATCTCTCTTCTGCAATCATTCACCCCATATATAAATTAGTCTTTTGAAACAAGCATGTAAAATGAATTTGGAGAAAGTTTAGATTTATTATTTTAACTGTCTTTTAATGAGAAAAAGTCAGTGTCATATCCTCTTCCTCGATATCCAGCAGAAGCTCATGGTTTAAAGCATTTTTCCTTTGGCAGTTAGACAGACTGTCTATTTTGCCCTTGTAATGTTGAAGTGAAGAGAGAGATGTAGAAAATCGTGTCTCTGCTTATTTAGAATCCTTGCAAGAAATCTTGTAGTTGTGTGACAATTTCTGTATCCACAGTTTCCATGAGTGCCTGAAAACCTTGCTCTCCCAGCAATTCCTGTTGTGCTTTTAGCTTCTCATATACAAATTGCTGCAGCGACACGGAGTGTACTGGATCCTTTAGTGCAAGCTGCAGAATACAGATAAGAACAATATATATTAATGAAAACTGCAGGCAAACTCAGTGCAACGATGACTCATTCATCTGTTTTATAATCTTAGCTGGAATGGAAAAGCTTTTGTTTTCTGCAGTGCTTACACTGAGAAACACAGTGTGCCAAGAGAATCATTCCAAAGAGGAATTTTGTTACTTCTCAAATTGAAATTAACCTTTAGCTTTGGTGCCCATTAATTAGCAGTGCTGGACTCCCTAAATAGCACACACCTTCATTTTTGTAGCTTTTGTCAATCAGGACATTTTATAAACCTAAGTACTGCTGCTAATTTTCTCATTGTCCATCTGTGCCAGAAGTTCTAAGAAAAAAAACCACGTCAGAAATTCTAGGCTACAAGTATAAAGCTAGAAAAGTGAGTACCTAGGCTTGCATATCCATAGACCAAATGATACAGCCATTGACCAAAGTCACTTTTTGATCTTCTTGTTCTTTTGGACTTGGTCCTTTGTGATTTTTCCACACAACTACATTTAAAAATATGTATTTATAAAAGGTTGAAAGCTGTAGATTAGGTCTCAGTGCCTGAGGGTTGGACAAGTGATGGAATTCCTTGTAGCTAAAGTATGGGTTTAGAAACAGAGTGACCTTGTGCTTTAATCATGTATGTGAAGGGCAGTCAGAGGACTAACCTTTAAAGAAATCCTATATATAAAGGCCTGTCCAGTCCAGGCCTAGTTTAAAGATAAATATCCATGTGGAAGGATAGCAGGTTACTGATGCTACTCACCAACAGTTAGCACCCTGGCAACTAAGCTGCATCACTCAGTGTTCCCCGTTATGGCAAGATAACATCACATTATTTTTATGATAATAATTTCCCTATATTTGCATCTATACCCATTTGGGGAATGCTCAGCTGTGCTAGGAAGTAGTTGTTCCAGTTGCCCTACTAGCACAACCCAGGGAGCAGTGATAAGCCACCAGCTTCGGGCACTGCCCAAAAAATCCCAGATAGCGTTGTAAATCCTGCAGATTGCCATTTATAGTTTCTAAATTTAGTAGTGGTATAGAGACAGTTAATTTAATTCTACTGGACCAATAAAAATGTACTGACATTTCTCAGTTAAATTCAGAACATGAGGGCACATTGCCTATCAGGCATTCTTCTGGGGCACAAGAAAGAAAAACAGATTAACAGTGATTTACAAAGAATTAATAATAGTTAGTGACAAAGATCGGGGACTTGCATTTAAAATTAAAACTGAATTCACCACTAACAAACATTATATTCTAAGTCTGGACAGAAGTAAAGAATGTCAGTTCTGGAGCTGGTAGACTTCCCTAAAACATAACTGAAGGTTCAGCAGAAACTATATAGTGGAAAGTTGCACAATTAGATATGAGAATAAGGATCACCTTAAAAGCCAAATATGGCTGCTTTTAGCTCCACAACCCTAAAACCTGATCATTGCTGGCCAAGGAATCTTCCTTCCTTCAATTCACCTTTTTCTACTATCTATGTCTTTCTCAATCAAGTACAATAAAGAGGCATCAGAGTATAACTTCCATTATGCTTAGCATGGCTAAGACATCTGGTGGATACCAAGCCTGTTCCCCAGACTGCTCTAAAACTATGAAACAGTTCTGCCACCTTAGGCCCATTTTTCTTCTTTTCCACAATGTGATCACAGTGTCTTAAGTAAGCCACATTGGCATGTTTAAATCGTGGCTATGTGTCAGGTACCACGTGCCTAATTTTACCTGGTTGTACCCTGTTGTGGTATCTGAACCCAGGCAGCGCAGCTCTGAAGGAGAAATAACCTCCAAATAACCCAGTAACAGCCCATGCATTATTTGATGGCTGGTTCTTTCTCAACATGTAGCATGGCTTAAAGAAGCTGTGGTGTCTTTCTCAAATCTGCTCTTCTAAGCATGGTTAGGATGGTCTGCAGACAGGGACACCTGGACCCTAGACTTACTCTTCTCTCTTTGTCCATTCAAAGTCATCGGTGCTTTTGGGGCCCTCAAATGGTGAACTCAGAAACCTAGAAACAGCGTGAATCAGAAGGGGCCTCCCAGGCCATCTAGTCTGACCCCTGGGACCAGCTGGCTCAGCTCATCACATGCCTACCAACTTCACCTTATAAAGGCTACATCTGTATGTATCTGCTGTAGGAATTTTATCTCATGACATTGCTCCTTCCAACGAGGCAGCTCACTGTGCTGTCTCCTATATACTTGCTGCTATAGATCAACACCAGCAGGACTTCTGGATTCTGTAGGAATGCTTCCTGGCTGCTAAGTCAAAGGAGGCTTCTGATGGAGGAAGTCTATTCCTTGTATGTTCATACAAGATAGTAAAACATCTAAGTAATGCCCCTGTTGCCAAGGTGGTGCCTTTCACACCTGGTTAATTTGAGAGCACCATCCTGTGACATTGAGACTGGGGACTAGCAGTGGAGTTATGGATAACACCATGGGACTGTTGGTGTTTCAATGTTAGGCTGTATTTCCACAGCTACTGCTGTACTATTGGCTGTCCTGCTGGCTACTCATAGGATTGTGTAATGTATGTAGCTATGTAATGGCTACATTTGCTCTAGCATGATGGTGGGGGGGGGGAGGCATAGAATTTAAGAAAAAGAGCCATCCTGGTATTTTTATAATCAAATTTTAAAACTACAACTTGCTAAATTCTGTAATTTTATTCAGCAAATTGCTATCTATTATTTTAAGAAATTAATGCTGAGTACCTGCCACAGTATTGTTGTCTGAACAAAGGACTATTAAAGGGATAATACTGTATTCATGCTTCATTTTGTACAGTTTAACTGTCAACTTATTAATAGCACCTCATCTCCCTAGGCAACAATAAGAAATCACTTATTCTGTCAGATTAGTTTAACCAACTTTAGCAGTTTTCTAATTATAAGAGTCTCTCCAAAATATTTTTAGCTAGTTACAGCTTTTTCACAGTAGAGCTCCGTTAGCTGCAGACCCCCAGAATCCAGTGGAACAGAAGCAGCTGACACAAATGCTTAGAGAATTAAACAAGGATACACAGAAAAGTCATTAAAATTCCCAGGATAAGAACCTATCCGATTCCATATATTCTGGGTGTGCCTGTGTCTGTGTGAGCTGCACACACTTGCCCCCATGACCCAGCCAATATTATCTGCCCCATACCCCAACTTGCAGAGCCAAAAAGGTGTGTGCACCCCACTGTATCAATCAATGAAATGCACAGACTTCTTAGTAATGCCACTTAAATGTAGAGCAGGCTTAGAGCAGTTCCACCTGTGCATAGTATTATATTTATTCTAGTCTTTGCAAACTCAGATTAGATTGAGCTACTGTTTGAAGAACATCATTACTACAGCTATTATTGTACATGATGAAGAAGGGGTGACCTAGCTTTTACTATGGAAGTCAATAAGATGGACGCAGAAAAGACATCTCTAGGCTTCTCAAAGGAAAACCACTACATTCTTGTTTCTATTATTTACCCCACTGCCATATCACAGGGTGCCAGGAGCCACCTGTGCCCTTCAGTGTCAATTTTTCTTAAAGTGACATGTGGGTTTAAGCAAGATTCTAGTATCCATAACTGAAATGAAACATATTTTCTGGAGCTTCAAGATCCACAAAATCTATATCCACTCCTTGTGATGTACATGCCAGAAACATCCAAAGTCATCTATTGACCAATACCTCCACAGCCCAGCTCCTTGACTCAAAAGATGCTATGAGTATCTTTTAGAATTATGTGTCAGTCTTTGGGATGGCTCAATTTGTTTACCTAGGACAATTTGCTCCTCTTCATCTAGTCACCATAAAAATTAATAGTAGTCTTTTGTTATTCTGGTTATTGTCTTTATCTGGAGGTGCTGTGTATACTGAAAACCCCCAAGTGACTCCTGCATCGAGTGTATGTTAAATATACATTTAACATAGAGTTTTGCATATATACACATGTATTACATTGCTATATTGCTCAGCAGCTGAAAGCTCTCACAACTAAAACCATAAAAACACATAAAGCCAAGGTATCTGTGTATGTCTGTCAAAAAGCCCTACTTTGTCC
This sequence comes from Varanus komodoensis, assembly GCF_004798865.1. Taxonomy (NCBI): domain Eukaryota; kingdom Metazoa; phylum Chordata; class Lepidosauria; order Squamata; family Varanidae; genus Varanus; species Varanus komodoensis. The sequence goes on along the minus strand of NW_025336087.1, from coordinate 7,625,832 downwards.
TGTGAAAAATGCTGTTGTAAAAGTGAGCTGTCAAAAGAAAGTGTTTCTGTAAATAGAGTAGCCGGCATGACTGCCCTTTCCCATGTACTGAGAGACTCAGTCAAGGGTGGTAAAGGTAGGGGGCACTCAAAACTGACAGATCCAACAGTGGGATGAAGGGGGTGATATAACTGCCATCATTTTTGCAAACAAAGGTCTGCTCACAGCTTTGCACCTGACAGAAAAAGTTTTCAAACAAATAATTACAAAACTGTTTGAATCATTTCTGGCCTGCCCATCCAGCCACACTTACACACAGATGGCAAACCAATGACTGCTTTTGTGATGTGCTGCCCAGGCCCTTTGGAGGGGCTGTTGCTGTCACACTGAAGACAGTGATCTCTAAAGAAAAGTGGGGGAAAGCTGTGGCAGACCCAGAGGCAATTGCAGCTGGAGTGGGGAGAGTGAGCCAGTGACAGTCACTCCAAAGTTCCACCTGGTACCTGGTTGAGCTTTTGTCATGGACAGGGTTCTGGGCGAGTGAGCTGAGCAAAGTGTTGCCATTCTTGCTAAGCAGTTCACTTGCTGCTTCCATGGACCCAGGGTGGGATGAATCACTTGGGTTCAGGCAACACAAGAATCCTTCAAGGGCTCAACACCCCCAGAATATACCATGGGTTGGGATTGTGGCTTATGAACTTCCCATACAATATTCCCAACATTGACATTACAACCCACCATGGCTAGTTAGCCATAATTAGTTGCCTTTTTGTGCAAATGCAGCCACTGTACAGGATAGTTCCTAGACTTTTGTCCTCCCTTCACCCAGGCCTTGTGGTATACCTATAACAAATTGTAATAAATTAAGAGGGATTTTCTGTGCTGGCTCTGAATTATGGAATTCCTTCCTTTCAGCGGACCTCTTTGTATAGAAAGATAAATCCTGGCTATTTTGCAGGCTGTTGGAAGCTTACCTGGTCTGACTGCTGCTTGTTGCTGTTGGCAAATACATGCTTTAATTTCTAGTCGTAATTCTAACTTGTAGATATTATAATTTTTTTTATACTTAGCTTATGCCACACCAAAGTCTGAGAGCTACAACCAGGTTGGATTTGATTTAAATCATAATTTTATACATAGTCTGCCTGCCTGCCTGCCTTACCCATAGGTAGAGGAACTTCATTAAAATATTCCCAAACTGGGTATCGATTATGGCCTGCCGCCGGCCTTGTAAGTTTGCTCCTCCAGGGAAAGAATAATATGAGAAACCTCAGGCAATACACAATCCCTTCCACTTAGCTTCTTGTGCAGATCTATCCCACTCCCAACAATGTTCTTCTATTCATTAATTTTTTTGAACTTTAGCATTTAGGAGGTAAGGGGCTGATTCTGTGTACATAGATTTGCAAAGGAACAATTGGGATTAAAGTATTTTTCTCAACTCTGTATGTTCATTTTATAACATTTTTGTTGTGAAGAAGAGGCATAGGATCTCTACAGGAAAAAAAATCAGTTTTAAGAACTATAAAAGAAGCATCTGTGATAATAGAAAAAATGCCCAGTAGTCTTACAGAAACCTCTGGAAGAGCATGACAGTGTAGATGGATTAATGGCATTCATTTACCCGAAAATTAAAACTTGCAGAAATATAAGCCTCATGCTACATAATTAAAAAATAATTCTTATTTCATGATGAATAACCTTTGGACTATAATGCATCTTAATTTTTTATTTAAAAAACTATCTTTAGATAGATTTTTCCTTAAAAAGCATTTCATTTAAAAATCCAATTTAAATTAAAAAATCAATTTAAACAAAAAACCTTTTTTCAATTTTTGTAAAAAAAAATCATTGATTTTTATCCTGGCTATAACCAACAAAAGATGTAGCTACATTTTATGCACACATATACAGAGAGACAACACACAGAGAAGTTGCCTATTTTAAGTATCTGGGTAAGTATATACAAAACTTACATATACCGTGTACTTTTCTTTGCCAGCCCAGGCAAGCATCATACAGCGAGTAATCTCCAGCTAAGAGCGATACTCTGGTCCAAAAAATTCCCTGATCTTTTCATGTTATATGCAGCAAATATCAAAACATACAAAGAAGAAAATGTCATAACTACAACTTGGCTTGATTCACACACCAAAGGATGTATAGAGAATGTCAAAAACCTAAGTGAAATATGATGTTAATGGCATCAGATTTCATGCTTAATGAAACAGAAGCCTATTTTAGGAGATCTCTTGTCAATAAACTGCGAGAAGTAACTAATTATATTCTCTGAAACCAATTAATCAATTAATCAGTATTCTCTGAAATCAATTAGTTCAAAGTGAGACAAATTTGTTCACTCATTAGCATAATTTTCCATTAGAGTGAATGACTACAGAGAATGAAAAACTGTAGTTTTTAATTTCTTAAAAAGAAAACAAAATGTAATTCAATCTACTCACTAGTAGTCAACCCTTTCTTAAAATATTTAAAAAACATGTTACATTAAATTTAAAAGCTAAAAATAAAAGGATAGTTAAAATGTATAGTTGTTTTCCAATAGGAAAGAAAGTTGTTTTTTCTACTGTGAGAATACCAGGAATGCAAGGCCAAAACTTGATGTTCTAGATCACATGTGACCGTTAGATCTATATGGAGGGTGCATTCTGGCAACAGGGAGTTATGCCATAGCTAAGAAGGGTGCAAACCAGGCTGAGGCATGCTGGGAGTTGTAGGATATTTTTCTATCTAAACCTGCATAAGAGTGTACCCTTAAAAACATGTCATGAGAAGAATCTGCCTTTCTCTAGCTTTCCACAATCATAATAAACCAAATGCCTTTGCCCCCTGGTTTTGGGAACAGCTAAAATAATGCAAGAGGAAAACTGACTCATTTGAGATGTGGTGTTGGCAGAGGCTCCTGTGCATTCCATGGACAGTGGAAGTCATGAACAAGCAGGTACTGGAGCATATTAAACCAGATGCATCTCTGGCAGGCAAGGCACCAAAGCTGAGACTCGCATGTTTTGGCCATGCTATGCAATCAAGCTCATTAGAAAAAGATATCATGCTTGGAATGCTCAGCGGCAAGAGAAAACCAGGTCGCTAAAGAGCAAGGTGGATAGACTCCATCAAGGAGGATGCAGGCCAGAGCAAAGTTAAGTTGAAAGAGGTGGCACGGAATCGAAAAGTGTGGTGAGATTCGGCCCATTGTTGTTGCTGTTAGTCACGAAGACGTGTCCGACCCATCGCGACCCCATGGACAACATTCCTCCAGGCCTTCCTGTCATCCACCATCCCCTGGAGTCCACCTAAGCTCACGCCGACTGCTGCAGTGACTCCATCTAGCCACCTCATTCTCTGCCATCCCCTTCTTCTTTTGCCATCTATTGTTCCCAGCATTAGACTCTTCTCCAGGGAGTCCTTCCTTCTCATTAGGTGGCCAAAATATTTGAGTCTCATCTTCAGTATCTGGCCTTCTAAAGAGCAGTAAGGGTTGATCTCCTCTAGAAGTGACCGGTTTGATCGCCTTGTGGGCCAAGGGACTCGCAGGAGTCATAGGATTGCTTAAAATCGGACCTGACTGAACAGCTGAACACAAGAACACACAAAATAATGCATACAAAAGCTGAACAGGACTGTCAAGGACAGGACATTTTGGAGAGCATTCGTTCATAGGGTTTCCCTAAGTTACAGACAACTAGATGGGACATAAAAAGAAGAACATAGTAATGCAAGGCTTCACTGGGGAGATAAGAGGCTGCAGGTGGTCTCATCTTCCTTGGTTGCATGTGCAACATAGTAAACTCCTAAAAGGTTACTGTGTGGCTCCCTGTCATCTAAATTTACCCACTTGAGGAGCAATCCTATGGCAGCAGACAATATCTGAGAAGAAATTCATTACTTTAGATTTCCAGATCAGAAATTGCTAGGAACTGGAGATCGGGCTCCCATCCTGCTTCCAACTGGCACAGAAAAACATTGTACAGGTGCTTTCCGAGGTCAAAAAAGTGACCTTGGAGATAGGGCAAAGGGGGAGCTTTGGTGAAAAGGCAGGTGAGGGGCCAAGATACAAGCTTGCAGGCACCATGATAAGATTGTGCCCTTAGGGATTGGTTCAACAGCAAGGGGCTTTACTAGGCACATGAATTTCAAAATGCATCTATCTACATTTTGTTATATTAATGTCCCTCCAGATCAAAGGAGGTGAAGCAGAAATACCACAGCTAACAATAAATAACACACAGTAACAAAAATATATATTGTTTTGTCTGGAGGAAGACACATTTTCATGATTTAGAATTTTGGTGCTGAAATGGACTCAGAAGTTTGACGTTGGACATGCTGCAGTGGAGCAAAGCTCAGGGAACCAAGCTTCCATTTAGATGCCAGGAAGCACTACTGACAGTTAGGACCCCAAGGGTGTGGAACGGGCTTCCACGGGAGGTGGTTGAGGCCCCATTGGTGCAGGTGTTCAAAGATAGGCTGGACATGCACATGGTGGGCATGTTGTGAGTGGAGCCGGCTGGAACGGGGGGTCAGACTAGATTGCCTGGGAGACCCCTCCTGACTCGCTCTGTTTCTATGTTTCTATGAATGCCAATCAGATTAAACCTGAATTCTAATCATGCACAGTGTCACTTACACTATTCAGAAATGAAGCTCTCAATAATGAAATGAGCACTCTGACCTTATGTAGTCATTACATAAAAAGTGCTTTTACTTTACAAAAGAAAAGAAGAAAGAGATTCTTACTATTCCATTCTTCCTATGATTAGGAACCGTTCTTCACTTAGCCAGTAGGAGTCATTCTTTACCAAACTTTAATATACCACAGCCTGAGTTCAACAAACTCAGATCTTTTTGTTCTGGATTCTCTACAATGTATGAGCCAGCAGTGGCACATGATCACTTATACATTTTGAGTGAATGCACACTGACATTTTTATCAGCATTCTTGCTGAGCAGAACTTCACAGAAATATGTCATAGCTACACTGTGATCAAAATAGAAATGTAAAAGTGTAATAGATTCAATATTTAAGCTTATACCTTTCATGATTGTTTACATATCAGTAAAGTCTTTTTCTTGGAACTAACAATTATAACACCATATTCTCTCCTGATATCCACTTCACACCCTCCTGCACTTAATCTAATTCTATTCCAACCTACATGATATTGATAACAATGGAATTTAAGCATTCATGTCTACATATTACAGGGCTACAGCCATATGGACCATATTTAAAACTCTTTATACATTCTGTTACACAGATAAAGCATCTGGCAAGGTACAGCCTCCTTCTTCAGAGTATGTAAAACTGAAGTAAATGGAAAAGTCCTTACATATATTAGCTGCAGGCTCAGCAACCTTTTGGACTGGTGGGCTCATCTTGGAATTTGGGGAACTACCACAAAATGCCTTCAATGGAAAATGTGACCAGACACATAATGACTGCCATGGGGGTCATTAGACAACCAATTCCTAGAAAATGCTGGAAGGGTACACATGTCACAATAACTCACTTTTGCATCCAACAGACAATGGAGCTGGTCTCTTCTTTCTCCCTCTGTCTTACAGCTGGTATCCCAAAAAACATAGCAACTGAAGACTTGCCTTTATTCCTTGATCCAATCATGAGCCATGGCTGTATTCCCTCTCCAGCCCAATCCTTCTTTTTCTTCCCCCAATGATCACAAACAAACTGACAGGCATTGACTATCCCTCCAAATTTTCCAAGGAGCACACAATGGAGGGCTACCACTGCTGACAACTCCTTTTTAAAAGAAAAAATGTGTATTGTTTCATTTAATTTCTCCTAGTCAGACTTGAACAACTGGAGAGGTGTATGTACTTCTGCAGGTCTGAGTACAGGAAACATCACCTGGGCAATGTCCAAAAGTGGGGGGAGTCCTGCTGTCAAAGTGCAGCAGCTACCAACTCTGGACAATGACAATGATCCCTAAATAGGGATTAAAGAAAACTTTGCTTCGATGAGACAGATGTCAAAGGGCAAGCTGCCATGCCAAAGCAAACCTGCAAATGATTTTTGGTTGTGAAAGGGGGTATGGGTCTCTTCCCCCTTCAAGTGAGATCTTCAGGGGTTTGACTACGCCCCATTGATCACAGTGCCCCCCGCTTTCCCATGCATTTTCCCATTACTCTACCCCTTCCCAGCCCATTGAGTAGATCTTTTTCCCTCCCCTCCCAGGCCTGTCTCTTGTTCTCACATATATAACACATTCCCAGGTAGGAGCTCAGATGGCGGAAGAGGAGGTAGGAGTTCCAGGTAGGTAAATTGGTGGCTCAGCCAAATGTATTGGGAAAGTGTGCCCACCCTCCTATTTCACTCACATTCACTTCTGACAGCTGTCAGAAGTAGGGCTTTTAAAACACACACACACACACACACACACACACAGATTAAGGTAGGTCAAAACAGGGAGCTGGATACATCCCTAACCAAACAATTTTCTATATTCCCTTATTCATAGTGGGACCGGTTGCCTGTGTTCAGAAGACACGACAACTCTGCACCCAAAACATCCCTAGCACAGCCCATGGGTGCCTAAGGTGGCTTGTTTGGAAAAAAACAAACAAAAACAAGCTACCCTGCAGAAAACAGTCTCAGTTTGTATGACACAAAGACCTTCCATGGCTAATTACCTACAATGCATTGTTGTGCTATGTGAACCAGGTCATTAAGTACACACAGGGAAAGCTCTGAACTCCAAAGCCAATCCACATATTTAACTCCACAGAAACATGACATTCACATTTATGGTTGCAATTGTCTGTATGCTTACATGAATTTGGTGGAAATTACTTCTGAGTATTTGGGTTGTTTTTGAAGACAAGTAGGACCAAAACTGTTGTGATAATGGAATTTGAAATGCTTGTAAATAAATCATTAACTTAAAGTAACCTTGCTTCCTTAATCTCCTTAGGATCTTTCATAAACAGACAGACAGACATGCTTGGATACTAATCTGGATTTCTTATTGTTCATAGGGGAAATTATCATCCTGTTCTCTTAATTTTGTCCTCTAAAAATTGCCTTTTATTCCTTGGCTTATAACTATATTTTCTAATAACTCAATTTGTTCAAATTAGAAGTTCCACTTATTTATCTTCCCAAATTGTCTACTATACTTTTTTGAAATTCTAAAAGCTGTAAAGCTTTGAATTTGATGTTAAAACATTTTAAAGTCTGTGCATTTACTTAGGAGTAAGCTCCATTCAATGAGACACTTTTGAGTAAAGATCCACAGAACTGCGCTGAATCTCTTATCAACAACAGATCAAATCCAAGATACGCCTTGTGAGTCATCATATGAATAATAAACATCCCTACTTTCATTTACGCTTTTAATCACTGTATCATATTTTGTTATAATACTGACATCTGTGACTCAGTGGGCAATTACAGAATCTAGATCAGCTACATGTACTCATTGGTGTGTAGCAGTGTTTAATATGGATTCCTGAAATAGCACCTTGGATTTATTACTTTCTATATGCAGTAACATTCTGTAGAGCTATGTATAAGCTCCTAAAAGATAAATTTAAGTAAGTTATTAAAGTCCAGAGCCTTCATATTCAAGACAATTCCTAGTTTATACTGCAAAGCCAACTAGACATAACTCAGCTTGGATGAGAAAGCTTGGCTTAGAGTCCAAGTCTGGATTTGTTAGGCACTGAGGAATACCACCACTAAAGAATGATATTGCTAACATGAAAACATATTTTTCAAAGTAACCAGATAAATTGTTTTGTTTTATTGAAGAGCACAGGACTGGGACTCAGGTGATCTGGGTTCTAATCCCTGCTTGGCCTTGAAGCCAACTGGGTGACTTTGGGCCAGGCATAAACTCTCAGCCCAACCTACCTCACAGTGTGGTTGTTGTAAGCAGCAGTAGGAGAATTATATAAGCTGCTCTGAGTTTGTTGTAAGAAAAAGGTGGGATATAAATCTAATAAATAAATAAAGATGGTGCTTAAGCCAGTGTTCAATTCCCAACATGTATCACGATCAATAGCTCTTTCCACACTTTATTAGCATATCTATATAGAGCAGTGGAAGGGGTGGGTACAGGACACCTCTTACAGGGCTTGAAAGCCCACCACAAGACAGCCTGTACCTCCCTTCCTACTGTTCAACTGTTGCCTGTCAGTCCAACCTAACTTGCAAAGTTTGTGTTTAGTTAGGCTGGAGGAAGGTCATTTCAACTGGTCATTGCCCCCCCACCGCCCCCAACAGAAATGCTGAATAGTAAGCCCTTCACATGTCATATGGGGCTGGGCTGACTTGGCTGCTTCCTTTTGTGAAAACAAAACCAAGCGAGCCCTTCCTTCATGGCACACGTGTAATTTCTTGGCTCTGATCAGGTTCAGATAACACACTAAGCCACAAAGGGTCTTCTAAATCCTACCATGAGCTATGACAGCTTGGGCTGGTTTATAAACCACCTCAAGGGAAGTAGGGGTGCTGGTACACCCAGCACACTAAAGAACGCTACCCCTGTGACTTAGTGTGCCATGTAAACCCAATCTATAGCTCATTATTCTTTGCAGCTACACATGGTGCCCGTTTTATTTAGAATCCAGACATTGCTAAATTGAGCTATCGTAATTCTGCCTTTCCTGTTTTTCCTACTGCTTGCATTGGAGCTGAACAATGCATATGATTGCAGTAACTCAACAGAACTTAACAGCAAACAGTCTACAGCTTGCTAAATTGCAACAATTAATACTTGAAAGAGCTGGATACATACCATCTTTTTCCTTTTGTCCTGCTCTGTGGGTGGCTCTTCTTCTTCTGTCACTTTTGGCTCCTCAGTAACAGACATCAGCATGCAGCTAAACCCATAAAATACAAATACTTTCAATTAGACATTAGGTATGAATGTATTAAGCCATGTGGAAAAAAATATGGGGAATCACGTTCAAAATTAAATTAAAATATATTCCATTCAAAAGGAAGTAGCTATCAAATGTCTGTGGTCCAGTAAAAGGATTTGGGCTTCATTTTCCCATCTCCCCAAGTACCTAGAGTCTCAAGAATGGGTGAAAAGTTTGAGAACACTGGGACTTCTTGGAGTAACAAAAAGGCCCTGAGGATCCCAGGGCCAATGGGGTATAAATCCCTTCACCACCTTTCTGTGAGCACAGGTTACTTGTGTCATTGTCTGAATCGACAGATTGCCTTCGGACAGCAGGCATCACATAGCAAAGCCTCTCATGGTCCATGGCCATGTTGACAGCCAGTACTCCCCCCACATCTGGACATTATTCAGGCAAGGCTTCCCATTTTTGGAACTTTTATCTGGAACTGCATAATTTTGGTTTTAAAGTATAGTAACAAAACTCATTGTGCACAGTTGGGAAGCAAAAAGGTGTTTTGTTTTTTTTAAAGGAGTGATAAATCATTGATGACCCCTCTAAAGTGCTGTTTGGGCACTTTGGAAGGGCTGTCAGTGGCTGTCAAAATAGAGAGCAGCAAGCCAAAACGTGGTGGGGAGAGTGGCTTTAGTTACAATGTCCCCTGGGATGCTACCTGGCACACCTATGAATAAAGTGACAATCCACAGCAGTCCTGAGCATTTGTTAAGCACACTGTGTGCTGACCTCAGAACAATCAACCCTCTGTGGCTTATTGCTAGGGAGGCTGATGTGACATGCAAACCCGTTAGCTTGTTGCTGGGTTGTTCAGGGTGGACCTTCATGATGTGAAACCTTGCATGCTGCCTTGTGCTCTGTTTGCCAGAAAGGGCTACCAAGCTACCCTCTCTGTTTTGTGTTTAGATATGGCACCTGTCAATTTATTCTTCTCCTTCATAGCCTTCCTAGAGAGTAAAACTTATCTTCCCTACCTTCAGATTTGCACAAATTCCAGAATTTTACTTCCCCAGGGAGATTTGCCCAAATCTAACTTAAAAAAAACTTTTGAAGAGATTTATAAAGATTTGCTAAAGTAAAGCAGCTACTTACACACAGCAGTAGGAAATCTGAAAAAAATATCCTCCAAATTGTTTTCTTTAAGTTAAATATGTGCAAAGTCTCCCTGAAAGTGGGAAAAATGACAAAATGAACTCTACTCTGCTAATGAGTGCCTTTGTACTTGTTAATAAGTTGCTGATTTATGTTGCGAAGATCCATGGAATAGGGGAAGGTGGAAGGACTAAGTGGGGGGAAAACTTCAGTAACCCACAGATCATCTGATTATCTGTCATAAATAATGTGGGTTAGAAATTGAACAACCAAGCCACATAGCTTATTTTCAGGGTGACTTAATGAGATATGTGAACTGGCCCATTAAGTGTGCTGCAGTAAGCTTCACTGATCCTTGCTCTGGTTCCACTCCATCTCTGGGACTGTGATTGCATGATGAATTGTCTCTGTAAACCAAGTGCGAATGAAGCAAACACACAAGACAACCATTAAGACTGCATCTTCAGCAATGTAAGGAACCCCTCAAAAAAACAGGACTAGTGGAATGTTGAGAGGAAACAGAACAATAAATAAAAGTGAAATGTGGATTCATGTATGCATAGAATCTTCACTAATTGCTGTTTTATGTATTATTTAACTGCATTTTATCCTGGTTTTCAAACAATAATTGCCTCCCAAAGTAGCTCACAAACCATTCCATCAAGCTTATGAGACAAGAATAAGAAAGCATATTCAGGAAAAAATATATATGAGGTGGGCTGTGGGTGACAATGCAGTGGTTTTCAAGGCCAGAACAAGGTAATAACTACTGCACTGCTGCTGGTGTTCCTGTTTGGCTAGATGTTGGTTCCTTTAGTTTCTCTAGTCTAGCTGATAGATGGGACCAGAGCATTCTTGCTTTCCACCTCTGCAGTCCCAGGGAAGCTGTCTGTAAAGTAGAGAGCTGTTTCTAGAAAGGGTGGGATGTGAGACCCTGTAAAGACTCTTTTCTGGGCCAATAGAAAGGCTAGGATGCTCTTCCTCTTGGCTTGACAGAATCCTGGAAAGCAGGGGGTGCAGTTTGGCAGTGAATCCAGGTCTCATGGCAAGTGGCAGAAACAAGAGTGTATCCCTTCTACTACCTCCAGTCCCAATTATTGAGGCCTGATCATTTAGTCAATTCAAATAAGGACCTAATCATTTTAAGCAGGATTTACCAGCAATGATATTAATACATGCTACCAAAACTAAATGGCCTTGCTCGTCTAACAGAATCTTGTGTATGTAAATAAAGACACTTGCCTGTACAACTCAAACCACACATTTAAAAAGATAGCTTTTCAAATGAATGGAATATGCCTTTCCTTCTCTTAAGAGCCAAGCTCTGTTACGACTAAAGGCAGTATCCAACTGGGTGCCTCTGTCTCTGCCAATTCCCTTCTACAAGTGGTAGGTTTTTCCAATTCTACTTAAACAAGGGAGATTTGGCACTTCCTAGAGAAAAACCCCAAGCCAGCAGAAAGTGGTCAGCTGATGCTCCCTCATGCAAACTCTGTTTTCCTGCCTCCTTATGGAAATTAGTGTTTCCTCTTGTTTCAGGTTGCTCTGGAAGTGCTAAATTGCTGCTGCACAACTGGTAGGGAGGGGCGTTGGAGGGGCACATGCTCCCCATTGGATCCAGTGTAAGAAGCACATGCAGATAGGCATTCCACTTACTCTTTGAATGTTCTTGTTTCTGTATCTTCAGTCATGACATCATGTAACCCTTCTACTGAAATGTTTACGATACCACAAAATTTATCTTGGATAATACTAGAAAAGAAAAGAAAAACGATCTAAGTCACTAGCTAAACTTGGTGCTTTCAAGGGCATACTTCTAAAGCTTTATTTATATTATTTATGGCTTAGCTAAGACACTGACAAGTTGCTTATCCAACAGCTAAGAATGACCTAAAAACATACATCAACTCACATTATAGACTTTCTGCCTTAAGCCTGCAAAACCAGCTAAAGGGAAAAATGAGAGAACACACACTTGTGAACTATGTTGATACAGTCCAAGTTTAAAACAACACAAATCTCCTCCTCCAGAGCAGTCATTGTTAAATCAAAGCAACAATAAAGGAAATGTGAACGTAAGCCCAGGTACCACGTGCCTGGAATCTAGCCCAGAAGATCGGAATGTTCAGAAAACATTCTAGTCTGAAGTTCTGAACTCCCTACGATCTGTAACACATTACTTAATATGTAGGAACTTGAATGAGTAATATTGCTATTAATTGCTCTCTTAATTTTCATTAAAATATATGCACTTGTCTTTGGGATTTCTGTGCAAATGTATACATCTTGCAATCTTGCAGTTAAGTCCGAAATTGAAGGATACAATGTGAGTGAATGTGATTGGCTCAATCCCTGATCCAAGACAGGAACCCAGGAAAGAGGGGTCATTCTACCTATTGTGGCTTCTTTAAAAGTGACTTTCTATTTTTGCACTTTGTCTTTAGAAGTTTCACCAACGTAGTGGAATATAAATAAAAATGCATTTCAAGGAGAAAATGATGCAGTCATTTTGAGAAAAAGAGGTATTTTTTCAGAATTTCAGGAATCTGGTATTCTTTGGAATTATCATTGACAGAACAAATAAAATTTGTCTTAAATCACTAACAATGGTTGTATAGTCTGGCCACAATTTCACCTAATCATGCCAGGGATGAAATGCTAGGAGAATAGTATATTACCAGCTTCTTTGCAGCTGGAGAATGGTGTTGTGCTACCCACCCAGTGTGATGTTAAGCACTAGCTATCATGTACTCTTCTGCCCTGTTGGAGAGTACATTGCCAAATCCCAAATCACGAGCAGGGTACTTGGTGAGAATTCTTTTCCAATGCACTATTATAGCATCTAGTGTAGATTACAATATGACTGGGAAAAGTGATGTGTTTAGTTGTGCAAATTACCACCAGGAAGTAGCCAGGGAATGGTTAGCTAGTAGTACAGAAAAGTTCGGATGCATTCCCCCTGCAAAGCCTGCCTTCTTCCATGTCAAAATTCAATATTTTCAGTTTTTCTGGTCTGACTTCTTAATATTGACAGAACCTCTTTCCCAACCACAATGTACCTGGACACTATGTTCAACATCTTAGCCTTCCTTCAAATGTCACCTCCAAATGTCACCTCCAAGTAGGCTTAGTTGGTAACAAGTAGGAAGACGTACTAGGAGCTCCCAAATTATGGAATGATCTCCCCCACCAAAGCTCACCTAGCACCAACTTTACTGTTTGAAGCCAAGTTAAGACCATTTACCTTTACCAACTCCACATAGCACATGGATTGGGGTAGGTATTGCCATTTTTTGGTTTTTAGCAAGCCTAGCAGTAACGGACTGTTTTTAATTGTTTATTTGGTTTCATTTTTAAACTATAATTTTATGTTGTTTATTTTATGCTGTTTTATTTTGTGTTGTATTTTATTGCTTTTATTGACTGTTGATCACTGCCAAGACAGCTCTGGCTATGCAGCAGTATAGAAATAAAATAAATAACAATGTAAGAATGGAGTCAAATGATCACTGATAAGCCAGAGTGAGTGAAAGCTTTCCTCCTTTTGTTAATTACTGACACTGTCAATAGCAGTAATAAAGAAAAGCTACATGTGAGGCACCAGATTATTATTACAGGCAAGCCTAATAATCACACTCATTTTATGAAAAGAATTGCCATTAAAATATATGGAAAACCTCAACACCAAAGGGCAACTTTTTGAACAAATGTTGATACCTTGGCTGTTGCCTACTAGTCCAACAACTCTGGAGTTAAGTAGATTGCATCTCCCTGCAGAATTTTTTTTAGAACTCCCTGATGAATAAAGAGTGTATTGCCCTGAAGCAATCCCCTAGATCTGCTACAAAATCCAGGATAACCTTTTGTGCAAAAAGGATGCAAAGGTGCCATTGGCTCATGCAAAGGGCAGCCCCCAATTTCGACGAGTTCTTCCTTTTTGCTGTCTGAATTGCCAGTCCTCAGAAGCAATATTTTGGGGTGGAGGGATAGGCTGAAGCTTCAAACCTTCAGTATTTTGAATGAAAGCACATATTTACTATTAAAAAAATTGAGTATATTTGCATGTGTAGGCAAAAACACATAAGGTGTTTTTGGACTACAATCCATAATCACCTTTCCCATTCTGCTCTGAATACATCTTGACTAGGGCACACTGGAGCATTACACACACACACTGCACAGATAGAAGAAGAAATTGGGTTGCTTTTATGTAGAGGTTCCAAGGAGTGGAGATAATCTTAAGATCATTCTTCTATTTAATTCTGTGATTCTTTGTATGGACCCAATTAAGCTGGTTAAGTGGGACAGCAACATGTTAAGCACTATGGAAATATTCAGGCAGGAAGACAGTATTTTTGTGTCCTTTGACCACTTTATAAGTTGTCTGATCAAAGCCTACTAGTGTGGTGTTGTGATTACAGTGCTGGACAGGGGACCTGGGAGATCCAGGTTCTAGTCACCACTTGGCCATGAAGCTTGAGTTCCTTGCAAGGGGAAAAAACCCAGGATATAAATGCAATACAATGCCATCATCATATCACCCAGGATGAAGGAGCAATGCATGTGGTCAGTTATTAGCCAGTCATATTACTGGTTAATTAAGCATTCAGGATTATGTTAGAAATCAAGGCAAGTGACAGTGGCTCAGAAAATGTAGTAAAAACTTCAAAAAATGTGTGTTGTTACTTAGAAACCAATTTAATAGTAGGAAAGCTGATCTTTTTCTTTTGAATTTAGGCAACCTCAGAAACACTGAGGACTTACCTCTGAAATGACATCAAGAAAAACTTTCCACTTGTGTGTTATTGCTTTGTAACTGCATGCATGACTCAATTACTATCAATATAATACAACTGAGTTGTTTTTCACTGCCAGGTGTTCAGTCTGCTTGAAAATAAGGTCTGTTTCTAATGCATGCTAATTTCAAGGAGGCAGGCTGGCCGCACTCCCTTATGCAACCTTTGCTGACCTGTCTTCTTCCAGAATCTAGCATTTCCACTTTTTCTGGATTACCATGGAAATACTAAATCATTATGGGGAGCTGCATGCACAACATAATTGGTGGGGACAGTAGGAGTCAGCAGGGGCAGAAGTACCTCATACCTTTTAGCATCTTCTGCTAAAAGATTCATGTGTTGTACACTGACCTGTTCATGAACGGACCTGATTCTCATGATTCTTCTGCCTCAAAAGTTAGAGGAAATTAGCATAGGAAGCAGGAATGCACACATGGGTAACATGCATGCATTAGAAATGCAGAGGTAAGCATCTAGTACATGGATTTGTGCCCTATCCAAACACAGCATAAAGCACCTCATTGAGGACAGAAAATAAAGCAAAATCCTTTGTAGCCAGTTCATTAAGTTTCCAAAATTATGCTAGCACAGTCATTAGAGAGGTTTCAAACTAAAAGCTGGTGCAAAGTCAACAGTGATCAAGTTTCCGAAAGAGTTTTCCGCAAACCCCACTGCCATCTCTGTGCCCAGTTGGTATCCCATCAGCATACACCATCGTACATTGATTTTCAAGTTAACACTGGCTTCCTCAGCAATGCACAGGCATGGCTAGACTGCTGCCAACCTAACCCACTATTCCAGTTAGACTTCTGAGTTGCAGTTTAGTATTAAGATGGTATTCAGCTGATAAAATGAAACTTTAGATATAGCTTTGTTTTGTGATACAAGGAAGTGCAAGAGGTAGCATTACTTAAAATAAAGCGGGTTGGATCCGGATTTGCCCTTTTGTGAATGGAAGGGCCTCTTCTGTTGTGGAAGAAACAGTTGTTCGTGGTATAGCAACAGCTTCCAACAGAAGGAAGGGGAGGTGATTTCCCTTTCCCCTTTAGCCCCTAGTGCAACTGTTCTAGCCTTTCCCCTGATTCTCCGAAGCTTTTCAAGAGGAATGAGAAGCTGCAGGGAGGAGGAATTTCGTCCAGCAGGAGTGTCCTGTGAGCACAGTTCCATTTCTAGGCAGCCTGTATACAAGTTAAATTTAAAAGCTTACACGAATTCTAACTCTAATTAGCACCACACATGAAAAAGTGAGATAGAACATGTAGACACTTGGTACGTTAGCAACTTAGATATTAAATACACATATTACAATTTTCTACTGGAAGTGAAACTATTATAGTTAACTACAACAGGAATATGAATCTCTCCAGAATGTCATGCTCTGTTGAAAAATCATGATACATTTCAGTGCTGCTATTACCTCATAATCTTTCCACAAGAAAGGTTTAATCCCACAACAATTGAGATTCACAATACAGCCAGTAATGGTCAGTTTCACTTAGTTATTTAGAAATTGTCTTGCATGGTTTCTATGAATCATTTAATACTAATGAATATTTGAAAGGCTGTGATTTTTTTAAGGCAAGGATTTAATAGCTGATATAGAAAGAACACAGAACATATACTGTTGCAAAGTTAAAGATATCAATTAATAATTTTTCATAGATAGAACAAAATGGAAGCATTATGGCTAAAACAAACTTTAGACCCATACAAAAATGGAGCTATTAAAATGACAACACATATGAAGATATTTGAAGAAACTCCATTCTAAATCTCTCTGCTTCCCAGACCAAGACCCCCACACACCCTCATAGCCAAACTAGACTATGAACTACAAATCATCTCATGCAATTGTTGGTCTTTATACATATCGCCACAAAAATCCTGCTGAATCATAATGCTGAATGTTCAAATAAGATGACCTGTGCTTGACTTTCAAGTGCTGTTGGTTTAGAAAGCTGAACGTGGCCCACTTCTGAACTTCCCAGTGGATTCTGAGGTACAGGTTGAATTGGATCAGTTAGGCTGTAGCTACCACCTTGATAAAAGCTATAGTATTCTATTCCACTGGCAGAGTTCTTCAGCACTTTTAGCTTCTTTCTAAATTGAATGATTTTGTAAATCAAAAACAAGATCACAGCACAAGCCAAAATAAAAAAGCTTAATAAAATGTCAAAAGCCTGATTTAGTTTTTCCACCTGCTGTGAACAGATCAGAGGTATTTTAAAAGACACAGAAGCCGCTTCTGGAGGAGATACTCTGTTTTCTTCCATGGTCAAATTAACAGGCATCTTCTGTGTGGGCATTTGTACTGTTAACACTGAAGCTGTATGCCTCAGCTTTCCACTGGGGTAATCTTCATAAAGATTTGGACTAGCAGATGCGGTAGGCACTTCTGTCCATAAAGTCACTTTGTCTGTATCCATACCAAAATATTCATAAGCTGCACTGGTTGTGCGAGTTTGACTCCATGCCATTAATAAAGTAGTGGTGCTGAGATGGATGCCTGCTGGTTTAATATTCTTGAATATTTTGTTTTTTGTGGTAGTGCTAAAACACTTTGTAAACAAATCCAATTTAGTATAACTCAAGTGCTTTCCATGCAGGCTGGAAGAATTTTGGCAATGAATTTTTAAAGAGATGGACGAATATGCTAGCCAATTAATCAGTCCAAGTAATCTGCAACTACAATTCCAAGGATTGTAATTTGCCTGTAAGTGAGTTAAAGAGACCAAAGGTTTAAGTACTTTAGGCCGTAAAAATGAAAGATTATTAAATGCTAGATTCAGTATCTTTAAAGTGAATCCCATTTTTCGAAACGCATTATCTGCAATGTGAATTATTTTGTTTCTGTCAAGTTGTAGAAACACTAAATTATCTAGTGCTGCAAAAGTACTGGAACTGATGTTTTCTAATTTATTATTACTCAGAACTAACTTTTTAAGATTATTTAGCCCTGAAAAGCCATTCACACTGATAGCCTTTATGTTTGCACTTTTTAAAGATAGATACTCAAGCTTGTAAAGTCCTTTAAATGCAAAGGGGGCTATTGATCCAATAGGGTTAAGTGACAGTGACAGTTTTTCAAGATTATCCAATGCCACAAAAGCATTTGATGGCACACGTGTTAAATTGTTACCTTCAAGGTACAAATATGTAAGGTTGTCAAGGTGATGAAATGCTTTATGTGATATCTGTGAAATCTTATTGTTGGCTAGGTTAAGAATCCGAAGACTAATCATTCCAAAGAAGGTGCCACTACCAAGGATGCTAAGGTGATTGCTTTGAAGCATGAGGTATTGAACTGAAGTGAGATCACTAAATAATCCTTTAGGAATGAAAGCAATTTCATTATTTTGCAGGTATAAAGAATGAAGATGTGAAAGTCCTTCAAATGTTCCAGGATCCAAGTGTTTTATTTGGTTAGTATTCAGATGTAGGCACCACAATTTCTTAAACTCAGCAAATGCCTTTGGGTACACATAGAAAATGCCGGAATTATCCAAGTGAAGGACAGAAACTTGCCGAAGTTCTATCAATTCCTTTGGATGTATATGTGATAAATTGTTCCCACTTAAATATAAAAATAAAATATTTTGTGGGAAATTCTTTGGAATGGCTGAAAGACCTGAATTACGGCAGTCTGCTTGTCTGCCTGTACACTGCTGGCAAACAGATGGGCAGCAAAGTATATCCTTCTGGATCAGCAACAGAAGAAGACAATTAAGAATATGTCGAAATGACCCAAGGTGGTGAAGCTGACACATATCTCGGGCTGTGATTCTCCCAGTCATCTTTGCTTGTGCTATCAGGAAAGAAGTTAGAATTGCTTATTTAAAATGTTCATCTTATATAAAATGCATGCTATATTTAATGTGATTTGTATTTCTGGACTACAGATGTCTGTCTACTCTCCTCTTGTACCATCGTTCACACATAATTAAGCACAGTACTGCATTTATAAACGGTTAATAGTTTTAACTGTGCTTTAAAAATATTTCAACAGTTAAAATGTAAAAGTAATTACATGCTAACAGCAGTCAGAGAAATGAGCTATTTAACACATGTTTATTTATTCATTCTAGATTAAACTTAAAAAGAAATGCTATTTATACATAAAATCTTCAATTTCCTGCCATTGGTAGATTCTAAAACTTCGAAGGTCACTTTTATTTCAAGTTTAAAATAAATTAAAATTGTTCTTACCCAGAATGTGATGCTCATTTTGTCAGCTAAAATTTCTTCTTCCAGAGCTAGGGCCTTTATATATTAGCTTTTATTTTAAGAACTTTCTGGACAACATTTCAGTTCTCACATTTTGTTGCAGGTTCTGCAACCGTTCCTACAGGAAATGCTACTCTTCCCATTGGCTCCTCTACAATGACTGGTTAAAACAAAGTTACCATGGATACAGGAAACTGAGAGACAGGAAGTCATTTTATCTCCAGTTCTGAAGTACTGCTGGAAAGAAAATCTCTGCAATTTATTCCTCTAAAATTCAGTTAGATAAATGTGTCTTCACATACTGCTGATATAATCTGTATCTGCTTTACATTATTGCACATAATGAAGAATGCTTAAGCAAAGCTAAATATTATAGTAATGAGATTAAAGCAATTATTCACAGGAAAGGAGTATTTATTATCACGAGCATTTAGAAAGTATTATACTGTTGCTAGAACTAAGTGTATGGTTCATACAGAATACATAAATGACAGGAAGGTAAAGTATATGTTTCAGACTTCAGAAGTAACATTTGGTTAAAGTTAAAGAGCTCCAAGTGTCAACTGTGACCACATACCTCAGAAGACACTTACAGTGCCTTATATAAAAAACAAATAGTAGAACATGGATATAAAGGAAACAGTTTCTAATTGTATGCAGTTTACAGAAAAGTGCTACTGAATACACAAAGCTACGAGGAAAAATGTAACTTAAATTAAGAGTAAATCTTAATATAAAAAGGAGGTTGCATAATTAACACTGATTTTAACTTAAGCATCTATAATGCAGTCTGGAAGTCATCCTATTTTATTGCATTAATTAACCAAGCCTTTTATTTCTTTGGCCAACAATAGGATTTCCCCCCAATATTCTACAGAAAGATGAAGCTAAAACATTCATGTATTTCTTTCAGTTACAAGTTGGGAGGCAGGACCCAAAGTACCATGCAACTAGTTTGGTATAACAATGGGGATCTAATTCTTATGTTTTGGGGATATCAACCCCCTGAATATTTAAATTGAAAGCAATTACAGAAGTAGTTCGTAGTATGGCATGGGTGATTGCTCTTTGAGTCTTCAGCCAACATTTCTCTAAGTTTTGCTCACCTATTATCTGACGGCAGAAGGGAAAGTAATGCCAAAGCTGAAAGTTTTCTTCTCTCTGGCTGAGTTATGTTATCCATGCGGTCAACCCACATTTCAATCATGTGACCAAGCAGCTGCTCCGGCTGGAAAAAGAAGATACTAGTGAAAATCTTCTTCATATGTAAACTGGTAATTAAGTTAGTTAACTATTTTAAATAGATTTTAGAATATGAGAAATTGTGTTATCGGGTCTAACTCAAAACATGAAGAGCACAATTCTATAGTTGCTAGACAGAATCTATACAGCCAGAGTATAAGTCAGAGTCCACAGTTTCCAATTTTGGAAAGAAGCTCTGCAATTGGAGCTCTGCCTTCAGAGCACCCCCCCCCCCCGCCCCTTGCCATCATAGCCAGTGCAGAAAGAACCATGCTAGTTGTGCCTCCAGGTTCAGAAGTCTGCAGAGCCAGTGCTCTGTCGGGGTTCTAGGAAGAGAAGAGAGGAGTAAGGCGCAGCCAGCATGCAGATTTCCTAGTGGTACCTCAGCCAGCCATTCTTGTTTTCTGGGGCAAAAGACTCAGACGGCTGAAATCGGCACTCTATCCACCCTCCATGGGATGCTCATAATCTCCTGATGTGAATGGCTATGGGAAGCCACATTTGATTTGCATTATAACCTGAACTCTATATGCTGCGAAACATTTGAATTTGCCAGCTAGCATGGTTAGAGGGAGGCAGAGGCAGGTGTTTCAGTATAAATGTGTGTCGTGGTAATATGCATTATGACTGCTCTAAATTCAAGTATCTCACTATAGAATTAACTCAAAATGCATGTGCCAACAAGGGCTTTATGACATACATTTTTTTCAGAGGCTTCATTACTGTATGTTCTTTGCATATCTATCAAACACAATTAGTCACTAAAAACCAAAAGCAACTGAAAATCTAGTGAGCTGTTTTTCTGATTATAATGGGATTGCTAAGAAGCACCAAGCATCTATCTGCAAGGGGTATCCCTTGCTGTGTGAGGCTGATTTCCCTGGGTAGAAAGTCTGAAAATATTAACAAGCTAGTTGTTGGTTCAGTGGCTGAACATCACATGAAAATACTTGCTTCAAAAGAATATTTTTTGTTATTTAAATTAATTTAAGTCAGTTGGGAGACAGAATAGTACAACAGACTGAACAAATTTCAATGATCTTTAAAATATGTATACTGAGGTGAAGACAGATGTCTATTTGCAGCTGAAAGTTAGCTGCTGCAGCATAAACAAACAAAAACCAATTATCTGAAAAGATTTCAGGGGTTTATGCTGACATTTCCATTAAGTATACTAGGGAATGGCTGAGAACCAAGGCATACCACATATGCATATGGATTTTCCAGTTTTTTCCTTTCAGCAGCAGCTGCCTACCTCTCTGCAAAGCCCCCTGAAGGATGCAGCCCATCTAGAACAGAACCTTATGAGGCACAAGCAATTGCCATGAAAAGAAAGATAGCTGATGACTACACAAGCCTCTAGATTCATGTACATATGCAGAAGAAACTTGAGTACACGGGAGTGGCACAATTACTGGACATTCCTGAGACTTGGTGCAACTTAGCAGCTCTAAAACTGAGACATTCATGCTATAAGCTTTTAGCTTCGAGCACTTAACTTGCTTACAATATATATTTAGGAAATTTCTTTACTTTTCTCAAACCATGAAAGTATGAGCTAGCACACCCAGTTCTCATAACTACAACAAAGGCAAAGAGAACAGAGGAGGAGGAATGGATCGTGGAAACAAGATGATCTGCACAGGCCTAAGTTCCAGCTGCTCCCAACAGAAAGTAAATCTCAGCTATTACATCTTTTCCAAAAGGGAGAGAATGGGTGGACAATTATTTCTAGTTATTCATGCTCCCCTTACAAGCCCAAATTTGTTTAGGGAAAGAAATATCATAATTGTTGTGCAATTGGTGCCTTCATACAGAACTAATTTAAAATGTAAGCACTTACCTCCTGGCCAAACTCAGAAGCCATCTGGTTCAGAAAGAGTGAGAAAAAACTTTTGTTTTGCAACAAAACTCTACCGATGACTCCCAGGTAAGTAGACATTACAACTGGGTATCTCTGAAATGAAAACAATTAATCTTCGCTTTCCTATCAGACAGAAAATATAAGCATGATAAATGCATGCGGCAAAATTACAACTTATACCATCTGTTCAAGTAAATTAGAAATTTAATACAACTCTACAAATAAGATATTAGCATAACAAAACAACTTCCTATTTTAAGCAAATATTTACAGGTTTCAGCTATAGCAGTGCAAGCAGTAACTTGAAATGTTGTCATTGAAGTCCATGTGAAATAAAGCAGTCACCCACTTGGTAGGTAATCCCCACTATCATGTTGAACATGGAGGATGGAAGACACTATCACCAAAGCACACTGACTTTCTGTAACATATTGCCCAGTTGCCTAGAAATGGTTAAACTATGCACATAATCGAGGTTATGAAATGAGATCAAAATATGCTGCAAATAGTTGTTTCAGTGCATCGCACCCAAAGAAAAATGAAGTAGCAGCAGGTATTTTTATTAGGACCAACTAAAATGTCACAAAGTAGCAAGCAAGCTTTTAGTGTTCCCAAAAGAACTTGGAAGTAGAGTTTTAGCAAATTAGAAAGCTTGCTCACCTGTTTAGAACCAGATAAATGCCAAAAAGTATTTTATTTCAAGATATTAAAGCAAATTGGTTTTAATTTATCTTTGTGGTGCACTAATTTCAACAATGCCTGGATACAGTTGAACAGTGTCAAATGTTCTGGATTAATTTCCTTGTGACTGTTGCTGGTATGTTTTCCCACATTCACACAGAGCTTTATGTGTATAGTGACAGACAAGAGAAATCGCTTAAGAGTTATCTCAATAATCCCTCTTCTCAGTGCACTATATCATATGGGCACTATGCACACTTTGGACTATGACTCATAATGGTCAGCAGCAATACCTGAAATGTTTAAGCAAATATTCAGCATATTGGTTTGCACATGTGTATTATATTTATACAATGGCACCAACGACTGGGATAACATGGAATTATAAGGCAAGGAAACTTTATATGAAAGTGTCATACAAATGAAGCATTTTCCATCATTAATAATTTTGAATGAATATCAGTTACAGCCAGGATGTTTATTCTCTCTCTCTCTTTCTTTCTCTCTCTCTCTTTCTTTCTTTGGTGATTTAGGAATTCCAGAAGAAATCCACAAAAGAACTAGCAGTTTTTATCTCCATCTTAACAGGACATATTTTTTCTTTAAAAGAAGTGCTATTAATCCAGCTCATTGTTGCTATTCTCAGTGGTAACACTCTTCAGTGTAAAGATTTTACAGAACAGTATAGTGAAGTGACATAAATGGGTGAAAACCCATTGATAGATGAAAGTGTTAAATTATGTTATTTTAACACCTCCCATTATCAACTATTGGCTATTTGAAGATTTTGCACTTGAAGCGAGAAATGCTAAAAAAAAAAAAAAAAAAAAACCAGGGGCCTATATAACAAGTAAGAAAGAGGTTTAAACAGAAAGAGAGTATGATACTTGCTGCATGTAAAAGCCAATACTAGGAGAAAAATGCACTCATACAACAAGAATATGGTTTGAATTACCTGATGTGAAATTTCAAACAAGAAATCAAAGTAATATTCTGTAAAGACATTCTCTTGCTTCAAGTTTTTTTTAACAGTATGTGAACTGCTGTGATTTCCTGTTGTTTCAAAGTTAGGAAGGATATTACTTCTCATCCAAGGAGTACTTTACTTTAACATTCTACAAAGAGTCAGTTGCCCTACTAATTCTAAGAAAATTCCAAGGACATGTGTTTCTTAGAGAATGAAGAACAACTTTCAAACAGCATGAGAAAATGTACAATTTACACTACAGTATATAAGTACAAATGCAGAGACAAGGAAAATGTCCTCTTGTATTAAGAATTCAGATGAAAATAGGAAATAATCCCTTCAATATGAAAATTGTCTTGTTAAATTCAGGAGCAGATTCATATTTCTGGG
Source organism: Varanus komodoensis (assembly GCF_004798865.1). Taxonomy (NCBI): domain Eukaryota; kingdom Metazoa; phylum Chordata; class Lepidosauria; order Squamata; family Varanidae; genus Varanus; species Varanus komodoensis. Next base: position 7,601,696 of record NW_025336087.1, on the reverse strand, counting down.
TAGTGGACACAAAAGCATTTCTCTGGAACAGCAAAAAAGCCCAATATGACATTTCATAATAAATACTGTGGTGAATAATAAAGATGAAGACACAGAGAATTAAATGAAAAATGAAAAGTTAGCAGAGTTGCAAAGTTTCTTTGTCTGTGAAAGTATCAATTCACACATTAGTACTTGCCAACACCTTTTCTGGATTAAGTCAGAAGTCACATCTTCAAAAGCAAATAAGTAACAGTTGTACAGCTACCACAATGCTGTTCTCTGTCTGCCTCTTGCAGCCACATACCGGCAAAAACAAAGAACCCTATAAAGCAGTGTGCCACAACTGTGGCTATTAAAGGTCAGTGTGTCTTGGCCTTAATTGCTGAGAGAGGGCTAATAGCTTCACAGGGTAATGTTCCAGCCTTGGAAAGAATAGGGCAGAGGCAAGCAGGCCAGCTTTCTAAGTGAAAGGAGGAGGAGAATAGAAAAGAAGGCCAGACTTTCAGTAACGATTTGATATCCAGGTTAAAGTATCTGCAGCAATGTAGCAATGATTTAGATCCTGTCCAGTTTTAACTGTTTATCGTTCCATATTTATAAGGATATTGGCATTTTTATATAAAATATCTAAGAAATATCTCACATGAAATAAACTGGTTCCTGCAAAGAAAATGACAATTGTACTTCAGATTCTATTCTCAGGACAGCCAGAAGGGCAACTTTTACATCCAAAAAACATCTCTTCCTGGCACACGACAAAACACTCAGTCAGATGGGTAGGTTGCCCTCTGGCCATTTTTAAGAATGGAAGATTTGCATTTCTCTCATAGGTGGCCATAAAATTAGTCTCACTCACCAGTACCAACAATCCAGCCTAGGGCTACACCTTGGGATGTTAATACTTTCCAGTACTCCAACATCCCACACATGCTGAAGATGGGAGGTTCACCCTGTAATACTTAGGGCAAGGCTAGGGAACCTTTTCAGCCAGAGGACCAAATTCAGTTTTGGAGGAACACTCATGGGCCTCATTCCAGTGCTAGGAAGGGCCGCATGTGGGGGGAAGGACAACAATATCAGACCATTATAGCTTACATGGGCCTTTCCTTCCTTTTTCACACTTTACCCCCTCCAAACTGTTACTTGGAGTAAAGGGTACAACTGGGGAAGAGCCACGATGTGAGTAAAAGCATTTCAATTACAGTGCACAATGCTGAGCCAATGATGGGTCTCTCCACCTCGCCACTCTGGCATCAAGTGGAAGTGGCTATCACTGGTGGCAGGCCAGGTGAGCTCAGTAAGGGACTTTTGCTGCTCTTGCTGAACAGCTCATCTAACTCTTCCTGCAACCCATGATGGTGTCAATTGCCTGGGTTTAGACAAAATGAGAACCCAGTGGGTTCAAACACCCCAAAACCAAACCACAGATTATCAGGGTGGCTTGTTGTTCTCAGACTAACCACACCGTGGGAAGAGGTCCAGGTTCACATGACTTAACACCTTGCTGTGCCTAGTCACCCAGTAGGTTATTGCGCCTTGCAAATCCCCTAAGCATACAACACCGTGCAGTAGGACCTTATCTGGCAATGGTGACCACTTAAAATTTTAGTTTCTATAAAAACCATTTGCGCTGTGGCTTCATCAGACACAAGGGCTGATCAGCATGCCAGGAACAATACAAGTGCTAAGTTTTGCAAGGACAGATACCTTGTTCGGGTGTTTGTTAAATCTTCTGCAGTCTGTCTTTGCCTTCCATTATCAAATTAAGTTCTTATTTCCTAGTATGTCCATTACTATTCATGTGGGGGGCATCCCTTGTATATCACAGTCAGCTCAGACAGATTTGTTCAAATCTAAGAAGCAGGTGGTGGAGCAAGCAGGGATGGACAGTTGACAGTTTCAAAGTTTTCTAGTAAAGTTTCTCAGACAGAATGTAAGAATCTGTCTGCCTTGGAAAGGAAGGCAGGCATTTCAGGGTGGGAAGGGAAGCAGATGCAGGAAGTGCTCCTTGATGTAGAGCAGGGGTCCTCAAACTTTTTCAACAGGGGGCCAGTTGAAAGGTGGCGGTGACCAGCCCAGGCCGGTGAGGCAGGGGGGCCTGGGTGTGCGGGCCGGTGAGGCGGCGTCAGGCGCGCGTGGCGGCGGCTTGCTCAGAGATCTCCCAACGAGTCCAAAACCATCTCCAAGTGAGCAAGCTGCCACCAACTCCAGCCCGTGTGGTGAGGTGGCGGCAAGTGCATGGACGGGCGGCGGCACGAGCCGGCTAAATGGGCATGGCAGGCCGGATCTGTCCTGCAGGCCGTTGTATGAGGACCCATGATCTAGAGTGATCTAGGGGCAGGTGAAATGAGTAGACCACTTAAGAAGACCACTTATGAAGTCTCTGGCCTTCCCACCATCTAGCCCTTAAGCAGCAAGAATGACCTTGAAGGTGGAGTCAGAAGCTTTACTGAAAGGGAGGAAAGGATGGGAAGTTTCAGTATGGATTCAGCTCTTACATGGGGTGATGCTTCTCCCACAACTCTAGTACAGAAGGCAGTTTATACTTTTTTGTAACCATTAAATTTCAGTAAAAGAACTGTGCTTCAAAGGTTTCATTTTGAATTTTATAAAGAGAAGGAAAGAGGCAAGTGACCAGCTCACAATTCATAGCCTAGGGGTCTGTGAGAGATTTCTGCCATGTCAGTGCTGCCAGTATGAGTTGCTGCCAATTTTTACCCTTTCTGGAGTTGAAGGATAATTTAGGCAGTTGAAAAGACACTCAGTCTTTCAGATTTCCTTTATGGTAAGGTCCTTTTTCTTGTTGTGCACACAAAAGACCAAAACAAACACAAGGATTGCCTCTAATGGTGCTTCAAATAGAGATCCAGAATACAGAGATTTGGCCAATTCATATGAGATCCACATCCTAGCTTTTGAACCATACATTTCTATGTAGCTCCCCATTATATGCAAGGATAAGCCACCGACTTTTTTCCTTCTCCCTCTTTCAGAACACCACAGGGGAAATTTAGAAAGCAGGAACAGGAATAAGCTGGAGGAGAAAAAATGCAAACAGAATAAAAACTAGCAATGGAGCTCTGAGGAGCCTTGGCCACCACCTCAGATTCTGATCAGGAATAGGGCAAGAGATGCTACCTGTCCCAATGAAATCACATATCAATTCCATCTATCACCCAAGAAAAGACGTTACTCTGGAACTGAATGTCTGCATCTAGTCATCCATTAACTTGTCAGCTATCTCCAATTTGATATCCTCCAGATGTTTTGCAGTATTATCACCTAACCATCAGCCATGCTGGCCTAGGCTGAAGGATTGTGATCCAAAACTTTTGGATAATGTCAGGTGAAAGAAGGAGGTCTACTATCAATAATATAAAACCTATTTGTACCAAGACAGTAGTCATGTTGCATGACATGACATGACAACCCACTCTGCAATTATGGGTTTCAGCAGACAACTGGGCACATGGTGAGCTGTCCCCCCATTCCTTGGTCCTCCTGCCAGTCTTTCCTCGTCAAGGGAGTGCCAGGTGAGCGCTTCCACTCAAAGTGTATGAGGCAGTATTTCCAGAAACAGTCAAAGGAAGGCTGCAAATAAGTAAATTTGTTACTCTGCCAAATGGCAATCTGAAAAAGCAAGGCCACAAAGAGTTCTCTGTTCATGAAAGGGGTTGGAAAGTAGCTCTCTCCCTTAGCAGTGGGATCCTCTAGTTTTTAAGCATTGCCCCAATATTTTCAGCACCCTCCATCTTTCCATACTTCCCCAGGCCTCTAGGTCAGGGGTCCTCAAACTTTTTGAACAGGGGGCCAGTTGACAGGTGCAAACGGTGGCTGCGGGCCGCCAAGGAAATGCCAGTGTGGGGGCAGGGCGTGCGCACATACAGAGCGGGGGTGTGTGCAGAGCGAGGTGCTGGCTTGCTCGCGAGGAGATCATTTTCTTCAGGAGAGTCCAAAATGACCTCCTTGCAAGCAAGCTGGCGCCAGGCACATGCACGGCGAGATGCCGGCTTGCTCGCAAGGAGATCATTTTCTCTGGGCGAGTCCAAAACAATCTCCCTGAGAGCAAGCTGCTGCAGGGCACATGCATGGTGAAGCGCCAACATGCTCACGAGGAGATCGTTTTCTCCAAGCATTTCCAAAACAACCTCCCCGTGCGCGCACCCAGCGTGTGCAAAACCTGTGGGGTGGGCGGATTAAAAGGGCATGGTGGGCTGGATCCAGCCTGTGGGCCTTAGTTTGAGGGCTGACGCTCTAGGTACTCTGCAAAGATAAGCTCTACAACTCCTTTACAGCTGTCAAAAGAAATGTTTTTGTTTAAGCAAGGTTTTTGAGGGCCAAACAAGGTTGTTTTGCCTGCATAAAAAATCTGTCAAAAAACTATTTTTTTCCAAAGTCTGCATCACGAAAAGAGGGTATATGTGTAGGTCCTATCTTTCTGGGTTGTCAGGGTGGATTCTTCCTCCAAACCAAACTACTATATGGGAAGCAGTTGAGGTTTGCACAGCACAACAACCCACTGTGGCTAGTTTCTCACTATGGGCTGCGCATATGCCTTCAGTAACTGTAGCATCACTTAACAGGTCAGTGTGGTGCCATGGGAAAAGTGCTGGATGTGAAAAGGAGACACCCAAGTCAGATTCAAACTGCACAGTGAAGCCATAGAAAAAATCTATTTCTTACCCTAACCTACCTCATAATGTAGTTGTGAGAATTAATTAGTAGACCCATGAGTACCTTTTCACTGTCTTGAGAAGTGCTATTGAAATGATAAAAAATACTTCTAATTGCATCTAATCTTTGATTTAATTCTAGGAGGGATAACTCACAAAAATGACTATTCCATTAGCATGATCTCAGTATACAGAGTACTTAAGATACATTACAGCCTCCCCTAAATACCAAATCTGAATTTGTGGCAAAGAAAGAAGAGCAGAATATTATGTTTGCAAATGATTAGACATGAGAGACACATTTATATTAAAACATTCAGCTTACAACTACTCTTTTTACGAGTACTCTAATGTATTTCAAGATCCATGACCAAGAAAAATAACATGGATAAGAAACCCTTACCTCCCCATTTATAATTCCATGGAATACAGATGGCAAAAGAGGTCGAAACATTTCAGGGCCCAGCAATGGATTCACTTTGAGAACATTTTCTACAACCTGAACAACACAAGACAGATACTGTTTATAAAGCGATCAAAGTAAATGCTAATAGAGGATTCTTAGTTTAACCAAAAGAAAATATAAAGTTTAGTGTACTTTTTAGGATGTAAACCAGGAGTAGGCAACATTGATGGGGACCAGGGCATTCTCAGACAGTTTTCTTGGCACCTTCTATTGCCTGACCCTTCTAGCTATCTAAAATAACCAAATTTCTTACTGGAAGGTGAGGTTGCTTAACAGTAAAGCAAATAGCTACCCACTGTATACTCTCATCCATCTACACATATCCACATTTCTCCATTACTACACTGAGAAAGTCCTATGAGCACTCTCTTCTCTTTTGTGGGCTGAATCCTTTATTTATTTATGAAATTTATAGGCCGTCCATTACTGTCATCTCTGGATGGCTTACAATATATTATTAATCCTAAACAAAATAAACTGGCTACACCACAACCGAGTATAAAATGACATGGTTAAAAATAAATTAAATGAATAAATATACAATTAAAATTAATTAACTTTAAAATATTGGTCAAATAAAAAGGTCTTGACCTGGCGCTGAAAAGCATATAATGACGGCACCAGGCAGACCTCTCTAGGAGGCGCATTCCATAGTTGGGGTGCCACCGCAGAGAAAGCTCTCCTCCAAGTACTCTGTCTCCTGACCTCTTTCAAAGAGGGTTCCCAGAGGAGGGCCTCTACTGCTGATCTTTGGGGGCTTCTTTCATTAAAACGCCTGGTTTTAATGAAAACATATTTCTCAGCTAAACAAGAACTAGAAAACTATGGTTTGATTCAAACAGGAGGCAACAAATTAAGCTCCAAATGTGAAGGGAAGGAAAAACAAAAACACAGCACTTGTTCATGATGCCCTATAACCATCATTTGGGGGACTGTCAGAATGCAATTAGTGCAAATGCATTCTTTGTGACTTATGCGGGAAGCAAAGAGAACCTACATCAAATATCGCCAAGAAAACCTTAGGAACAGAAGACTACCAAGATCATGCCTTTTAGTGATAGAAGCTAATTAGATTACTTTGAGGCCTGCATGGTACAACTTGAACAAAGTCTTTTGAGTTTAGGTTAACGGAAATATTCACAGCCCTGGAAATGAGAAAATGGAAGTTGCTGAGGTAGTGTGGAAGATACTACAATAATTTTTACAGCAGCACCATCTTTTTAATGAAGGAATAATTTAGGCTTTCCTTCAAGTTTTAAAGTAAATGATACAAAGGAGAATGATCTCCTTGTCTTCTCATACTGAAAAAATGGTTGCAGACTTTTACCTGAATAAAATGTAACATTCAATTTATTATTAATAATGCGAGTCACAACAAAGATCCCAATAAATTAAGGTATCTAAATAAAAGTATCACATTTGGAAAGCAATGAAAGCAATACATTTTAATTTTTCAAACCACATCATTAATTGGCATATAGTCTCCACTAACTCTCATGAAGGTATACACACACTTATAAGATATGCAGCACTGTATGTTTGTCTCAGCAACTATAAAAACAATATTTTAAATTTAAAACTCAGGACAATATTCAACGACACAAGGAATATGAACATGTGCATTACTGAATTACTTCAAAGCCTCACAAAAGATGCTTGACCAGAGATGACAACTGGACAAAAAAAATGGATGCGGACTTTAATCCTGGCCATTCTTGTGCACACTTCAAAGCATGGGAAGAATAAATTGGAAGATTAACCATTTACCTTCAGCACTTGAACTTGACCCTCAGTAGTTATATCCTTTAAGACCTCACAGAATGAGTTGCACAGCTCAGCTGCATAGACCTAAAATTAAAAATAACACAAATCAACTTAGAGTTCTTCAATCAATCTTGTTTATACTTTTAACTTTCACTGAAGCTTAAGCAATCAATAACAGTCAAATGTGTAAGTCTGAAATTTATATTAATAAATATTTTAACCAAACACCTATTATAGGTGTTTCTTTTCCATTCAGTCTGATTATATTTCACTCTTGAAAATCATTTGTGCATTTAAAACTAAATGTGTTTGGCATATGCATATCACAAGTGAAACCCAATAGACCCCTGCATGAACAAAAGCACTTTTACACATACACAGAACTTGTTTCATTGATTGTCTCCCCAACTCCATCCCTTTGTTCGAGAAGCCAGTGAAGAGCAGCATAGGTTTGGGACTCAGGCAACCTGGGTTCTGGTCCCTGCTCAGCCATGGAGCCAAGTGGATGACCTTGCTCCAATCATAGACTCTCAGGCCAGCCTACCTCCCGGAATTGTAGTTGTGGGGATACAATTGAGAGCAGCAGGAGGAGAATGATGTATACTACTTTGGGTTGTTTAAAAAAAAATGTAGAATATAAATCTAATTTTAAGATAACATAAATAAATGTATTTCATCCTGTGCATTGTCAACAGAGGGGGCAGCAAGCTGCATAAAGAGTTTTATGAAGGGGCAAGAGGCTACACTGGGAAGAAAGGGACAGAAAAGTCTTGAAACAAACATGGTTCTTTAGGTAATAGCCTTTTTGTCTCAAATATCCTATTTCAAGTAACAGGACTATTGTAGAAGAGAAGCATTAGTAGACTGCACCTTACAATTAATAAATACATTTTTAAGCATTCTTTCTGAACACTTTCATGTTAAGTTTAGCACATATTATTAGCATTACCTGCTTACATAAAAGGGAAAATGTGAACTAAAACATCTCTCACCAATAGCTTTTCCATGTGCAATGAGACTCTGAAACTGGAAGATTTTCCAGCCCAGAAACCCAATGGGCATTATATGATACTATGAACCATACCATAACCCCTCAAATGCTTGAATTGGCTCTGAGATAATGCCTATTATAATAAAGACAGTACCATAACTAAATAATAAGAATGTCTAGTTGCAGTAATCAACAAAAGAAACAGAGGCACCAAGGAACAAAGATTCTGTTTTAAAGCAAATTATCCACAGCAATCAACAAAATAATGAAATACTTGATTGGCTGTACAAACAACACACAGATGCTTAATTAGAGATGTTGAAATTCCACAATGGATTCAATTGAGTTCAAATTTCTATGAATCTGACCTGTGCAACAGCTTTTTCCAAGTTGCACACTATTCACAGTCTTGCAAATTGGTAGTTTACTTTTGGGAGTTGTAGGGAACTGTACAAATGTGCATTAGTGCAAGTGTACATTTGCGAACAGAAACAAAATCCTTGTACCTTCCCAAAAACCCCAATTCCATCAGCAAGTGGAAAATGAAACTGAAGACACACAATAATCCACAAAACACAGAGTGAACAGATTTAACACCCTGTGCTTAATCACACAACCAAAGAAAAACACCTGTGTTTTGTAAATACTCCCCTCACCTCACTCCTTTCTATTTGTCTGTTTGTTGCCAAGAAGCAACCAGTCTTTTTAGAATTTTGCATACATTAAAGACACTAGTGAATGATGCCTAATGATTTTTGAAAGCAAGAATAAACAAATGCAACAGAAAAACAAAATGCTACTGAACAAGATGCTAAGTTTATGTTCCTATAGGTGCCAAGAATCTCATCAAAATATTGCAATGGAGCAAATGTCCAGAATGGCTCGCATCGAGATTCCCATCTTGGAATTGTCTCAGAGATTCATAATATATTATTAGGCTCATAGTAACTCCAACTCCTATCCTCGCCATAATCCAGTGATTTTGAAATATTTGTTCAAAAGTTGTTCAAATTGATAACTGGCCCTGGACAGAAGAAACATAACTAACTATTACAAGTAACAGGTTAAACCAGAAGTCTAAACATGAGAAAGAGCAATATGCTGTACACTACTAAACTCCCTGGAATCAGAAACCAAAATATCCCCCATCTTGTAACAATACATTTGGTTTCTTTTTCCTAGGTGCAGAACTTGGCAAGTTTAAGAAGCATTAGAGTACCTGTTAATAAACCACTACCTGTATTCTCAACCAAACACTAAACCAGGGTTAGGGAACCCCTGGTCTTTATATGACCCAGCAGCTTCTTGCCCTGGCCTTCAGAGGGAAAAACTTTAATTTCTGCTTAGCCCCAGATCAGAGATAAGCACTGTTAAGCACTGAAAGAATTTTCCTCAGTGGTTAGCACGGCAAAGCAATTTGCTCCTGTCAGCTGCTGATCAGAGATAAGAATTTCTCACAGCAGGACAGACAGAAAAGAGCCATAGAAGAAAGGGAATGAGTGACTCACTCCTCTGTACTTGTGATTATTCATGCAGAAGCTAGTCCTACTTCCTTGTGAGCAGGCATGATACTCATGCTTACATGTGAGTAGAAATGTTATTTTAAAGTATTGTTTAATTATTAGGTCTTGCTCTCTTCTGCATTTGCCCGGCTTTCTTATGAGTTGACATGATGCTTGTAATTTCTTCTGAGTAGACATGCAAAGGATTATCCTGTGGATTTCTAAGTATATAAATGTACATGCTTACTGCTGAGTAATACTCTTCCTGCTATTACTGGTAAGAACGGAAGGCAGGGTTTATGCCTGCTCCCTACTAGAATGTGGCCCTTGAAGATTTTCCCCAAAATGGATTATGACCCTTAGACTAAAAAAGATACATGCCAAAACTACCCTAATTCAGGTATAGGCAAGAAAGAACGTGTATGGGAAAACTTCCAAGGGTGGCTAGCTCCTGCTGTGTAATCAACAACTCGTTCTTGTGTCTTGGCAGCACACGGCAGCTACATGGCACTTGGGAACACATGGCACCTGCTTCTGGTTTCTATAAACAACCAACAATCTACACAATCAGAGGTGGTCAGTGTGGTGTGTAAACCCAAACTGATGCACTATTTAGGGGGTTAAACAACCTAACAGTTAACTGGTCTATTATTGGCTGAACTGATGGCTTGTTTAGCCTCTAAACAATCTGTAGTTTGATATCCTCCCTTGGCAGTTCTTTGTGACCCATGGTTTAAGCTGATATAACTTCAGACATCACACCAAACCATGATTTGACTTTACAAATCATCACTCAATGTCATGTCTGAATGCGGCCACAGACTGAACTAAGGTCTGTTCAGCTCGATATTTACTAAAACATGGCTTGCACAGTCAGCTCCCATAATGCAAAGTAAAACTATGCTTCCAAAAGTTTTGTGCAATATGTAATCACGAATCAGACTTTATACATACCTGAAGGAATTCAGTGGGAGACAAAAAGATATAGCCATTGATGATCTTAAAGCAGGTTCTGAGGTTTTCTGAACTTAACTCTAAAAAATAAGCATCAGATCGTTTTAGTATCTTCACCATATCCTAAAACCACATCAACAGATGTCATAACTAATGAAATTGGCACACCTTATTTTAAAAAATATCATTTTTCTTCTTATAATGGGCAGTATTCCATATAGCATGTACATCTTCATTGATTCCATTTTACAGATTTCCTTCTTCAAATGTTGAGCCCTGTTGGTTCTGTTGTATAAGCAAGACCCACTGCTCCAAAAGCTCCAAAATGAGAGGAAACACTCATTTTAGGAGCAGGACAGATTGGCAGACCTCTTTTATGTGAACTGCACTAACCTGCCCCATTCCAAAATGCTCATTTCAGGTTGCCCCAGAAGAGCTAAATCATTACTGTGCAAGGGCTTGGAGCCACTTGTGCAGAGGAACCAGCACAGCCAAAAAGGATTGGCAAGGATGTTGCTAACCCACTAGATATTATCCAACCTTTTCTTAAATCAATTATTTGTGAATATTTATGTCTGTATGAAAAATCTGCAGGCCCAAGCTCCTATATTCATAGTCCAGGAACTTTATCAGGAACCCAAAAACATGCATGTCTTCTAAACAAACAAACAAACAAACAAACAAGGCTTCGAAAACCAAGAAATGGGAGTGCATAAATCTTATTTACATCTGTACCAGGTAACAATTAAATGGTAATAAAAAGCCTGCTCCATTTCCATTAGTGCTACAGTTCAGTAGGACAAAAAGGAGACTATTTCCTCTTAATGTTCGTATGTGCAGAGACCAATATCCTCATGCTAAATGTATCTCCTGGTAACTGCTACTCTCTCAAGTTTAGTTTGCAACAGCAGTGAGCAAAGAGCATTCTCATCAGTACAAAATTGCTCCTTCCATCAGCTACTACTGGAAAGTAGACATTAAGCTGTACTACTCATAGGGGAGAAAGAGTCTGCCGGTGAGGAGCAACAAACTCATAATTCTAGCAAAAGAGCCAAATCCAACTACAGGGAGCTGCTGAACTCAGCTTTTTCCTGGTGGTTACGAACTACTGATTCAAGTGACCCAATTAACATGTTTACACAGCCTAAACAAGTAGATTCAGATAATTGAGTTAATTTGCAAACCTAAGTGTGAATGCCTAATTTGGTTCTTTAGGAACATTTGTTGAAATCAGAGCTGCAGAATTCTTTTCTCTAGACCTACCCAGCCAGATGACAGCAGATACATTTCTACAGCAATCTGCTGGGAAATGGTTTGCTTCATCCACAAGAAAACTTTAGAAGACTTTTTAAGAGCGCAGGAAACTGCCTTATATGAAATCACAGATTTAGTCTATCTCTCACCTGCAATATCTCAGTCTGCTGCCCAATTCATTTTATGCTGAAAATGCCAGGTCCTGAACATAGGACCTTCTGCAAGCAAGCTTTGGCACTGAGATATGGTCCCTATCTCACTTTATCCAGATAAGCCAGTTTACTGAAAAGGACATTACCATCCCCACCCCTCACCCTCAGTCTAAAGATTTGTTATATTTCTGCAAGCAATAGGGTTTCCCCAAATCTGCTGATACCTCCTTCTGTGCATGGATGCTCTTGTTTAGGCTATGTAAACTTCTGAACATTCAACGTAGAAGGAATGATGACAATGCATTAATATGCTCTTTATTTCTGGGGGAGCAAAAATCAACAACCTAAGCATTTCTTCACTTTTTTAAAAGTGCCTATGCCTTTTTGTTTGAAATGACAAATGTGAGCATACAGAGGTGAATGCTGGAAAAATCATTAAGTGTGTGTGCATCAAAGTGGGTGGGTATGAAGAGTATTAAGCTAGGTGATGAGAAGTCAGGCAGCAGAAGCTGAATTTTTTTGAAAATGTATAAAAACCAGAATCAGATATTGTTGATACAAAATGCAGAAATATTTTTAAGCACAGAGTGTACAATTATGATCCCTCCTGGTCATTTTCATATCTCAATTTTGATTTCAGACCATAATGCAAAGTCCAACCTAATATTATCAATCAGAATTTGTGGGAAACCTATCAATACAATCGTCATTCAGGTCTATACTCCAATAAATGTTGAAGATAGAAAAAAACTCTTATAAAAGCACCCAAGAAGAAACTGATAATACATCAAAACAAGGCATGCTTTCAATCGCAAGTGACTGGAACAGAAAAGCAGGAAACAAAGCAAAATCAAATGTGGGAGAATTTAGCCTAGGGGTCAGAAACAAATCAGTAGACCTACTCATAGAATTCCATGAAGCCAACAATCTGCTTGCTGTAAATACATATTCCAGGCAAACAATCAGATGACTGTACACTTGGACACCATCACACAGCCAGTACAGAAATTAAATAGAGAATGTAATCAGAAGATACAGAAAACGTATTTTTGCTGCCAAAGCAAAAACAGGGGCAGACTATGGTAGTTACCATGATCTCTTAATATCACAAGTCAGAGTAATGCTGAAAAGGATCAGTAATAGAAGCATAGTCCCAAAATACATTCCAATCCGAAATAACATTCCTGAGGAATTTTAAGTCCACCTAAAGAACACATTTACATTATTGAATTCAACTCATCATGAACCAGAGACATTGTTAGGGAAAAACGCAAAATGATAATTCTTTTGGCAAAAAGAAAGAAAGAAAAACTTGGATATACTAAACCGTTGGGCTAATTTCAATGCCAAACCAGTTGCTAACTGAAAAGGATTTCATACTATACACATAGATATTCGCAAATTACCTGAAATGGAAGGATTCTATTACCTAAAAGGCATCTAATCTAACATATGAAGCCAGTTAGGTTATAATGCCAAGCCAACATTTAGAGTTATGAGAAAAAAGCTGCAGTGAGCCTTAGGCTTGTGCTCTGTCCCTCCTCTTCCCCTGCAATAGTGCCATACAGGAGACTGGAAACTTCTGTTTCCACTTAAAATTAATTACTGAATGACACGCCATCTGAACTGTAGGTAACTCTTAACTATGTTTAGTGGAAACAAGCCAACTTCAAAAGGCTGGCTTGTTATAACTAACTGAAGCTAAGGTTAACTGTTTTTAAAGATTGGACAAGATGCTAAAACTAGAGAAGGATGTATGAGTCCAAAGCTCACTGAGAGTCATCTAACAACACTAAATCATGATTTAGCTTTAAGCTCATATGTAGTCAATATGCACCTACAATCTTCATAAGCCTTGCTTGTACACCAGTTTCCCTATTGTCTGCTAGTTGTAAGGTTTCTGAATACTGCAACTGCCCTTGCCACTCCCTAAAAAGTTCAAGAGAAGAAAACACAAGGAGCAAGGCAGAACACTCCTACCTCAGGTCTGTTTGTGGAAAATTATTATTATTTTATTTAAAACATTTCTATGCTGCCTCATTCGCAAAGAGCCTTGGGGCGGCTTACAAAACAGACACAATACACACAATTAACTTTAAAAAATTTGGAGACATCTCGGCACAATATAAAACCCAACAAATAGTCATTTAACAATTAAAATAACTTTTAAATGAAAAGGTCTTGGCCTGGCGCTGAAGAACAAATAATGACGGCGCCAGGCGGACCTCTCTGGGGAGCACATTCCGCAGAGAAGGCCCTCCTCCGGGTACTCCCCCTCCTAATATCTTTCACGGACGATTCCCGGAGAAGGACCTCTGCCGCAGATCTCAGGGGGCGGGAGGGCATATATGGACGCAAGCACTCCTTTAGATAACCAGGTCCCAAGCCATTGAAGGCTTTATAGGTGATAACTAGCACCCTGAATTGGGCCCGGACTTCAATGGGAAGCCAGTGAAGCTGAGAGAGGACTGGGGTTATATGAGAACAACGCCCAGTCCCCGTCAGCAACCTGGCAGCTCTATTCTGCAGCAATTGAAGTATCCGGACCATCTTCAAGGGCAGCCCCACGTAGAACGCATTACAGAAGTCTAATCGGGAAGTTACCAATGCAAGTGTCACTGTTGCCAGGCAATCGTTCTCCAGGTAGGGACGCAGCTGATGGATCACCCAAAGCTGAAGGAAAGCGCTCCTTGCCACCACCGTCACCTGAGCTTCTAATGACAGCTCTGGGTCGAGCACTCCCAAGCTGCAAACCCTGTCCCTAAGAGGGAGTGCAGCCCCATTCAGGACAAGGTCCAAGTCCCCCACCCTGAAGCCCGACCCACCTACCAACAGGACCTCCGTCTTGTCTGGATTGAGCTTCAGTTTATTGGCCCTCATCCAGCCAATTACCTCGGCCAGGCACCGGTTTAGTACAGCCACTGCCTCACCTGGATTAGTTGAAAACGAGAGGTAGAGCTGGGTATCATCAGCGTACTGATGATTCCGCAGCTCACACCTAATGACCTCTCCCAGTGGTTTCATGTAGATGTTGGATAGCAAGGGGGACAAAATGGATCCCTGCGGAATTCCATGGCATAACTGCCATGGCACAGAGCCATAGTCCCCCAGCACCACCTTCTGCAATCGACCATTGAGATAGGAGTGGAACCACTGCAAAGCAGTGCCTCCAACTCCCAATCCCACTAGCCTATCCAGAAGGATACTATGGTCGATGGTATCGAAAGCCACTGAGAGGTCCAGAAGAACCAACAGGGATGCACTCCCCCTGTCTCTCTCCCTGCACAGGTCATCATACAGGGCGACCAAGGCAGATTCAGTACCATACCCGGGTCTGAAGCCAGTCTCATCCAAGAGTGCTTGGAGTTGTCCTGCCACCACCTGCTCTAACACCTTGCCCAAGAATGGGAAATTAAGGGAAACAAATATTCTTGCATAAAGAACACATGGAAGAACTAGTGCTAAAGGTTGTCACAGAGTTCCCAAGCACTCAAACTATAGTTACCACACCATGCAATCCTAGGAAACTGCCTTTCAGAACAAAGCAAACTTGAATAATGTTACTCAGAATAAGAAAAAGAAAAAAAGCTCACATTGTTCAGTCATTCATGACATAACCTGTCATAAGTACAGGATAGGGGACTAGTGGCTGGAGAGCAGCACTTATGAAAAGGATCTCGGGGTGCTGGTGGACTACAGGCTAAACATGCGTCAGCAGTGTGATGTGGCAGCCAAGAGGGCGAAAGCCATCCTTGGATGGATAGCGAAAAGCGTGGCTTCTAGATCAAGAGAGGTATTACTGCCACTCTATATTACTCTGATGCACCCACAGCTGGAGTATTGTGTTCAATTCTGGCCCCCTCATTACAAGAGGGATATAGCAAGGTTGGAATCAGTGCAGCGAAGGGCCACTAGGATGGTGGCTGGTTTGCAGGGTAAGCCATATGAGGAGACACTGGGTGTTTTCAGCCTTGAGAGAAGAAGACTCAGAGGGGACATACAGGTATGTGAGGGGGTGCCACACAGAGGTGGGTCATGTCCTTTTTTCCCCTACAGTAGAGAGCAGGCCACATTCCAGTGGAGCAAAGCTCAGGGAACCAAGATTTAGGGTGGAGGCCTGAAAGTACTTCCTGATGGTTAGGACCCCTGTGGTATGGAATGGGCTTCCACAGGAGGTGGCTGAAGCCTCAACGGTGAGGGGGTTTAAGTATAGGATGGATATGCACATGGTAGGCATGTCATGAGCGGAGCTGGCTGGAGCCCGTGGTCAGACTAGATGGCCCAGGAGGCCTCTTCTGACTCACTCTGTTTCTATTACTTGCACAAAACCCTTCCACCCTTCAAAACGTGCAGTTTTTCCACACAAAAATTCTGCAACTTGCTACTAAGGTTCTGTGCAAAGGTAATGTTGACTCCCTGTCAGCCAAGACTAAAAAGAAGCCAGACCCAGGAACGCATCCTGCCCTCCCAGCAACAACCTGAAACCCACTTCACAGTGTTGAGGTATACAACGTTTCAAGAGGGGTTTAATAAGCATTCTAAAAATATTGAGAATACTGCTATGAAAGAAATACAAAAGATATTAACACGTAGTGAAAAGAAAAACCCTACATAGGCCTAGTTGCTAAGTGAAAAAAACCTTATTCAAGGCTGGGTTTTGACAAATATCTCAAAAATGGCCTGGAACAAACAGGCTGCAAGTTGTGGCAAGCAACAGAAAGTTTCTCTGTATGCAATCCCCTTACTGCTAAGCAGAGACCTTTAGAAAACTTTTCTCAATTGCACTTGTAGAGAAGAGAGGGGAAATGGGAGAAGAAGGGCCTTATGGCATTGGAGTTGCAGCATCTACTAAGGATGCAATCCCATGGCCTCCTCACATCGCCTGGTGCTGGGGCAGGGTGATAAGATTATTTGGAGCTGCGGCCCTGAAGGCTAAGCCTTTGCCCTGACTCCCTCATGGCTAGAGTGGAAAGAATCATACTGGCTGCCTTTCTGAAGCTGGAATCAGGAAAATAGGCCAGGGGCAGGCAGGGGAGGAGGCCAAGACCAACCTCTTACTCTATATCCAAATAGTTTGGCAGCATCCTTCCTGAAAACAGACACTTAGATGAAATGCAAGGGTGAGGAGTGACTGCATCTTATGCTGTGTATTGGATGTACATCAGCCTTAAAGTCTGGAGATTTATGTGCACTGAGCACAGAGGGCACCCTAAAATGGTGTGTGATATGCACATAGGAAAAATTTTATGGTGCACCCTAAAATGATATGTTTTCAAAAGGCCAAAGTAATGCCATTAAAACAAGCTCTAAGATATGATTCTAAATATTTCACTAAAAAAGAGAAATTATTACAAAGGTGTTTATTAGAACTGAAGTTCTTCTCATACCTAGAGCAACCATTAATAACTCTTACCTTTAAAAGAAAATACAGAAATAATAAATGCCACTATTTGTCCCTCTCTTTGAAATAAAAAATGGTGTCTCTAGATAAAGGGTGATTTAAAAATCTGATGATTGAGTAATAAAATAATACAGTGGAATTTTAAAATTTGGGTTGCAATAGAGATATTAATATTATATCTACAACTACATGATTTAAAGTGATATGGATTTTAGTTCTAATGGAACTAAAACTTCTTGGCTGTTCCAGGACTGAAACTCTTAGGGAGAGGAAAATATACAATACAGATATCGAAGGAAATTTATTTAAGTTTCTGAAGATATGCTTCAATTTTTAAAATATTATTAGATCTTATCACCAAGTTCATTCTGAGCTGCTTCAACGAGCAAGATAAAGACAGTAACCCACTTTGTACAAAAAGAAGTGTCACATATTGCCTGGATATGGGAAACATCCACACAGTCATATATTGGTTCACAAATAATGAAGACTCACCAATAAGAGCAGACATGTTCTGAAAAATTCGCAGGAGTTCAGGGGTAAGACAAGGACTATTCTCTAATGTCACCAGCCTAAGAAACAAGAAAAAAATCAAAGACATTATATTGAATGGCTTCTTACAATCAACAGAAACTGTTAGAAGTGAAGCTTTCCAATTGGGTTAGCTTTCAAGGTTTTCAGGTATTTCTGCAACAAAGAAATAAACTGCTAGAAAAATGTTAAAGTGGTTGACAATGCCTGTTTTATAACATAGCTATACAGTGATTTACTAATAAATTACCCTGCATTATTATTTATACCTTAAATTATCCCATAAAAGTGTCTCATCAACTGCTTCTCTCCCTCATCTTCAATACATCAAGTTTGGAAAGGGAGCATTGAAAGAGCAACCGAGCACCCCCTGCAGATTCTCAGGGTTTCCAGGAAGACCCTTGTACCTCTCTTATCCACATGTGGATACATAAGGGAAACCCAAGGCCATAGAAGCACTCCCAAGAAACCGTAACCCTTTCACAAGAAATAGTTAAAATAATTAGCAGTGGGCTATAAAATTGCAGTGTGTGTCTAAGCCAATTTCCAGATGTACTTTTAAAGGTAGAAGGTATAAACCACCCTTTGCAAATGAATCTCAGGGGCCAGGGGTTGGGGGGGGGGGTGTTTTTCATGTGGTTCTGGGCTACCCTTACTTTCCCAAGTGTGGATAACACAGATACACTTGTTATCCACTCTATAAGCTACAGCCTGCACTGAACAGCTTGCAATGGCTCAGGGGACATCCTAGTGTTTCTGCAGTGTCCTCATGGATGCTGCAGGAAGACCATGGTGGGAAGGAGTACAGAGGAGGTATAAAACCCCTGCTGTGCCAGATCATGTGTCAGGTACCGAGGAATTTTAAACACATAGCTGCATGATTAAAATTCCTAAAGGGTTTAACATGTTGTATAAAACATAGCCAATATGTTTGTCAACAGGAAACTGAAAAGTTCAGAAGGTAAGGTTTCAAAAAAAGATGAATGGAGGGGGTGATAACTAGGAGAAGAGCCTTCTCAGCAGTTGCACCCCACCTTAGAACATGTTCCCCAAGGATGTATGCCTGGTACCATCCTTGTTTTCTTTTCAGCACCAAGTAAAGACCTTTTCATTTTATTATTTTAATGTATAAGATCTGTTTTAATTCTTTTTTTATTATATCTGGTACTATGCCACCTAATTGTATTCTAACTGTTGTAGGCCTTCAACTTTTGCTATATCAGTGTTTTTGTTTATTTAACTTTGATAACTGCATTGTTATTTATATGTTTTCAAACTGTAAACTGCCCAGAAAATTCAAATGGGCTATGGGACATTATAAAAATGCAACGATGACGACGATGATAATGCAGTTTTTGTTAAAATAATGCATTATTTTTGGAACTGCAACACTCATTCAATAGTCTTTACAAAACAGCATCAATTTCAGCCAAAATTATACTTGCAACCAAGTATAATTTTCTCAACTTGTTATACTGCAATTTTCAGTTTTGATTAAAAGTGTTTCACAGTAGCTGATGATGATCATTATGTAACAATTAAACATGACAACAGAACCCATACAGGAGCAGGTGGATCTCAAATCAGTAATTCATAACAGTATGTGTATTTTAGGATGCATCATACAAAGGACAAGCCTCAACTGTATCATTCATTCCCCTTCTGGCTATGTTCTCCATCTGAACTTAGGATATAGGATAAGCTCCTTTAACACAAATGCTCTTTAATCGTATCAAATATAATAAGGTGCAGATTCAGAGAATTTAATGATTTCTACCCTCCCTGCTTACTCTTACTGTCCCTGCCACTCTACCCACATGGGCTGAATACACAAGTTTGATACTTCCTGCTTTTTAGTGTCTGCTCGCCAGATTAACTGGATTTTGTTTAAGGCTAGGATCCTTTTCTATTCTCCTTCCCCATCACCAGGGTCAGACAGTCTGCTAAAGGCTTCACTTTCTAGATGGCTTCTTATTCTAAGGTTTTGAACTCACAAGGAAACTTCTGGGAGGATTCTATACCCATTCTCTCACTGACAGCTGGCAGCTTATTTTACACAGACATTTCTGTCCCTATTTTCTGTTACAGCGTCACCTTGGCTTCTTTAAAGTCATATTCACTGGAGTGTTATCATATCCTTTTATGATTATTATTGCCTCCTTCGTCCTCCTGAGATGTTTCCTTGGAGGCCTTATCACTCCTACCTGGTCTTGTTCTTTCACCAGCTGTTGAGTTTCTGTTAACCTTTGAAAGTCAGACTGGAAAGGAATCAGGAAGACTCCGCAATGCAAAATAGGCCAGACTGGCAGAGTGGGTCTGGCTTCAGCCAAATCCCAGTACAGCAAACTCTGATCTTCTTTTGATTAATTGCACAAAAGAAAGGCAGACATACCACAATTCTAACCCATCTTCAAGAAGGTACACATGAGGGGGCTGGGAAACATCAGTGCTTAGCTGAATAACCGGGAGCAGGAAAGGATAAAGATTCTTGCTATCTGCTCCTAAGCCCTGCGGAAACAATGAAACATTGATTAGACTATCTGAATAGTTGTTGCTACTTCTGCTTCTGTTTCAGCACATTGAAGTGATAAGAGATATTGCAATTAAAAGTGTTTCAAACCAGAATTGTATAGCTATCTAAGCGGCAAAGAAAGCAGGCAACTGACTATAATTCAAACTAAGAAAATAAGCTGTATTTGGATAAGACATGGCTAAGTGGGGATACAAGCTGTCAGAATTAGATACAATGCTAAATTACTTTCAGTTAAAGTTGGATATGAAAATGCAGCATATCCATTTTAATGCAAAACAGAATTCACTGAAGGGGATCAGCAAGAGAGCAAAACTGCTCTTACTCAGTTGCTCTTGGTTGTTACAGTTTAGGGCACTACTCAAATAGATGCAGTAAGAAGGTGTGTACTGAAAGAGTGATGAATGACTTCTCAAAGAGCAACATTTAATGTACCACAGCTAACAAGGTTTTCTCTGAGAACACTTCCCCATAACCCCTCACCAATGGGGATTAGAAAGAATTAAGCTAAACACAACAAGATTCCATCCAGAAATTGCCAAGAGTTTAAAGTCTCTGAAAGTGCCTGAGGTAGAGGGGTATTGGGCCTCGTAAAAATCCACAAAATCTACTGTAGAACCCAAAGACTTCACATATCCCCAGAGGCATTTCTCTCTATTCTTCATGAAGTATCACATATTTTAGGGTACAACGCTGCCACTGAAGGCATATGTCATGGCTGTGTCCTACAAGACTGATACAAATTCAGTCCTGGTGATAAGCCAAGCAGCTTCATTATAGCCTTAACTCTACAAAGCTCTGCCAAAACTAGTTTCTAGATAAATGTGACAGTTTTGTCAGAGCGCTTAAACAAAGTGTTTTTCTATTCATTCTGTGTAGAATGTGTGGGCTACCCATACTAGTTATCAGTACTTGTGTCCTAATCTCTTGGACCTATGTGTAATTTCATGGACTGAGACTAGACTACTAAAACTTTTATATACCATCCACTATCAAATGATCTTGGGATCGTCTTAGAATAAAACAAAGTGGAACACAGCATCCATCCCACACAACAAAAAGCTACTTAAAATCTCAATCTAAACTTTAAAATACTGGGGAAATAAAAAGGTTCTGGCCCAGAGACAAAAATAATAAAGTCTCGGTGCCAAGAGTACCTCTCTGGGGAGCATATTCCACAATCGGGGTGCCACCAGAGAGAAGGCCCTTTTCTGGGCCTAGATAGTATCCAAGAGAGACTTCGCTACTGGAAGATATAAAATGAAATAAATAGGTTTTTTCCTCTTTTCTCTCCCACATGCTTTTCAATATCTACATGAAACCAATGGGAGAGGTCATTGGGGGATTTGGGCTGTACTGTCATAAAACTGCAAATGACACTCAGCTCTTCCTCTCACTTTCACCTAATCCAGGTAAGGCAGTGACCATTCTTCACCTGTATCTGGGCTTGGTAATGGACTGGATGAAGGCCACCAAGCTGAAGGACAAGACAAGATGGAGGTGCTCTCATTCGCCCAACTGGGAAATTTTCAACTTGTTCTGAACAGGATCACGCCCCCCCCCCCCCACACACACACCCAGACACAAAGGACATAATTCATAGTTTAAGACTGCTCCTGGATCCCAAGTTATCACTTGTTTCCCAACTGGACCTGATAGCCAGGAGCACTTTTTATCAGCTTGGGCTAGTTTTTCAGCTACATTCCTGTTTGGATGAGTGGAGCCTTGCTACAATTTCCCATGCACTGGTAACCTTGTGCCTGGATTACTGTACTATGTTATATGTGGCACTGCCTTTGAAAACAGTCTGGACATTGCAACTAATTCAGAACAGGGCAGCATGGATATTGACAAGGACAGGCCCTCGAGAACACATACCAAGCCAGTCCTTCACAGGCTGCACTGGCTGCGTGTCGCAGTCTGGGCCCAGTTCAAAGTGCTGACCTTAACATACCAAACCATAAATGGCTTAGGACAAGAATATCTGAGGGAACTCCTGTCTCCATATATTCCTGCCTGATGACAGAAATCTTTTTCAGAGATCCTTCTCCGAGAACCACCCCACAATGAGGTGAGGTGGGAATGGCTAGAAGAAGGGCCTTGTCTGTAGCAGCACCCCACCTTTGGAACATGCTCCCCAAGGAGGCACACCAGGTGCCATCACTGCTCTCCTTTTGGCACCAGCTGAAAACTTTTTTCCCCACAAGTGCTTTGGTAATTAACTGGTTTTGACATGTTTTATTGTTCTTTCTGCTGCCTTTCTGTGACTTTTTGATGGTCATATTTCTATATAAATTTTAATTGTTTTATAGTTTTTTAATTTAATTTTTATTTGTTTTTAATTGTTTAATTGTTGGATTTTTATCTTTCTAGTTGTCTTATTGTTGGCTGCTACTTTATTGTAAGCTGCCCAGTGAGCCTTGCTGGCTATGGGGGCAGCATGCAAATGCAAACAAACAAACAAACAAATAAATATGACTGTAAGCAGGTGCAGAGATTTGCTATCACATTCGCAGAGAAGACTGTCAGTGACTGTTCCTAAAGAAAAACCGGTTTCTAAAATTGACATTTAAAAATGCACCCAATTAAATAATAATAATGATGTTTATATCTCACTTTTTTCCTTTCAGAGAACTCATAGAACACAGAAACAGAGCGAGTCAGAAGGTGCCTCCTAGGCCATCTAGTCTGACCCCCGGCTCCAGCCGGCTTCGCTCACAACATGCCCACCATGTGCGTGTCCAGCCCATCTTTGAACACCCTCACCGATGGGGCCTCAGTCACCTCCTGTGGAAGCCTATTCCAGACCCTCGGGGTCCTAACTGTCAGGAAGTGCTTCCTGGCATTTAAATGGAACCTTGGCTCCCTGAGCTTTGCTCTGTTGGAGTGTGTCCTGCAGGGGAGAACAGGTCTCTACCCATCTCCGTGTGACATACCTGTGTGACATCTCCTCACATACCTGTATGTCACCAACATATCCCCTCTGAGTCTCCTCTTCTCCAGGCTGAAGAGACCCAGTTCCCTCAGTCTCGCCTCATACGGCATCCCCTGCAAACCGGCCACCAACCTTGTGGCCCTACGCTGCATTGACTCTAACCTGGCTATATCCTTCCTGTAATGAGGGGCCCAAAACTGAGTACAATACTCCAGTTGCGGGTGCACCAGAGTCATATAGAGTGGTAGTAATACCTCTCCTGATCTAGAAGCCACACTTCTGGCTATGCAACCAAGGGTGGCATTCACCCTCTTGACCACCGCATCACACTGCTGACAAACTCGATGAAGCTTACATAATTTTCCTTCTCTTCTCGATTTTATTCTTACAAAAAACTTGTGAGGTATGTTGGGTTGAGAATCTGCAACTAGCCCAGAGTCATCCAGCAAGCTCTACGGCTGCATGGTGACTAGAACCCAGTTCTTTTGATATTTAAGTCCCACACTCTTAACCACTACGACATACTATTTCTTTTAACTTACCAATATATTATTTCATACGATACACCAAAAACAATGCCAACACCTCCACATTTTAAATAGCAATAAGCATCTCATTCTTTTCAAGGACTAGTCAAACCAAATAGGTCAATCCTCTTTATGCATATTATGAAGTTTTCTCTCCATAGCAAAGATCAACTGTTTTAGGCCAGAGAAGAGGGCAGGCTCCCCTATTCACTTCAAGTACACATTGAAAGGAATCAGGAAAGCTTCTTCATGGAGGAATTACATTGAAGAAATGGAAATCTCCATTCAGAATGTGACAAAAACAAAACAAAGACAGGCAGATTTCCAAGCTGAGTCTTTGGTTCAGATTAAATGAGACAGAATATGTTAGGTGTTAATTGAAAAGCAATAGCAGAGGTGGAAGGAAAATAAAGGCCAGGGAGAGAGGAGATTGGCCTGCTCAAGCCTCTAACACTTTATATTATCTGCATCATAAAAATACGATAATAAAAATCTAATAAATAAATTAGAAATAATATATAACCTGTATATTAAAATACTCTGTTCCCTGCAAAAGACAGATGTTTCAGGAGAAAAGAAAGGGATAGCTTGCCAAGATACCACAGACTAGTGACAATACAAGGAAAAGAGAAAATTACCTGGACAAGATGAATCAGAGTGGTGAGGATAGCACATCTCAGCATATTGTGCTCCTCACTTTGTTTCCAAAGGAGAGGTAAATACTGAACCAGGCATCCGACATATGGTCGTATCTGTAATTAAAATCAAAGCAATACCATTTAAACAGATTAATTCAGTTCTATATTTATAAAACCAAAGAAAAAGCTAGCTCCTTTGTTCATGCTTATGAAGGCTCCCAGATGCTTCATGACTGCATATTTACAAGAATGTAGATATTTTCTTAATTTCCGCAAGAAATAAGTGAAACTTTCAGTAACAGGATACTGATGGCTCTTTTTTTAAACTCTTTTATGTTCTCACGGTAGAAAAAACTGCCTAAAATATGGCCTAAAACTATTCACATAAGATTTTGTCGGATGAGTACAAAGGACTTAAGAATTTACACTGAAATTATGATTATGTTCATTCCAATATTGATAAAGGTATTTTGAGGTGATTTTTTCCTCTTGGGTATGGGGATGGTATATGAATACTCAATCCATGGTCCATGGACACCAACTAGCCATCTTTATTCTGAATAATACTCAAGTTATAACGTTTTAAATTTCATATGTTATTTTGTTCACAAAATGTATAGCTATTCATTTTTTCTGTTATGAGAGAAACAATCTAACATGCCATCATTTTTTTAAAAAACACAATTCCTGGCTTAACTCCATTTTTACTTTTTTTGTTTGTTTTAAATCTATCAATGGGCATACACACATACATTTGTAGACCTCACACAATTATTAATCACATTAACTGATTATATTAACTGCACTATAGGTTCTTACTTGTATTTTAAATACAATAAAACAATAATCAATATTATGATGCCTAGTAAGACAGTGCTAGGGTTGACATCTCCTGGATACTGGATTAAGATAGGCTCAACTGATACCAGGAACAAAGCTCTATCTTTGGAGAGGGAGGCAGATGAAGTCACATACCTGCTCCTATCAGGGAACATTTCTGCCGAACGAACTGCTCTTTCCAGTGGTCCCTTACTTAGAAAAAGCTAGCAGGGTTAGGGATATTGATACAGGATGGTGCTAAGGATATGCTAAGAATGTTCCTACTTGGAACATTCAAGCTGGCCTTTCTCATCACTGGCCCTTCCAGAGGGTGGTAATAGTAATGAAGCATGCTGAAAATGTCCATGGATGGAATGACATTGGTTCTTGGGGTGCAGGTTTCCTACCCATTTTAAATATTGCAGTTACTTGCAGATGCAGTTCACTACAAATTAGGGATTTATGTACACCCACTTTTGGAAAGGATTACACTCCTCTCTAAGAGTCAGGCATGCAGCTTGGATGTGGTTGTGCATATTGTGCTGTTCAGGTAGCAGGGAGGGTGTTAGCATGAAAGTTGGGTTAAAGCAATAGACAGAATTATTAAACATATACGATGTAAACAGTTTCACAAGAAGGCTTGTAATCAGAGTATTTTGAGCTCCATCTTGCTTCCCATGTTATTCAGCACTCATATGAAATGCTCAGTGTTTCTCCCTGGAGATACAGAGTCCCACCAATATGGTAACACTGCTGCTCCACTTCATCAGAATCTAAAGAGGCATTGCAAGTTCAGTGGTGGAACTCCCTACTAGGAAGGTGCATGTTATTCTTTATGCAAGGTCCAAACAATTCTCTTTCCATACTTTTTTGAAGTGTCTTCTCAGTGGTTCTCATTTATACTCCAGTTTAATTTTGCTTTTTTTCTTTGACTAGTTTGTTAACTTTTTCTAGGTAAGTTGATTTTACTGTGTTTTGAGTTTTATTCAAAAATTGTTCCCCATCCTTATTTTTAAAAAATGTTGTGAGACTGCATGTGTGCATGCACAGACATACAAAAACAGAACACATATCAGTGTGTTCAGAATATGTGTATAATGATTGCAAAATTACTTCAGATACAATAGCTTATGCAATGTATTTTGTAATGCAAAAGAAATTACATATTGTACGTGACCAACTTACTTGCATATTGACTCTTTCAATTACACAAGAGAGAACATGAAGGACATGCATCTTGGTGTCACATTCTCTAACCTCTTGAAGAAGCTGAAAGAGTAGGGTAAACATAGATTCCAAATACTGTGGAAAAGACAATATGGGTCTGAGTTAGTGGGGACACTGAAACAAATCTTTGCTTACTCTAGATGTAAGCGAAAATATTTGACTAGAGTCGGTTTACTACCTGAAATAGTAAATCATATTACCCTGTACCTTAAACAGCCTACATTATGTTAACTCTTGCTACTCTGCCCCTCACAGAGCAGTCTCAGATCCTATAATACTACATTCTCTGCTATAGCCACTACTAT
The DNA here is from genome assembly GCF_004798865.1 of Varanus komodoensis. Classification (NCBI taxonomy): domain Eukaryota; kingdom Metazoa; phylum Chordata; class Lepidosauria; order Squamata; family Varanidae; genus Varanus; species Varanus komodoensis. Next base: position 7,575,045 of record NW_025336087.1, on the reverse strand, counting down.
TAACAGCACACATTTCCTCCCTGTACTGAGGTCAGGCTGTCTCATCTTCATCATCCTTCCTGTCCTTGGCATCCTGCCTTTCATCTTCTCCTCCTGCAAATTCTGCCTTCTGTACCATCTTTCCAGTTTTGAAATATGTGAAATTGCTATGGAAATGAAAATTACACAATTTTCTGAACAAACTATCACAGGACGTATTAAGGGAACTATATCTACTGGCTATGCACCACTGACACAGTATAATTTTCTGCTGTGAAGTATCAAGATATCTATCAAGAATGGCAAGGGAGGGAATTATGAACAACCCAAATGACTGTCTACTATGGATGCACCATTAAGCAAACATCAATGTTACATGCAGCATGTTAATTATTTGTAGAACACAACTGTGTTTTAGAATCCCTACAACTGACTTATAACACTCTTTTTCCAGTACTACATCGTCAATAAACAATAAAAAACAGATAACCAATTAACTCTCAAGGCAATGGCAACCAATATGCTGAATTTTATGAGAACTTCAGATTTCACTGTTAAATTCTATCATCACCACAAGAAGGGATTACTTTTCAGTTCAATAGCCTTGTTTTCAAATTTAGTAAGCAATCCTATGGTCCCCAAGCAAGTGTCCAGGGACCATACTATAGTTTGGATTCTCCACTCTGAGGTCAGAGATGGTGCTTCAATTTTGAAAGGGGGAGTCAGAAATCCAAACCACCTCATTCCCTGCAGTCTGCATGGAGACAATCATGATTCCTGCCTCTCTGAGGTTGGAAACTCCACCTGAGAGAGTGGGGAAAGGGAGCATTCTAGTGGGTAAGGAGGGGAAGAGATTGGAGAGATTAGGATATGATTCATCCTGAGCCTCCTCTGGCCAACTTACCTTACCTTCCAAGTGCCCTTACCAGAGGAGAGAAAAAGCCCATCCTCTAGTCCTTGCTTTTCCCCAAACGGGCAAAAAGCAACGAACAGAGGACAAGGTCAAAGATTGCTCCACACACCATGCTAGCTTGCTGCCCAAAAGAGCACAGAAATCTCAAAAGTTTCCAAAGTCTAAAAACTTCCAAGCAGCAAGACTGCCCCACTAGTGCATTTGAAAAACAACACATGTTACATTAATTGTGGTAAGATTTTGAGAAGAAAAAAATTCCAGATAAGGAATGTTTTCATTAAACAGCATTTTATTGTTAAAGTATGCCCTTCAACTGAACTATTCACTTAGTATTACAAATAAAAACACTTACTGGTAAGAATTGCTCTGTCCTAAACTCAAAGTCATCCACAGGTAAAGCACAGTTAAGAAAAACTGGTTCCTTTGTATAACATTTGAAACATTTGAAAAAAGCATCACCAATCCAATATAATTTTACTGGCCTGGTTATACCACAGTACTTTAAATAATGAAAGGATATTAAGTTTTAGAGTTGTAGCTGTCTCAATACGAACCTGAAAGAAAATCAGAATGTATGTTTCCCAATATGTTATCAAATCTACATAATTGTAAAATACTTTCAAAAGAAATACTTGTTACATATTCCAACACATCTACACAATTCAAGGAATTCATGAGTATTTAATTAAAATGCAAGTTAGCTTACAAAATCTTACATTTAAAAACCTATGCATTTAACATCAATTTTGTCCTGAAACATCTTCCCAAAGTGCCTTTTTACCTCCTTTTAAACTCTGCTCTCATTAAACCATGTTTTTAAAATATATGGACATTTTAATTTATCTGAAATGAATGATACTGATATGATATCTATAATTTTATTTTACAACCAAAATGACACTCAACTTGGAAAGCTGAGGAAAAGGTAAAGTGTATCTGTTTGATAATGATGATGCTCTGATTAAGATGAGATAGAAAAAATCATATTATGCAATATGTTCAATATGGAAATTATTCAAAACAATGAGTTTGCTTCAGATTGATATATCTTACAGTGTATTTTACATTTTTTATTAAAAATTTTACCCTTTTATAAGCCCTTTTTTGGGGGCTGGGGAGCTACTGAACTATATGAATTATCAGTTCAGCAGCTGCAAACTTACAGTTTGTAAAATACATATTAATAGTAACTCCATAATATATTTTGAAACAGATATTTTGTCCAAGTGAAATGTATACAGAGAAATATCTGTTTTTCCTCAATAGGCGATAGATAAGCCAACAAAATGGTTCGTACTAAACATTAGGCAATACATATACAGGAAAACAGATGCAGAGGTTTATCATTTAAAAAAACACACACACGTTAACAACAATCAATGGCTCTAATCTAACTTTATCTACACAAGTGTTATTTTGAATGCTACCTGACTCTGAAATATTCCAAGGAATCCATATATCAAATGTGACGTACTTCTCTGGGTTCTGGGTTTATTATATAGTATATTTTCATTTTTATTATTACTTTTTATTTAATAGATGGTTTCTGGATCTGCCAGTAGTATTGGTGGGGGACCACTTCTTGACCTACTCTGTTCTATTGTACTGTAGAATACCATACACATTCATTTTTGTTTAAGTAAAAGAACAGAACCAGCCAGCGGTTCCTGTTTCACATCCCCACTAAGACATATTGAAAGATCTAGTATTGTAAATCCTACCTAACTGATATATTCTGGATAATTATAGGCAGTGTTATGTGATTAAACAGAACAATCACACAGTGCATCAAAGATAGATAGTGTGACTGGAAATATCTACTTAGATAGTCTGGTATAAGTGATGACATAGCTGTCTTACACAAAAAACAAAACAAAAACATAGTAACATAACACTTAGTCTTAAAAGCACTGAACAAAGGCTGAAGTTCCAAACCAATATGCTTCAATTAAGCCCTTTCGTGTACACTATTGGAAAGGACTATGATGGGTTGACTGAAAGCATCCTCTAAAGCTGTGTGTATGAGTACAAGAAAGTGACAGAAAAACATGAGATACAGTTAGTTGCTTTCCTCATGAAAGAGGCATAGGTTTCTTGCTTTTTGGTTGCAGGAAAAGAGGAAGGATGAGAAAAAAGGAAATGACCTAAAATGCAGGACACCAAGGGGCTGTGCGAGACAAAGGGCTGTTGCTACAAGTCATTCTCTACCATGCCAGTGCCTGGAAGCATGTGCATGTACTCTTGGCATTCCACATCTCTCCCCAACCCTTGCGAGTCTGTATCAGTACTTCTGTCCTTGCTTGTGGGCACTAATCTTGACAGGATGGAGAAGTAGAAACTTCCCTTTTTTTTTTTTTTGGTTAATTATAGGCAGAAAGTCCATCTTGCTTAATGGTGAGAAAAGAGCTTAATAAAGGAATTGTAATATAAGGTGTGAGCAGAAAGACAGATTTTTCAGCGTCAAAATAAAAGAGAACCAGTAACTCAAGTGCAAGCAAACAATGCAGCTTATTGTTGGAGAAAAAGATGGTGGTAGAGTTGATGAGGTTTGTGTGCTACTGAAGAGCAGAGGGAATGAATGGTCTAAAGCAGAGGAAGATCCTGTCTCTTCAGATTAGCCAAGCTGTGAGCAGAGCAAACATACCCAATAAAAATCAGGTGGCAGAAATATACTACAAAGGACTGCAAATATACAGCAAAGGACAGTTTATTGCTCCTTTCCCCCAAAAAAATTCTGGAATCTCCTCTCCAAAGACTAGAAAAACTGGGGGGAATTGTCTATTTTAAATATTTCTAGATTGTGCACTATTACTAGAAATATAGTAATATATTTCATCAATATGTTCTTGATATATTTACCTGAGTGATTTTTAACACTGAAACAGCAGTTTGTTTCTAAAGATGCTAAGGTCTTAATTCACCTATGGCTCTAAACAGAGGCTGTTTTATTTCCCTCCAGATCTTTAGGCTAAACATCTCAACAAGAGATATGAGCCTTGGGTACAAGACAAACGGCAACAGGCAAAGGGCTCTTTGCCTTTGGCTTACTGCTTGGGAAGTATTTTGTGGATTTTTTTAATCTACCAGTTTCTGTGTTTGTGGTTAAAACCTACTGAGGCCTGGTATGAACTTAAGAAGAATTAATGGGCATGAGGAGAACTCTCCACTGATTCTTGCCTTGTTATGATGTACCTGGATTCACTTGGTCTTTCTGTCAGTCCAGAGTATTCACAAAGCTCCCCTCCAGCACCATGTTTCGAATGCATCAATTTTTTCTTGTCAGCTTTCCTCACTATTCAGCTTTCACAGCAATAGACAAGTGATCAGAAATAGGATACAATGATCCTGGTCCTGGTCTCCAAGTGAAATGCCCTTACATTTTATTATCTTTTCTAATTTCTTCATTGCTGTCCTTCCGATTCTGTCTTCTAATTTCTTGGCTGTTGTCTCTCTTTGAACTGATGACCATGCTAGGGCAAAATCTTTCCCAATTTCATTTTCTTCACTGTTGACAGTAAAGTCCCATAATTCTTCTGTAGTCGCGATTTTTGCTTTCTTAATGTTCAGTGGTAGTCCTGCTTTTTTTCACTTTCATCAGGAGTTGTTTTATTCATTGCTGCTTTCTGCCAGTAATACTATATCATTTACTTATCTAAAATTATCAATGGATGTTCCATTTTCCAGTTATTCTTCCTCTGATCCTAATCCAGCTTGCCTTATGACATGTTCAGCATTCAAACTGAACAGATGGGGTAATAAAATATATCTTTGTCTGATGCCTTTGCTAATAAGAAACCATTCTGTTTCTCCACAGTATATTCTAGCAGTAGATCCTTCTCCACAATAAATTTTATGTACGAGATTTTGAAGTACATCATCTCACAGAAGAGTGGGGGAAAGGGTAATCTTGGACTATAAAGCTTCCATCTGAGTTAGGACTGTATTTGCGTTGGGACTACTGGCTCCCGTGCTCACTAATACTCTCCTTATCAGAGCTGATGGAAGTGTGAGTGATACATGAGGCTCCAAAGGCTGGTCTCATTGATTTAATCATTTTATGGATACATTTGAACACTTTTGTATGCGGTGCTTCTATATGTTGGAGGCCGCCTTGTGAGGCCTTGACGATAAAAGACAGTTTAAAAATACTTCAAGCAAATAAATAATTGGACAGATTAACTGTGGGCAGGTTTAAACTTTAGCAAAGTCTAGGTTTATCTTGAAAATAAATCCATCTAGAGCTAAGTTTCCTTTGTATGCATTTATTTGATCACGTCTATGCTATTGATATCAACATAAATCCACTAACAAACTTCATTAACAATGTAATGCAATGAAAAGTACTTCGTTAACAAAATAATGCAATGAAAAGTACACACTGGGTTATACTCAAAAGTTGACACTGCACCAATGGATGAAATTGCCACCTTGCCTTCAGCCCTGACACACCCTACAAATCTGCTCCTGAGGATTGGAGAATCTTCCAGAACAGATTTAGGGGCATGCGAAGAATGCAGTTAGGAGAAGAAACGTTCCCAGTGCAATCTTGCTAGCACAAGATTGAGTTTAATCCTCTGTCTGCAAACTCAAAAAGATTAGATACATGATAAATCCAAAATATTTGTCCAAGATACACACAAACACGCACACACACACACAAACATATACATACCACTAAGTCATGGTCTTGAAGCAAATTGCAAATTGCTTCATATAACATAGGTCTCAAGTCAGACTTAAATTTCACAGAAATCCATTGTCCAATTAGCCATATCACCCTCCGACGTATTGGTTTATACCTTAAGACATAACAGTAATTGTGGTTTAAGGGTAGGATTAGTAAAACTCTAGTACATTATACCTTTAAACTCTTGAACTGCTAAACATTAATGTCCAGTTAGCTTATCATTTATCACAGGAAAAGGCAAAATTCTATAACCAACTATATAATATTGCAGAAGAAATAGTCAAAGGATCTTTTTCTGACAAAACATACAAAATTAATCCATAACTATTTCCATAAGGGAAAAATGTGCACTAAAGAACTTTTAATCCCTGACAAACACTCTAGAATAGAAGTCTGTTGGACATTTCTGTGAATTTCTCATCTTCGATTATATTGTTTTATATTGTTTAATTGTGTATTTTTTATTGCTGTTTATTTATTGCTTATTGTTGTGAGCCATCCCGAGGCTTCGGCGAATGGGGCAGCATAGAAGCTTGCTAAATAAATAAATAAATAAATAAATTCTTTTCTGCAGTCACTGGAAGCATAAGCATATTGGAATCTATAGTTCCCACAATATTAATATTCTTTAACAAACAAACAAAGGACTTCTTTTAAAAATTAAAAGTCTTGGAAGCACAAGTCACTACAACCCAGTTCTGTTACTCAGTAAGCTGTCAATATATATATAATACTGAATATTGTATGTGTCCTACCTTCCAAACCCTATCAAAGCTTCATACAGCCCACTGTATATTAAAGAATGAGAACAGAGGGAAGCAACATACAAAGAACCTGCTGTATAAGCACTTATTTCAGAAGCAAGCCCTAGAATAAGGGGGGCTGAACACTTTGCAGCTCTAAACATGGACACTCTTAGACTGAAAGAAGATGTACCAATAAAGGATCATGGGTATTTCTTCAGTGGAGCAAAGCACTGTCCATATCATTATGATAGTAAAAACCATTATCCTGAACTGTAAAAGACAACTTTGATCTCTTTTATATCAAAACATAAATGAATTTATATTAAAGCAAATAAAAGGGCATATACCTGTTGTGAGTGACTTGCAATTCTGCTAGTAGCTGGTTTTTAAACCAGTGATCAAAATCCACACTGTCAAATAGTTCATATGCTGCCAGGCCAACTGCATTATATACTGGAGAGGGGAAAATTTAATGTCATTGTCATTCATTTTTAAACTAATCTTCTTAAAATATGTATTTTAAATTAAATAAGCTACTTAGTTCAACAAGAAATATCATTTACACCTACATACATACGCTCAACGCATGTGTGCATGCAGGGGAAGGAGGGAGGTATGCTCCTTAAAACTGTTGCCTTGGCTCCAAGAACCTAAAAATAGCCCTGCTTATCTAAATTCAGAATTTTGGTGGCCAAGGATTTGTCGATGGTAAGCCCACAAACAGGGTATGAGCATGTATTTTAAAAGCCAACTGCAAAAGCAGAAGCTGAAATGTTTAACTATGCATTCTAAAACTTCTGTTTGGTCATATGTGTAAAAACAGATTCGGAATATTGAGAAAACTATTTTAAGGATGCTAAAGAAAATTCAAATATTGTCTTGCTCAATATGATCATCTAGCCCAGCATTCGAATATTACTTGCCTTGGAATTTCACATGAAGAAAACAGTGCAGACAATAATTTTCTAATGACCTGATTTACACTAACCCATGGTTTACAAAATTTACAGGTTACTGAATTGTGTATTGATGTGATATGCAATCATGGTTAACAATCAACACTCCAGAAAGAGAAGTCATGTTTTATTGTTTGTTCATGAACTCTGCATTGTTTAAACTATGTGTGGTCATTACATGTGAGCCTAGAAATGTGGATTGTTCATGGACTGTTTTGCCAGGCTACAGAGAAAGCAAGCAAGAGTGGAAACAAAACAGAACACAAAACCCATACGTTCTACATTCTAGTACTACTGTGCACAAACAACCCAACCTTTGAGAAGAGAAACTATGTGTTGCTCTCTTGTCTACCAGTCAAACTCTGAGTAAGGCAACTAACAATGGGTTAAATAACAACCATGGATTAACATTATGTGCAACTGAGGTTATTAGATGTATGCCCAGCATCTGTTAATCAGAAGCTCACTATCTCTGAACAAGAAGCATCTATTCAGGTAACTTGGTTAAACATTTATTTAAAAATTGCCAATTCTATTCCTTTTGGAACCAAGCGACCACCATTCTCCAATTGAAGGTTATTTTTCACCTACTATATACAAAGAAAAAAGACTATCTCCATTTACAATGCTTGAGATTACCATTTCTCCTGCATCTAGTTGCATGTGTGCCTGTGTGTCTACCCATACATACAACTGTACAAAATAAGTTTTGCAGAACAATCCTATAAACATCCCACTGAATTCAATCAGCATTACTCTCAGAAAAACACATATAGGATTGTTTGAAATGCAACTTAAAAGATGAGATGTTCTACAAATCTTTTCCTCAAAAACCCTATTCTTAGACTCTTCTGGCTTAACTGTTTACTTTGTTTACTTTGATATTTGTTTTCAACAACTAAGAGCATTGCAATTTTAATTATTAGAACAAATTAGAAGACACACATCCACAAATCCGCCTATGTAAGGTAAGAGAAATTTAATTTACCAGCATCTTTAATTAGTAGAGTCTGGGTATCATCCATATTAGTGGGCCCTGAAAGAAATGCAGGTTTATTTCAGATGATTAAATTGAAAAAAAAATAGTTAAGATAATACGTATGTAAAAATAATTAGCAAGTAAAGCTATAATGCATAAAAAAGGAAGAGGAGGAAAACCAAGTAAATTTTGAAGACTGGAAATGGCATGTAGCATATACAAATGCTGCTCAGTCCTGACCTCCTAAACCATGGGTCCTCAAACTACAGCCTGCAGGCCGCATCTGACCCATCATGCCTATTTATCCAGAGAAAACGATCTCCAAGCAAGTCCAAAAGCTCTGAGCTGGCACAGGCATTCTTTAAAACTGAGCAGAGAGAGAGCCGGCACATGTCCAAATTGCAACAGCTCAATTGCGCATGCGCCAGTTCCCACCCGCCCCCATTGCATGCTTATCCAGAACGGGAGTACGGAGCGGGAAACAGAAGAGAGGTGGGTGGAAGAGAAAGAGAGACAAAGACCAAGATGAGAAAAGGATTGAAGGTAACAAAAAATAACTTTTTAAATCTGTTTTTAATTATGCGAACCCCGGAGCAGCCAGGCCCATGGCCACCACCTCACCAAGCCTGCCGCCACCTTACTGTGCCCGTGCTCGCCACTGCTGCCTTTCAACTGGGCCCCTGTTGAAAGTTTGAGGACCGCTGTCCTAAGCTATGGTTTGGAAAAGTAAAAGAATGTGACACTTCCATGTAAGCCAGTGAAACTGACTGAGATCCTTCTGAAGCATCACAACAATGCAAACACCAAAACAGAATAAGGCCTATTTGAAGCATCTGTGACTGCTCCATCCCTCTATCACGTCAGAGACACATCTCATTCTGTTACATTCTCCCTCTAGACAAAATATTTGATTCCTAAGCTTATTTGGAAAATCTGGTATTTGCCCTTATTTATATAAGTTTCACTAGAAATTTTACATCAGACTCATACAGTTAAGAGCGTGGTTTGCACCATTTATGTTAACACAAAAACTTTCCTTATGTAAGGGGTCAAGGAATTTCTTGGGGCACAATTTCTTGGTGCCTCCTACTCCCAACCCAGCCAGCCTGTCCAGAAGGATTCCATGGTCGATGGTATCGAAAGCCACTGTGAGGTCCAGGAAAACCAACAGGAATGCACTCCCACTGTCTCTCTCCCTGCACAGGTCATCATACAGGGCAACTAAGGCAGTTTCAGTTCCACAGCCGGGTCTGAAGCCAGACTGAAATGGGTCTAGATGGTCAGTTTCCTCAAAGAGCGCCTGGAGTTGTCCCACCACCACCCGCTCAAGCACCTTTCCCCGAAACAGGATATTGGCCACCAGCCTATAGTTGGAGGCCATCTCTGGGTCCAGAGATGCCCTCTTCGGGACAGACCTGATCATCGCTTCCTTCATATAATCTTATCCAAACACTAGCTGGTGACCATGTCAGAAGTAAAAAGTATGACAGCTAATTGAATTTCAGTTATCTGTTTCCAGTAATCTTTGACATAGTCCTTATAAGAGCCCAACTTCTAGTTATGGAACAAATCTTTAGAAAACATAGAAGCTTAACACCTCACGGTAAAAATGTAAGTACTCCACATTCTACAAACCACATAATCTTATATAGTACTTCAAAAGTACCTTGTAGTTTATGAACCATTTCTAGAAGAACTGGAGTGAGAGTCTGATTATATTCATGAAAAATATCAATGAAGAGTACTTCTGTGCAGGGCTGGAAAGAAAAACAGAACATTAAGAACATTACTAAAGAGAACATGAAACATGCAAAGTATTCTTCAGCTAATGTCAAAACAGGACCTAATCAACCTTTTCGAATAAAAGTTCATGTTTTCATGGTAAGATGTATAAAGTAAATTAATAATATTGAACCAATATAAGAACTGATAGGATAGCATAGAAATGCAGTCAGCTTCCTGGAGCAGCTAATTTTCAAAATTGGCCTGAAACAGCATGAGGCCATGAATATAACTAAATAGTGCTTTGAAACATGAACTGCTATATTGTACCCATCAGTGGCAGTGCTTATTTCTGTAACTTATAAATCTTTATCTCTACTACAGACTGTTTACACCTGTCCAATTTAAACAGAGCTTCCTACAGTTCTATCTTCTTGAGCTAAGTGCCTACACACTTTATGAACTCTGTTTGCCATGGTAATGTATGGTATATTGGATAAAGGTTAATAAAAATGTAGCAGAACTGTGAATGGGAAAAATTGGAGATCCTCTCCATATACATGTGTGAATGCAAAAAAGCTTGGACCAGAGTCACAAGCATCTCTAGATCTAACCATGAAACATATGCTTTGAGATGATTCTTTCCAAAAACAAAAATATTACTTCTCATGGCCCTTGTCATCAGCTAAGGGTAGCGATCTGACTAATCTTAGCTCTTGTGTAACAATTTTTGGTGAAATAAGATGGGTATTACTTACACATGAACTTGTGTCTGTGTTCTTGAGTAAATTCCCTCACTGAATTTAACATAACCTACAATCAGCTGTGTGAGCATCAAGTCTTTTTCCATGGCCACTGAATTTCCTGCCATACACATCTGATTGAAAGTGCACAGTAACAACGGAATCACAAAAGAACTGTCATGTGGACACAGTCCTAAGGATATCCCTATTTGTAAAAAAGGATGTATGGAAAAAGAAGAGGAGGATATTTGATTTCAGGCAGGGAAAAAATCAAAGGCGGGGGGCAACAGGAGGTCAAACACATGTGAGTAAAAAGCCAGCTAATCCAGAAAGATCAGAGATAACAAAGATCATTAGAGCCCCTGTAGCTTTTTCACCGAGACTCTATGGTCAAGCAAGGTGGTGGGGCAGGGAGCTTCCCAGGGAACTGGGGATCCAAAGGAAAGATTCAGGACTCCAGCCCTAGACTGCTCCCTGCTAACATTTCTGACCTCTTTAACCTCCTGCATTCACAGTATATAGATGATTTTGCCAGTGTGTGGAAGGGTCTTGTCAATATAGGAGAATACTGTGATGGACTGCATCATAACATGTATTACAGGTCAAGACAATAGCTATATTCAGCAAAATAATAATATATCTCCTTAAATTAAATGTACTATGCTTACCCTAATACTGTATTTCCAAGAATCTCCTCCTGTCTCTTCCACAGCTGCAGCATGCAAACAAGAAAGTAAATTTTACACAAGTATCGAGTAGTTTTTAGTTCAATATCTCACAAATGTATGAGTAGATTTCTGCATGATTTTTAAATAAAAACAATTTTTAAAATGAAGAGTGTTTGTGGAAACATTGCAGCATTGTACACATATTCAACTTTTACACTATTTCTAAATACCTCAAAAAACTAGCATATTATACATTCAAATAAATTTAAGTTGAAAGAATTAGTAGCTTCTTACTAAAGCCTTCTGGATCCTCTTCCCACATTATTAACTCTTCTTCAGTTAACAGGAAATACTGAGTGACTAACCGCCTGCATATCTCTGTTAATGTTGGGTATGTGAAGAATGATGCCTTTATCTTATGAGCTTCAAGAGTTTCAGGGCTGCTATCTGTAATAAATAGTTCTATTAAGTAATACTTTAGTAATATATGATCAGGTCAATACTTAAATAACATTTCAAAAGTGAAATAAATAACATTACCTTCCACATTTTTGGATGGCTTGTAGGCATAGTTTTTGACAATCATCTTAATCAGATTCATGCACTGAACAATAAATCGCTCAAACACAACTCCTTCGCCCGCCTCTGTGAAAACACAGCTTACAGCAAATTCCAAGGATCTCTGAATTAGAGAGGTAAATGAAAAGGGATGCTGGTCCAGGAAATCTAAAAGCTAAGAGAAAAACAAAATGATGTTAAGATAAATGCAAACCAAAAACAACCTGGTAATAATAAGATGAAAAATGCAATTAATGGAAATGTATTAGCAAATTTTGCACAATATGCAAATTAGGTTGTAGCTGGAACAATGTAATCCCATAAACCTCTTCCCAACTGGAGCAAGAGCCCATGGTGGAAGGTGAGAGCTGACTGGTGTCTCTGAACACTAGGACCAGGAGAAGCTAACAGATCAAAGTGCAAAGTCACACCTGGATGTGGAAAGGAGAAGACTAGTCATGCTGTGTTTTGGAAAAATGTAAGAAAGTAGAAGGGGGGTGCTTCCTCTCTCTTGCAGTTGCAATGGAGAATAATCAAAATGACTTAAGTGATATTAAATGCCTCCTTCCTCCCCATGTCCTTTACCACCATGAAAACTATTTATTCTACTCATCTGTTCAAACCAGGCACACATAGTATTAATAAAATTCTGAACTGAGTTTATTCAGCTAAAATGTTTAATAACTTACCACTTTAGTGAAAAGAATTATAGTCTTTTCTAGTCGATCTCTGCAGACATGATTTGCTTCTATACTTCTACCTGGTAAATGAAAAAAAAAGATTATTTTCAGTTGTCTTAAATTCCATAGAAGCAACAATTCTAGAATTAAAAAACAGCAAACATATATAAAAAATGCCAGCACCTTAAAGGCTAACAGAACTGTCATGCCATAAGATGTAGAGTTCAGTTCTATGGAGGAAAGTGTAAGCCCCTGAACATGGAAGCTCACACTCCCAATGCAGAGGAGGAAGACTGGTGGAGGCCATCTTTGCCTACCCACTCATTGGATGGCTCTTTGGGGCCATCAAGAGACAGTGTTACACACAGGAAGGAAAGAGGCTGCAATGGCTTCAGTATACCTCAAACCCTGGCTGCCCCGGTCTCTTCCCTGAAAAATAGCAATTTATATATCCCATATAGGTAACACAGTGGCAATGAGTCTGTGCTAGGAAATCTAACTGTAAATCTCCCCTCTGCCATGAACATCCTGGCCTGATTTACATGCAACTCTACCATAGGATTTTTAAAAACTCGTGTTGAAGGGGACATACTCCTACAGCTCAGATTTGAACTTCATGTTAAATAATCAAGAAATGAAGTGTCCTTGAATTGTTTAGCTGCACTGGCTGGTAGGAGAAGCCAAGCAGGCATGATCAAGTAGCATTGAACTAACATGCTGGCTTGTTCCCAACAACCAAAGTTTTTAACAACAATTTTGCTGTGTGCGAATCAAGTTGTCAGATGGCCTTACACAAGCCACACTTCCTCAGTCTCAGGCCCTAATATTTAATATGAATGAATTATAACACTGAACACCATTACAGGATCGTTGCAAAGGCTAATGCAGTTAATTGCAATTTAAAATATCCAGCATTCAAGAACTCAAGTTGTACCTGCCATGACTGATCTCCCAATTCAGTGTTCTGAAAAGTTAACAACCAATGTTGGATCTCAAAATCTCCAGATGTGAATGAAATACAACCAGATCATATCCTTAATAGGACATTTTAAAACTCAAGTGATATGCATTTTTAATTACAGTATGTAAAGATACTTTTTGTAAGTCTCTTAAACTTCAAAATAAATTTTAAAAAGTTTATTTTTGTGATAACTATTTCTAGTAATAAATCTTTATGTTAAGAAGTGTTTCTCTTTTGGCAACAGAAACTAAGAGAGCAATCTTAAACAATTTGATCAATCGTATGATGCTTTGAGTGTAATGGAGCATACTTCCTCATAGGTGTGCACTCCTAAACACACTGACTAGGAAGCAAATCTCAGTGAATACAAAAGAACGTACTTGCACTGTGTTACATATTTTACTATTAATTCAGCACTGACACTACTTGGGATTAAAAACAGAATGCATAACATGAAAGCAAGCCCTTAAATACTTACTACATTCTAAAAATTGCTTTAGCCGCTCAAATACTGCATGCAGAAATCCCTACAAAATATAAAAACAACACACATGAATCCAACTGTGCTATATTTGCCCTTTTAAAAAATTAAGGAAACATTTGCATTACAAAAGTATTTAGTTAACCTGTTAGGAGCAATACAGGGGAGCCCAGTGCAGTAGAGGCATAGAAAAGGAAGGTAAGTGAGATCTAGGTAGAAATAGAATAGCTATGGGACACGAGTGGGGCAGGGCACCTCAGGGCCAAACTAGACCTTATGCTAAATATGTATCTGCATTCAACCCATGTGCGTTTTGTTATTTGAGTAGCACGCACAAGGAAATGGCAAATAAAAGCTTCCACCCAGGATTAATAGGTGCTGGCCTGGGTGCAGGGGAGATTTCCATCAAGACCACTGCACAGATATAAAGCAGGAGTGCAGAACTTCTTTCAACCTAAGGACCAAATTCAATTTTACAGATTTTCTCAGAGCGCATTCCAGTGGTGGGTGGAGGCCAAAGACAAAAGGGGGTAGTGCCAAAAATACTTGCATATTATAGCTCGAAGCTGATAAGACAGTAGCAAAGCTGTTTGGAATAGGGAAAAGTGGCACAAACACAGGGAAACCGCCAAACAATTGATTGTTGAGGAAAAGAGAGCGGGGCCAGGACACAGAGCCATGGCTGGGTCTAGAAAGACAGACAGATTCATTGCATATATCATCTAGTTTTACGAGGACCTATAGAACAGAGCAGGCAGCTCAGCATGGAATTTGTTGCAATTTAAAATAAGAAGATACAAACAAAAGTAGCTTTTCAGGTTTTGGCTGAAAATGTGCTCCAACTCTAATTTCCAACTCTAATTTCAATCTTCTGATTATTAAATATAAAAATAATAAGAAAAAAGGAACAGAAAAGTACCTACCAATTTTATCACTTAAATCTCCTATTCCTTTTGGATAAGCAGTCACTACCTTATCAAATCTCTGGGGTATCAAACATGTTCCATTTTGATTCTAAATCCTGTTTGGTCAGTCTACCAAAGTTTACTATTAATATTTTCATGTATTTTTTTCAGCAGGAAAAACTGTTTAGCTCCCTAGTAGCACTAATACACTCTAAGGAAGTATTTTAACCAGAATAAAATAACATTTGTGAATAATAAAGACTGTTCCTTCCTTACCATCACCTCTATGTTCCGATGAGGTTCCACAAAACCATGAACGGTCAATTTACGAAGTACTGAAAAATGATACAGCATTACAACCTCATTACGATATCACTACTGTCATAAAATGTACCTACTATCTAATAGCCAACATATCGCTACAAAGTACTAGCTGTGATTTGGTTTGCCTGTAATGGATGCAATGGAATGGCTGGAGGTTGAGTATCAGAAAGGCTGTAGTACATGCACTGCAGCAAAGTATGAGCTACTTAACCTATGATTTCCTGCTGTTATGCACAAACACCCCAACACTGTCAGGAAAATTTTAATTATAAGCACTAGGAAAATGCTGCTAGATAAAGGAAAGATAAGATTTTTTGTTGATGTGCAAAGGGATAATGAAATCTTTTCACCTACTTTACGATGCCTTCTCAAAGAAAATATGCAGTATGTACTTTAATTAGAAGTATGTTCTTTAACTTCAATTTCAAACAAGTGAATTAATAAAAGAATGCTAAGATGTTTAATAATAAGCAGCTTGGAACAAAGAGTGCTTGTGCATATCACATTATCAGTATAAAATACGAGTGGGTAATTTTTACGCTATTTTATATGTCTCTGTGTATAAAGTGGGGGAGAGGGAACCTACAGAACCTTACACAAAATTGCTCATTTAAGAACAGAACAGAAGCTTTAAGTGGAGAAATGAATTATTAATTCTGCTCTCTGGGTCAGCAACATGTTATCAGAAAAACAAAAGAATGTACGTGTATTAAAGTTTCTGAACAGCCAAAATATTTCACTGCATTAGTAGAAAATTTGAGAGTCTATTCAATTGTACACATTTATATTGAAATATCAATTTGTCATTTACCTTTCAAGGATAGTAGAGTTCTTTCTAATGAATTAGTCATAGCCGTTTCATCTCTAGTATAAATCTGCTGGAGGAATGTATCTGTATGGTGATTCCACAAGGAACAGGTAAAGCTATAAATTCCAGAAGCTAGCTGCAATTTTAAAAAGTTTGATACAAATAAAACAGGCATCGCCAAAATCCTTCATAACAGAATAGAAGGCACTAATCTAGCTACAGTGAGTCATACAAGTGATGAAATTTAGGTTAGTAATGACCAAGTTGCCCTGCTGCGACCTGCAGTGCGATCCTAAGCACGTTCACTCAGAATAAGTTTGCTTTAGCCCATCGGCACTTATTTCTTAAAATGTGTATTTTGAATTGCAGCCTTACAACTAAAATTTAGCTGGATCTAAGCCAGAATCCAAAAAGCAATATAAGCTCTTACAAGAGGCTTGTTCTAACCAGGTAGATATTTTGGCATTTTATCTTTGAAGACCTGAGCCTCACTCCCATGCTGCACAAGAAAACTTTCACCTCAGCTTCCAAAGATGTTTTAGAATGGTGGGCTGCTGTTTGAGCAAAAAGCCCTTTCACATCATAAAACTACTTTTAAACTATACTTTTATAGTTTTTGGTTTTTTTGGATTCTATAGAATTCTTTAGAATTCTTTGGATTCAATGGTTATTGCAGATTATTTACAATGAGTTATTAAGTTGTTGCACCCAACAAGCCAACATTTGTAAGCTGACTGCAGTGCAAACCAGGCCAAAGTATAATTCAAGAATCATATGTTAAAAAAGCAAATCACTGCAAAACCAGTGGGGTTTTATTTCAAGCCTCAAGTAATTTATGTATGCTTTCATGCACCATATTGTTTACCTGATTTTAATACAAGAGTGGCACAGTACTCCTAATCTTTAATTACAAGTTAAGATCACTGGACCATGTGATCCTCCTGCCCCAGTCCCTTCCTTCTTACAATAATATCCTCTATTTAGATTGATCCATAGTTAAGGACTATATCTACAACATTAACCATAGTTAAACTAACCAGATCCCGAAGATAATAGTTATGATCAGAATCCCTAGCAATAAATTATAATTTAAAAATGTATTAGAGATGGAGGGTGTTGGGTCTGTATCAGACCATTGTTGAGACTGACACAACATTCATCTGAAAATTCTCATTTCATTTTCAATCCAAAACAGTCTAAAGAAAAAATGGAATTCCAGATCATGCAGCAAAAATAACTCAAGCACTTCCAATCTCATGTAGGAAATGTGTTATCCCAAAACATAATTCAGTGTGGCGTAGTGGTTAAGAGCATGGGACTGGGGCTCAGACAACCTGGGTTCTAGTCCCCGATCACTCATGCAGCCAACTGGGTGACTTTGGGCCAATAACAGACTCTCAGCCCAACCTACCTCACAGGGTTGTTGTGGGGATAAGATGGAGTAGAATGATGTAAGCTGCCTTGAGCCCTTTGTAGGAAAAAGGCAGGATATAAATTGGAAAATAAATAAATAAATAAATAAAATAATAATTCTAAGAGAACATTAGTAAGTGTGACTACTTCTACTGAATTTGATATTTGGTAAAGTTCAGAACTGAACAATGGTAAGCCCTTTTCAATGTGAGACAACTGAAAGCTTTGGAACAAACTGCATTTCTATGTCGTGCATCAACTCAGGAACTGTGGTTTGTTCAAGCTGGTAACAGTAATCATCTAACTCTAAACCATGTTTAAAAATTGCCTGCAAAGCAGGCTCGGCAACTAGGGCTTAAAGTAGATTTACAAATTATAGTTATTCATTGAAAATATTTCAGGCTACTTTAAAAATACAAAATAGCTAACAAAGAAAAAGATGAGTTCTTATATACTCTTATATACTCTTCTTATGTACTATTGTATTTCAATGTATTTTATCATGTTGTAAGCCGCCCCGAGGTTTCGGCAAGGGGTGGCATAGAAATGTAATAATAATAATAATAATAATAATAATAATAATAATAATAATAATATACAAAATAAAACCAACCACATAATTTTTGTCAACTGTTAAAGAATTGCATGGGAAATGCTTGTGCCTTTCCCTCCACCCCTTCCACATTAACCATTGTGTTATGTCTACACTGATCAAAGCAGTAACAGAGGTTCTCCTTTGAACCAAAGTCTGAAATGAAGATATGAAGTTCATTTCCAACTTTGGTTTAAAGCTAACTTGGGCCAGTATTAACCTAGTTTCAGACATAGGCTGCAAAGGGAAGGAAATGGAGAAGTTTATTATGGGGTGGGGGGAGGCTGAGCTCATCCAAGTTCAGACAAAACTACTGATCTTTTAATCCTGGTTAAGACATTGGAAAAATCTATATATGTGTCATTTACTGCTTAGGTGTTGTAAACAAGCTCAATTACAAAAGAACACATTTTGCCAACAGGCTGCCCTCAACTACATTAAAGGTTAAACATAAATATTTTCAACCTGGAGAAAACCACTTTCCACATTCCCAGCTGGGTGTTGTTGTTACTTAACTCTGTTTTCGACTGCATAGATCAGAAGTAATGTAATAGCATGCCCAACAGGAGGAACTAGCCTGGCTAAAATGCATTACTGGAAGTAATACTTACATCATAGAAAAGTTTCCTATCTGCAGCCAGTCGTTTAGATGCCAAAGTCTTTGTGACATGATAGAAGGTAAGTAAAGCTCTATGTTGACGAAGATCATCTTGTATTTTAACAGATTCTACAAGGGTAGGAATAAGTTCTGGCCATTGTCTAGGACAATCCAGCCTAGCAACCTTTGCAATCAGCACAGAAATCTGTGTGGCAATCTGCAAAGACAACCAAATGAAAAACCCACAGTCAAGACAGCAAGCACATTATGATCTGAGTGTACTAGGCCTGTAAAACAACTGTTTCCCACTTTAATTAGCCTCACACATCTGATGTCAGCCACCATTTCAATAAGTTATACAGAGAAGATACATTAATTCAATTCAAGATTAATGCTGTAAGAGCAAAAATAACAGTTAAGTAGAATGTGAAATAAAATGCTGCAGTTCGGAATGCTCCTGTTCTCTTTTCCAGCCAGTCAGCCCTTTTCCAAGCTATTCCATTCTGTTTCCTGTGCCCAACCCCAGTGGTGCTCCTCAACGCTCAATCAGCTTTCTCTGGCTGCTGAGCACAACCAGCTCATGCTGGGCTCTATTTGAGGTCCTCAGATTAGATCTCTTGCTCTAAACACATTCGGAACTTCTGAAAACCTTGGGATTCCTTCAATTCTCCCCTTTTATTTATGGAGGGCACTCTTTAGGCTATGTAAAGAAGAAGGGGACAGCAGAGGATGAGGTGGCTAGATGGAGTCACTGAAGCAGTTGGTGTGAGCTTAAGCGGACTCCGGGGATGGTAGAGGACAGGAAGGCCTGGAGGAATGTTGTCCATGGGGTCGCGATGGGTCGGACACAACTTTGCGACTAACAACAACAACAAGGACTGCTATTCAACCCTGATCTTCAGAAGAAGAGGGAATGATAAACTGCACACAACTTAATTTCCTCTTTAGTTTTGGGCTTAACAGTGTATTGAACCTCTCATACATATAAATACAACAAAAAGCAGCACAACCAGAAAGAGATATTGAAGAGGGCCAGTGTGTTGTAGTGGTTAAGAGCATGGGACTGGGACTCAGACGACCTGGGTTCTAGTCCCCACTCAGCCATGGAGCCAACTGGGTGGCTTTGGGCCAGTCACAGACTCTCAGCCCAACCTACCTCACAGGGTTGTTGTTGTGGGGATAAGATGGAGAAGGAGATGTAAGCTGCCTTGAGCCCTTTGTAGGAAAAAGGCAGGATATAAATCTATAAATAAATAAATAAAAGGGGCACAAAAAGGCGAAATGCACACTGTCCTACATTAGATTTGTCCTACATTAGATTTCTGAAAGAAAAACGGTGTCCTTCAATATGATTACTCTCATCCTAACTACATTTTCTTTAAATTGAGTTATACTGATTTTGATGAAGGTAACTTTCAAGTAAGAATGGTCAGGATTTTAACTTCCATTATATGATTTAGTGAAATTTAATTCAGTGAAAAGTGTCTTTTCACAAAGATCCACAAATATGACTGTATTTTCCCACATTTATGCAGGCAACCTACAACCAGCATTACCTCAGACGTCATGAATCTGATAGATTCCTCAACTCAGTGCCCTTGAGATGTTTGGATTACAACCCCAACAATTCCTGACCATTGATCATGCTACCATGGCTAGTAGGAGTTCTAGCCCAAAACATCTCAGGAATACCTGGGTGAGAAAGGTTGGAGAAAGATGTTGCCTATGAAGTCATCATGCCAAATAAGTTAGTTAGCCTTCCAGGGGGTTTTTTGCTAGAAATTCTATTGAAAACAAAGAAAAGGAAAGGAAAAATACTGAAATTGACTTACTTTATGGATTTCTGATTCATCTTCTGCAAGCACAAGGATACACAGTTGCTGTCTAAGCTAATATGCTAATTAACTACTATTAACTATATTTCCTTATGCGATCCAGCATGGAATATTTCCTCAAATATACAATGGATTTAAAACAAAAATTAAATCCATTCCATTCTGAACTTAACCAACTTAAAATTACAAGACACACCTTTAGAAAGAGTTCATATGTATCTTTTTATCATCACTAACCTGATTTATTGGCTCATTGAAATTTGCAATAAGCCCTGCACGCAATGTAGATTTCTCGTCTTCTGAAAGGGCACTGTTTATTGGAGAATTAAAGCTATCATTAGTAATGTACATGAGAATGTAATTTCTAATTTCTTAGAACTGATACACTGAAGAGCTTTTTTTGCTCAGAAAGAATACAGGAATGCTGAAGCATACTTTCAAGCAATGCTCAACTTCTTTAAGCTACAGGCAATCAACTCAGGTAACTGCTTTACCTTCTTATCAAGAAATGAATGAAAAAATGGAAAACTCATTATGCTATTTCAAGAACCAGCATGATGTAACAGATAATGTTGGACACTACAGCTTGAACTTCTTGGGTGGTCTCAAACAGGGTGCTTACTCTCCAATATACATGCTCAGCTGACCTGCCTCGTTACAGAAACTGTTTTGTTCACAGAAGTGCTGAATCTCCATTTCATGAGTAGTGGCTGACACTTGCAAAAGGGAAAAGTGGGGACATAAGCACCCTGTTGGATACTGTCCATGGATTCAATCACTGAACTTCACTGACTCAGCCATGAACCAATCTGCATGAATTTGGGCCAGTTACTTTCTCTCACCAGGGTTGCTCGAAAGATCAAAAGGGCAGCTTCATGTACACTACATGGAGTTAGCTGGTGGATGAGTGGGATACAAACATGATAAAGTGTGTCTCTTTTACTTGCTGATAGCCAAGAATAATGCACATACATGGGCAAACGGCATGCCAATGTCATTAAAAAATGAAGCTTAACAGATCAACAGCTTGAATTTAAGTGCAAAAAGAAATTCTATCCAAGATATGAAACAGTCCAAAACCTACACCTAGAAACAAAGAACTGTGACCTAACATTTTTCTGCAATCACTTGTACAAGAGCTCCCAGAAGATTTCATACGAGACTACAGGCATCTTCAAGCTATTATGCTTCCTGTGTACCTCTACTTGGTCTTACTTTTATTTTGATATGCAAAACTCTAGTATGGGATAGACAACCCCAGCTAGGAAACTCCAGCTAGGACACAAAATGGTCAGGAATTATGGAAGTAACAATCCAAATCATTTGGAGGAAACCAAGCTTGCTGCTCTAGAATGCAAGCAGAACAGCATTTCTAGGCATGGAAGACATTTTCAGATCCAAGCAAATGATACCACAAAAGGAATGAATGCCTAGACTTGGCTTGCTTTGTTCATTTATGTCAGCAAACAAGAGCAAGGAAGAGATGGTTGAAAAGCTTAAATGTTAACAATAACTCATAACAGCAGGGAAGCTCATAAAATGTGGTCATGCATTCAAGGGTACAAGTCAGATATGCAGTGGCCATGCCCAGCAAGTAGCCTACCCCATCTCTAAACTCAGATGTATATTAAAATAAAATGGCCATGAAGAATAAGGATTAGCTTTTAAGAAAGAAACATCCACTTTATGTAGCTCTCCCATTATGTGTCTCTACATAGCAGCCAAGAAACACATTTTTAAAGCAATGTAATGTACAAATTCAAGAACCACTAGAGAGCATCTTCAAATACTATTAAGAAAAGCCTCTGCATTGTGTATACAGTTATAAGCACATATGTGGAAGAAGCCTATGTAGTCTCTGGGACTTGTCACTTGTGAGACATTTGAAAGATTTGCCAACTGCGAAAACGCATAACAGGAAAAAAAAGGGCAGGATAACTTCACAGTTATACTCAGGTGTAATTTTCCTAAAATATTTTACACATAAGGCTTTATGTGGATATTAAGCATGAGAAAAGTGGGAACTTTGAGAGACACCTTGTATGATGCAATACTGACATCTACAGGATAGTAGAAGTGATATCTTTATTCTCCACTGAACAGTCACACTATTAAAAAAAGCTTTATGGTTTAGCAATATTTCTTCATACATAAAGTCTAAACCCTCCTGAGGAATTAGTTGTTAGTTTTCCAAATAAATAAATACACCTATTTTGAACACGAGTTGTGTTGTTTTCTGTTATGGTAAACAGCTATTAGGGAGAAAAGGAATTAATCATTTTTACTTTAGGAGAGATTGCTTCCTCCCCCTTTTGATACTGTTACCAGGTGAATGGTGTGATGCTTACTTTCTGTATATTTAATTACTGGTTCTATGTAAGGTATGATAAATTCAAGCATGATCTTAATCTTTCTTAGTAAGGACTATTATGATTATTTATCTCTATATTTTCTCCCACCAAAGTCCAGATTGGTCAAAACACGCTTGGAATATGTGAACTTTATGTATTTGCCAATACGTATGGCCTGTATGATAAATCGATGGGGATAAGTGACTTCTAATTAATTACTTTTAATGTGGACATATAGTTTCCCTTTAACCTTTAAAAATTAAGAATAGACATGCTTGTTGTTTTTTCTTATCATCATGATACATACAATGCTAAACAGCAATGTGAAGGTTTCAGACATCTAATGAAAGTCCCTTGCCACCCCATCCCCCACACTAATTTTGCTCTAATTAGCACAGTTAAGAAGGGACTTTAAGGGGGAGAGAAGGAGCCTGAAAAAGACTTAGGGTTACTTGTAACCTAAATTCTTCTGTGGTCACTGCTCCTCAGAAACCCCTTTCCTTCCCTTCCAGGGCTGTTTTTCTGATCCTGGTGGGCAGCAGATTCCCCACCCTATTGCTAACTGCAATAGGGTAGGGAATCTGGCCCTAGTGTCTGAGTTCAGAACACTACTCCTGAACTCAGAAAGGAGATTCTGAACCATCTTATGGTCCCTGGGATGCATGATCTCTAAAGGAAGAACAAGGAAGAAGTGAGACCATCACCATGGTAATTGTGTTTTCAAATTGTCTGGAAATATATGCTCTGGTATCCTCTCATCAGGGTTACACACTTCTACATGGGTCTGCCTTGGAAGATGTTCTGGAAACTCCAACTGGTCCAGAATAGTGCAGCGAGGCTGTTGATGAGGACTGGCAGATATGAACCTATAGTGCCAGTCCCCAATCAACTTCACTGGCTACCAAATGAATTCTGGACCTAATGCAAAGTGCTAACAATATTTAAAGCACTGAACAGTTCGGGGTCAGGTTATCTAAAGGGGTGCCCCTACCCAGACATGCCTACCCAGACCTTAAGATCGTCATCTGAGGTCCTGCTCAGAGAGCCCCCTCTGAGGGAAACAAAGAGGGTGGCTACAAGGAGAAGGGCCTTTTCAGTAGCAACATCTCAATTCCAGAATCAGCTCCCACAGAGATTTACCTGGCCCCTTCTGTCTACTCCTTTTGGTGCCAGGCAAAGATCTTTTTATTTGCCAAATATTTAATAGTTAAAGTAATTTTAGAGAATTTTTATATGGTATTTATTGTATTTTATTGCTACCATGCCCTTGGCTTAATTTGAACTGTGGCTGTGGTGGGAGTTTCTTGTTGTAAGCATTTATATTAGATTTGAAATTATGATTTTATTCCATATGCTGTTATTTTATATTTCTCTAAGCCATCCAGAGAGTCTTCCTGGCTAATGGCTGGGGCAGAAAATAAATAAATACACACCTCTCTAACTCTGTACTAGTGAAAATCAGTATGTATTTCATAAAACTTTCCTGCAAGTCAGTTTTTCACCAATACAAATGAAGAAATCAGGTTTTTTTCTTATAATGTTTGCTGAAAAAGAACTCTCTACTGTAAAATATATTCCTTACTGTGGTGCCACACGTCTCCAATAGCGGTCAATTCCATTTTTGAAGTACAGCACAGCTAACCATCTCACATTTACATCCAAGTTGTGATTTGTGACAATATTCTGTAAGAGAAGATAGAGTTAACACAGCTCTACACATATTACATTATTACATCTTAACACTGGAAAACAGTACAACTGCTGCAAGAACCCATTTAATACTAAACTGCTCCACAGGAAAATGGTAAGGCTTCAACAATAGGGGATACTATAACAGTAGACATAATCTTCAGCCTAATAAGACATCGCTTGTGATATCCAACAGTTTGTACAGATGGAGTTTAAGTTTTACTTTTTGTATAAGGTGGTAAATTCTTCTCATTAGCTGTGAGGAGAAATGCCCAGAGAGCCAGTGTGGTGTAGTGGTTAAGAGCATGGGACTGGGACTCAGACGATCTGGGTTCTAGTCCCCACTCAGCCATGAAGCCAACTGGGTGACTTTGGGCCAGTCACAGACTCTCAGCCCAACCTACCTCACAGGGTTGTTGTTGTGGGGTAAGATGGAGGAGATATAAGCTGCCTTGAGCCCTTTGTAGGAAAAAGGCAGGATATAAACGGAAAAATAAATAAATAATAAATAAGGAAATTAAAGTGCTGGACTGGGGATCAAGGAAATTCAGGTTCTTGTCTCCACTTGGCCATGAAACTCATTGTGTGATGTTGGCCCAGTTATTTACCCTGACCTACGTCAATGGGTTGTTGTTATGAGGATAAAATGGAGCTATGTAAGCCATTCCAGTTTTTCACAAGAGGAAAGAAGTGGGATATAAATGCAATGCAGGAACAACAACAATGGTTAGGGAGAAACAGGGCAGAGGGGCTCTCTTCCACCTGTCATACAGACCATTATTGCCAGTCTCACAACGTAAGTAAGTAGTAGCGTAAATTCCAGCCCTCCACACCTGCCTTATTCCTTACTTGTATTGCAGAAGCACACTGCAGAACTTTTTACTCAAGCTGCTGCAGCTGCTTTTACAAAGGAGAGGTATTATAGTCCCTGGATATTGAATGGGTGGGGTCAATGCTCTCCAGTCCTGTTTCTCATTCGACACCCCTAAGAAAAGCCCAGCTCCTGAACTAGAAGCTGTAAGCAAAGAAAAGCCAGCTTCCACCATCAGTCAGCTTATTTTTGGCTACTCCCACCCCTCTTTCTTGATGTCATAAAATGAGGCTCATAGTAAAACCACAATTACTTGCAAGTAATTCAGAATATTTATCTCTTTGCTATTTTACCATCTGAAAGGTATTCTAATTATATCCTAGACTAATCCAGGTGTCAAAGCCCAGCTTCATCTGCACTTTTACTGCACTTCAAATAAAGATAAAATATAACAGCAGCTGTGCCACCACAGTGTCATGACAAGCATCAAAAGATAATTCAGGGCAACACTGTCAGTTACATAGAAGACGGACAGCCATAATCACAAGAAATAATTGAGAGAGGTTCAAAGCTGCCGTATAGCCTATGGTTTAGGAGAGGGAGCACTGTGGGTTCTCTGCTTCATAATCTAATAACCTTTGTGGCAGACACCTTCACCAGTTTTATTTCTCAGTCAAGATTACTGGAAGTTAAGGCTTTCCAAGAGCTGAGCTTGTTGTGTTGTAACAAATTACTCTGTAATATAGCTCAGTTCCTTTGCAAACTTATTTATGCTGCAAAGCCAAGATATATATGGGACTACAAAGTTTTCTAGATTCGCTAAAAAAAAAAAAAGTTCACAAATAAACTTAGAAATCCCATTAATATGGGAGGGTTAAGCCAGAACATGCACAAGACAAGCCTTTTTGCTTGCTGATACAGCCTATTTCCTCCTTCCTTCATAGAAAGAAAAAAAGCATGGTGGCAATCCATGCATGGACAGCTCCTCCAATGTGCCACCATGACAGCAAAGAAGGAAAAATGGGGGTGGGAAACCGCAACAGCCAAAATGGGCTCAAGACTGCAGTAAGCAAGAACAAACCAGTGATGGTCATATCTAAGTTCTACTTGGGCATTTGGTGAAGTGGTTGTCACTCTCAGTGGCTCAGGAGAGCCTGGAAAGAAGCTTTTGCCATACTTGTCAAATGGGTAACTTATCACTTCCCCAGTTGCCCACATTCAGATGACATGGGTTTTCAAGGTGGATTCCTAGCCAACTGAGGAAAGCTGTTTGAGGTTGTGCAATACAGTAAGTTGCTCGTTATGAGTTGTTATGAACCCAGTCATATGCTCAGGTTTCATCCCAACTGCTAAACCAAGGTTATCTGCTTTGGAACAAGACAAGATAAACAACAAACTTCAAATAATAATTCAAAATCCTGGCATGTAATTAACTTTAGTTTCCCAATCCAGACAAACTGGAAAACTATTCTTGAGGTGCCTCCAGGTGATATTTTCAC
Source organism: Varanus komodoensis (assembly GCF_004798865.1). Classification (NCBI taxonomy): domain Eukaryota; kingdom Metazoa; phylum Chordata; class Lepidosauria; order Squamata; family Varanidae; genus Varanus; species Varanus komodoensis. The sequence goes on along the minus strand of NW_025336087.1, from coordinate 7,548,147 downwards.
TGTGCAACTGTCCTACTCCAAACAACAATTTTTATATTTTATAGCCCCTCAGACAATGTCCAGGGCAGCCCTTTTAACCTTTTTACTTTGGAGGAACACTTGAAATAATTTTCATGTCTCAGAGAAGCCCTGCATAAACATTTATTATAAAGGTAAACCCTGGATTTAATGTAAATCAAATCCTGGTGTTGTACATTTATTTATCTTCATTTTAAAATTGTAAATTGATCTTAATTCATGCTATTAAGATCTCTGAGACATCAAATTATTATTAACATGTTGTTTTTATATCCCATCTTTTTTCCTCTCATGAGGAATCCAAGGCAACTTGAAATAGCTGTATTTCATCCTCACAACAACTACCCTGTGAAGTAGGTTCAGCTAAGAGTGAGTGACTGGCCCAAAGTCACCCAGTGTGTTTCATGGCTGAGTAGAGACTAGAACCCAAATAATCAAAAGAAAAAGGCACTGAACAGGGCTCTTGGAATACTATGCTATTAGAACAATGCATATCACACTGCTCATCACTATGTTTCACATTCAAGGACCTGATTTTTCTGATCATGCACTAGCAAGAAATTTTGCTTTCAATATAGCAAAGCCTTGCCCATGCTTCATATTTAAGTGTTTTTTGTAACTCAAAACCTTCCACATTCTATTACAAAATATGCTGCTCCCCTAAAACTATAATTTTGCCTATGATGTATCTAACTAGAACTCAGTAATACTAATCAGATCCAAGACTGAACAGAGAAAGCAATGACTTTCTCATTACAAGGGCAAGAACCAGCTTGGTGAACATGCAACAGTTGTCAAACACAGCCTCCCCCAAAGAGGTCCCCCTCCAGATGTTTCTGGCTGCATAAATCATGTACCCAAGTCAGCATGGCCAACAGTTAAGGACAACAGAGGTTGTAGTAAAAATATATGGGGAGCATCCAACTAGGGAAGAGTGATTTTGCAGCACCTTCCAAAACCTGTGAACCCTCTGTCCAATCTATGCAAATGCACTCAGAAATACCATAAAATTTAATTTCATTTATATTAGTGCTGCAATTATTTATCTTATTAATGTGATACACTACCTGCCACCCTTCCCATAAGAACTGCTTCAAGGATTAAGAGGAGAAAGACCCCTTAGCCCAGCCTGATCTGCCTATGGAAAAGTCTTTTGTTTGGGGCATGCTTGTACTTTAAAAGTGAAGACACAGTTAAGCAAGTCAGTTAAGATATTTTTCCATGTTTATTTGTCCCCAAAAGAAAATACAAGCCATCAGGACTTCTACATGATTCATTCAAGAAATGAATCACAATAGAACAAGTGTATATTCAGCAGGACCCCATCTGCCATGGGAATGCTGATTAATTATCACCTCTGAACTTCCACCATACTAAAATATGCAAAAGTACTTGTGAAAGTGGATTCATTGCAGCAACCTTTGCAAACATTTTCATAATCTTTCAAAGATTGATTTTTCTTTTTGCTGCAGAGGTAAGCAGTCATGAAGCATCCAGGGATCATTTTCCATCCCCAACCCAAATCCCCTCTAGTGATACTCTCGCTGTACCCCTTAAATTTGACAAGGCTGCAGGAAGAAACAAAATCTTGACAGCTTGCTACCAGATAGGCATCTGCAGCAATTTGGCAGCAAACTTCCATTTTTTTGCCCCTGCCACATCATCAAATTCAGGCAGAGAATGTACCAGGATGTAGAGGACAGGCATATGTTGCTGGTGTATTCCCCACCCCTGCTTTGCAATATAAATACGCAGAGCAGAGCAGTGAGCATCTTGCTTTTCATTTTAAAAAAAGTGAGAGATCAGAAAAAAGGAAGCAACTAAAACTGAGAAAAATCTTCAGAAAGAGCATTTCGTTGCTGCAGCTTACCAATAATACTGAATAGAAACCCGGCTGGGTCTCCCACTGTTTCAGTTGTTCCTCAGCTGGTTTCAGAACAGCAGTATCTTGACTGGTGGCTTGGGTCAAGACCTGAAGAACAATGTTACTGGCACTATTGAGATCCATGAAAATCTGTCAAAGATGTTTTAAAAGAAGTACATTGGCATAAAAGTGCACAGTGCTGAGCTATCCTACAAAATCCTACTACCTGTTACCTCGCAATAAATGCAAAGTGGTAAAGACAGTTCATGTCCATAAATATACAAACTTTTAAGGCCTTTTCTACAACAATCAGTAGCAGCAAAATTCATCTAATTGAATTATTGAATTAGTAATCGTTATATAACTATTCATATATTATTGCCTTGATCAGACAAATATCAAAGATGTGGACTCATTTCAATGTTCAATTCTATGCAAGTAGAAGTAGGCTCCTTCAAACCAATGACTATCACGTGCTGGCCCATGAGTGTGAAGAAGCCCAGCATATAGCCCTATTTAGATTATAGTAGCTGACTTTAAGATCATTATCTGTTCATTCAGATTCTTCACCCCATACTAGAAACCATACGCATGTAGAACTATCCGCATCCCTAGTTCCCACAATACTACAACAGACATGCAATGCATTCAGATCACATGTCTTTACAGATGCAGGAAGTACACAATTAAGATTTAGGTTATAGTCTCACACAAATTGGAGCTAATTCCATTTAGCTCAATGGGATTTATTTCTGAGTAGGCAGGTGTAGGCTGGTATACTTAGCCAAGTCCCACTTTTAGCCTACATCCTATGAGGAAGATCTCCTTGTATAGCACCAGAGCACTGGTCCATCTAGGCCAGTATTAATCAACATTGACTGGCAATGGTTTTCCAGCATTTCAGGCAATATTTTTTCCTAGTGCCACCTGAAAATGCCAGGTTTTGAACCTGGGACTTTCTGGAAGCAAAGCAAGTGCTCTACTTTTGAGTCACAGGCACACTGTGCCTATAAGGAGAACATATCAGGAAGCAAGTGTCCCGAGCTCCACCTCCCAACACACATCAGGAAGCAAATTCCAGCTCCCGATAGCACGTTTCTGTCATATGAACAAAGGGGAAAAGAGTGGAAGCCCATAACATACTATAAAACTGAAAGGAACATATTCAAGATTTAGCATGCACCTGTTTGTATTCTAATAGAAAAGAGTCCCTGAAAAAGGAGTAAATTTGCTTCATTCAACAAAGAAAATAAAACATGTGTGAATAACAACTAGAAGCTCCTGGGTCAAATTTGGCTTAGAAGGAAGTGAATAGCCAGCTAGTAGCTTAAGATGTGGGTTAAAAAAAGTAGCATTGTAACCACTTGAGGGGATGCAGGGTAAAGCATCAACTCACCACTCCACTCTTTTCTTAAAATGGTCATCCTTCAAGAAAACTAGTTACTGACCAAAACTTTTCATGGGTTACAAAAGAACACGTTAATGCTACAAGGCTCCTTCATAGCACGAATTTTCTGAAGCAGTGATGCCTCATGTACAGTCCATTTATTTAACACATTTATATCTCACCTTACAACACAACACGCATTATTAAAAGCAGTTGTAAAAAGAAACAGATATACCCATGACTGAAATCAATAAACTGAAGCTATTTTATCTGGGAGCTTGCCTCTAAAGCATAACACACAGGGCAAAAAATGCATCAAAAAGGGCAATCTCAACTCCAAAAACAAAGATATGACATAATCACAATACAATCTTCCTTTCTTATTTAAAACATTTTAAGATACTAATTCTATTTACCAAGATAATTTCAGAACACCCTATCAATTCATAAAATTTTATACATGCTTAATAAACAGGAGTGCAGAACTTCAGCAATAGACACACAGAAGACATATGCCTGATTTGCATTCATCAGGCACATGCTTCCATTCACACACACAGACAAAAACAATTCTACTGTACAGAGAATGCTTATTAGTTGTTTTCCATAGAACATATTTTTCTCAAACACCTCTTTTTAATGTGTGTTATAAGTATCCAGCTATCTGATTAAAACAAAGCAGAAGTAACAGAAACTCAAGGTTTCATTAGATATTAGCTAAAATACAACTTCATCAAATTAAAAAAGAATAGTATAACTGAAAATAAAATGCAGAAGCAAACAAAACTGCCCATCCACACTCACATCCTATATAAAAGGCACATATTCACAAAGTGAAACTTTCTGCTATAGTTATCAATCAATTCTTTATTCAGTCATTGACCAGCAAATAAAACTTACAATTAGTTAAAATAAGGGAAATACAGTAATTCTAAAATTACAGTAATTAAGATAAGGGAAAATACAAGTTTTCTAATAAAAGCCTAACAGAGTTAATTCTACAGCAAACTGGACAGACTGTTGAATAATACTTGGCAGTGGTCAAAGTGGTAAGATCAGATTGGTCAGATAAAAGCATCTTGAGATAAAAAGGATCAGAATGACCAGGGTATTTAGAAGAGAGTGGGAAGAACAATTCCTGGCCAGCACCTGCATAGAGAGGGCAATAAAGAATAACATGCTCCAGCGATTCAATTATTTCTCTCCCACATGGACACAGTCTCTGTTCAAAGGATATTTTTTGATATCTCCCTTCAGTAGCAGCTGTTGGGAGAGCATTGAATCTAGCTAAAGATAAATCCCTTCTGAATTTTGGGATTGTTATGCAACTGAGATATCCAGCTGGTTAGAGAAGATGTGCAGAATGGTTCAGGAAGGTGTTTCTGGATAGAACTGGATAATCTGCTTATAGCTCTAAATCAATGGCTTGTTCTTTCTGCTAACTCCCATTCCTAGCCCATCAAAGTGATAGCTGGCCATGAATAACCATACAATTGCAATTTGGCCTGAACTGCCTGGTTTCAGTAGCTCTGAAAGCTGTCAGTCATAATTAGAGGGACCAAGCCAACTGAAAAGAAGAGGAACTTGAGAAAGCAGCACAGCATCATCTGCATACAAAAGAGCAGAGATGTTTCTGTTTCCCAATTCCAGCAGATGAAGAGAAGGACTGTTCAGTTCATCAGTAAAAGAATTGAGGTATATATTAAAAAGCAGAGGGGCTAGTATACATTCTTCTCTCACTCCCCTCTTAACCAGGATTTCTTTAGTGCACTGTCCTTGGGCGTTGCATCATAACTTCATCCAAGAATTCTTGTATGATGTGTATATAAGCACAAATAATTTTTTATCAATTGAAGAAGAGTTCAGTTTCTCCCAGAGTATGGATCTGAAGATGAGGTCAAAAGCACATCTAAGGTCAATGAATGCTGCAAAGTGATGAGCAGGCTCTAGAGGAGTATTTCTTGACCAGATGATGAAGGGTTAGCGCATAGTCAATGACTGAGCAGCCTTCCCTAAAGCCTGTCTGCCATTCAGCCAGAATATTTTCAGTTACAACCCAATCCTGAACCTCGTAATACAAGTGCCGGGCATACAGTTTACTAACTGTACTGAAGAGGCTTGGGGGGGGGGGCGGCTGGAGGGTAGATCTCTTCCTCCTTTTATATACTGGAATCAACAAATCTAAGCCCCAGTGCTCAGGAACCTTATCATGTTTGTTTACAGGTAAATTAGAAAGCCATAACTGGTAACCACCAATCTGAATTGTTTTGAATAACCTCCACTGAAATGAAGTCATATCCACGAGCTTTATTTGGTTTCAGATGTCTGATATGGTCTTCCCAAACTGAAGCACGAATAAAGGATGAAATTCGCAGCTTAAGGGAAGATTGAAGAGTTCTGTATTTCCAAAATAAGGCCAAATTCTTAGAGTGAGTGGCAAAGATTAGTTGCTTCTAAGACTGTATCAAACCCTGCCTCTTCTTTGCCTGTAATAACTGTTTATATTGGAACAGTGGTACGCAATAAAATTGTGTGAAATTGGGTAAAAGTGCATCAGAAACTTTGAAAATGGTAAGGAAAGCTTATGGAGAAGCTGCACTATCCTCTCCACAAGTGTACTGATGGCACAAGTTAAGATCAGCTCAACTTGGATCCTTCATCACGACAACACACCCAGTCACAGTGCTTTGGCTGTCAGAGAGTTTCTGGCTGAAAAATACATCATGGTGCTTCCCCAGCCCAACTTGGCTCCTTGTGATGTGTTTTTCTTCTCAAAGATGAAGAATGGTTTGAAAGGACACCATTTTGGTAGTGTGGATAACATCCAAAGAGCCACTACACAGGCTCTGTATGTCATCCCCTTTGAAGATTTCCAGGGATGCTATGAAGAATGGAAAAATCACTGGGAGTGTTGTGTATATTCACAAGGTGCATACTTTGAAGGAGACAATATTCAACTGTAAATATTTTCAGTAAAAGAATTTTAAAAACATCATTCCCATTATTTCTGGACACACCTCATACTGTGGAATCTGTGTGATGTCTCTTCCTTCTTTTTCCCATGTTGGTTTATAATGTCCTGGAGTTTTCTCAGCTCTTTCTAAATATCAAGGCTTCCGATATGGCAGCAAAGGAAAGGTATTTAAAACTATAAACTAACAATGCAGATGATAGGAAAATAGTTTTCTGGATGAGATCTTTACAGCAGCTGCTGCCTATTCACCATCTTGGCTCCTCCTCCTCTGCTATAGTTCTTTAAATTCCCTGCTCATACTGCAGGAAACTATATAAGCTTCTATAGCTAATGATCTATAATGAAAAGTATTCATGAGCCATAAAGCTATTATATAGTATATATTTTATTGTTACATTTTGCTTTCTTGGTAATTTAGTAGGCTGCACATATTGTATTAAATTAAGCAATACTTACTCCAAGCATTTGATCAGGGTTCTCAAAGTAAGCAACAGACTTCACATACAATGTACCAATGTACTTAGTTCACACTTTGAATTATCTGAAACATCTGTACGTTAAGGCTGCAGTCCTATGCAGAATAAACCCCACTGGACCTGTTGATATTTCTTCTGAGTTAACATGCACAGTATTGCACTCCAAGTCTCTTATATTAGGGAATGCAAAAGTGCATCTACAGCCATTTTAATCCATCTTGAATCAGGGAGCAGAATAAGCAACTGCACCCCACCGCCCCGCATACCCACCTTTTCCTTCTCAGAAAAAGACAGGTTGTTTTACTGGACAAAACGCTACCGTTAGAATTCAAAATCCAGAGTAATTAAATATTCTTTGGTTATTTAATTTATATTCTGCTCTATCCAGCATGCCACTGACAGTTCTTCACACATTTCTTAAACAATGAAGCTAAAATTAAAACATGTTAATTTACAACTCAGTACAGCATTTTGCGATGGCATGGAGGGTATACAGAGGCTCTCTTACAAACCACGGCAGCTTTTCCTGTGGAAAATGTTCAGGGAAATGTAAGAATTGAAAGTAATGCCTGTAACTACAATATCTTACTTTTGTCTGAAGTAACCACCAGGAGCATGCCATCGAATGACCTCAGTTAGCTAACTGGTTGATAAAGGCTAAAGCATTCTCCCATATTTCCTTGTCAAAGGAACACAAGAAGAAGCTTTATACCAGCCAGAACACTGGTCCATATAATCCAGTGAAATGATGCCTCATAATTCAAACTTAATTCGTTTCAGGGGGCTGTTTAAACCCTGAATTGTTTGATGTCAGAAGCAATGTTCTTGCTTAACAAGAACATTGTTAACGGCTTGGGACCTGGATACCTAAAAGAACGCCTGCGTCCATATTTGCCCTCCCGCCCCTTGAGATCGGTGGCAGAGGCCCTTCTCTGGGAACCCTCCGTGAAAAATATTAGGAGGGTGAGTACCCGGAGGAGGGCTTTCTCTGCGGTAGCGCCCCACTTATGGAATGCGCTTCCCAGAGAGGTCGCTATTTGTTTTTCGGCGCCAGGTCGACCTTTTTATTTAAACAATATTTTAATAATAGTTGATTTTATTTATTGGTTTTAAATATTGAGCCAGGATGTATCTAGATTTTATATGTATTTATTTATGATGTTGGAAGCCGTCCCGAGGCTTATGCGAATGGGACGGCATACAAAATTTCCAAATAAATAAATAATAAATAATGTTCCCCATTAGAAATAATGGAAAGTTATTTAATCCATTCCCAGACCCTGAACAATAACATAAGGCACTCACTGAAAGACATTGGAGAGATCGAAAAGGCACTCACTGAAAAGACACTGAGAATGAGTGAAAAGGCACTTAGCATTTTTTTCACTGCACCTGCAGTTCAAACTTAGAAGCATCTATCTAAATTTTGGCATCCGAACTCTGGAATGTTTGAACTTGGGCATGTTCAAAGACCTTGAGACTTTCTTCATGAAAAACATGAACTTTTAGGAGTTATAGGACACCAGAATTTTCAAAAATCAAGAAGTGGTATATATGTTGGAGAGAGCCATTTTTATGTAAAGAAAAACTAAGTACCTTCCCTCTGCCCTTGCAGCTGGAGCAATGAAGACTGGAAAGGGAAGACTGCATATAGGTTAATTTGTGCACAGTTGTCAGGGCCCAATTCCCAAGTTGTCAATAAAAAAAAGCTCAGATAAAGAGAAAAAAAAGGAGGTACACCAAAGAGAGATGGGAATATCTCTCACTGGCAATGTGATCCTATTACTTGCAAGTATGGAACTGATGTTTCTTGGTGCCCTCCACTTTCAGTAACCGCAGTGGCAAGTGATCCAAAAAGAAGCTGCAAAAAATACAGGATGAAGCAGTATCTTTCCTTTCTATAATGGCTAGAAATCTGGGAAACTGTGTTGGTAAGGTATATGAAACTGAGATTGCCAAGAAGGATGTATTGTTCCCCTTCCGTTTGATGTACCTACTTTTGTTGCTCTTTTGTTTGACAACTGACAAGTTGGCAATTGATCCCTAGTAACTGGGCACAAATTTGCCCATATGCAGTTCCGCCTTGTCACTATCCTTGTATGTTGCCTGTTCCTCCTGGAGGTGACCTTTGGCAGCTGAAGCATGCAAGAAGATTATTCAGGCAAAACTACACATATTGGACAACTGAATGCACTTGCAAAGGACTAACAAAAATAATATTAATACTAAAATGTCTCATAATTTGCACAATTTTCTGGGTCTGAAGATTTTTTAAACAGAGTGACAAATGAGTGACCATTGCTCCAAAGTGCTATTTAGGCATCAATGGAGCAGTTGTCTCTGGCAATGACACAATTAAAAGAGCAGTAGGGGGTTTGCTGCTCTTAACAAACAGCTTTTTAGCAAATTCCCACAACCCACTATGAAATTGCTCTCTCGGGTTCAGTCACTGCCCTCCCCCGCCAAAAAACCACCATCATTAATCAAATAAATCCAGAACAGGGGTTATCAACAATTAAGCCATTCTACAGAAGGTGATCTGGGTTTGGATGACATGACAACCCATCACAGCTATTTATTTATTCCTTCCTTCCTTCAATTTATATGCTGCCACAAGAGCCTACAGTTGGGCTCCCTATGTGCCTTACAACCATTAAAATGCATTATGTTCACATGACTCCAGTTCTCTGTCAGCTTCACTGGCTTTCCATTGAAGTCCAGGCCCAATTCAAGGTGTTGGTTATGACCTATAAAGCCCTTAACGGCTTGGGTTCTGGTTACCTGAAGGAGCGCTTATGTCCATATATGCCCGCCCGCCCCTTGAGATCAGCGGGAGAGGCCCTTCTCCGGGAACCCTCTGTGAAGGAAATTAGGAGGGTGAGTACTCGGAGGAGGGCTTTCTCTGCAGTGGCGTCCAATCTATGGAATGCGCTCCCCAGAGAGGTCCGCCTGGCACTGTCGTTATTTGTTTTTCAGCACCAGGCGAAGACCTTTTTATTTAAACGTTATTTTAATTGCTAATATTATTTATTTATTTTATTCTTTGGCCAGAGCAACTTAATTTATACTGTTAAATTATATTGTTTTATATTATGTTATTTATTTATGATTGTGAGCTGCCCTGAGGCTTCGGCGAATGGGGCGGCATAGAAGTTCCCTAAATAAATAAATAAAACACATAACATTCTAAAATCAGTAATACTGAAAACATCAGCAAAATACCCAAGCATACAAAACATAATCCAACAAATTAAATTCATTGCATAAAAACTTTAAATAAACATTGTTAACAAAAATATAACTATAGATCAAGAACAGGGTTAAGCTAGAGGCCCATAATGAGTTGGCATGCTGCACAGACCCAATCAGTGAAAACTATTTTCACCTATTCCTTCAACAGCAACCTCCACTGGATCTGAGTCCTTCCACCAATGGAAGAAAACCTTCTGTCCATAAAAGGATATCCTTAGATCCAGCTCCCTGTGTGTATAATGTAGAAGCATTTTACACAACTATTCAGCACAATGTAATAGAGCTATTACTTATTAATTTACCGCCATCAGTATATAATACAGAATTTGCAGACAAGTCACTGCCTCAATGCAGTTAACAAGAACCCTATCTAAAACAGTTAAACATCTTACAATAAACTAGAAAAACGGTTTTATTTAGGTGTGTGCACACTTGTGTTTGGCTAGATTTAAAATTAATTGGGAATTAACACCTGAAGAAATATGACAACTGGTAGAAAAAAATACAATTCCAGATAACTAGTAATGAGAAAATAATTTCTTTTGAATGTATAAAGAAATAAAATGTATTTGTGTTCAGCACTGTGAAGTTTTATAGAATATTGGCATATTCAAGATATAGCATAAATCAGCCAAAGCATAGTGCTATGCATGAATATTTAGTTCTCAGTTAAAAGACCTTTTGTGCCAAACTCCAGTGATGTTCACACACGTAGCTCCTTCACGTGTAAAAGCTGTTTACATACACAAGCAGAAAGGTAAAATATACCAGGATTTCTATTTGCTTGCCCCCAGAAATTGTGGTTTAACAAACTAGAGTCTATTTTATTTAAGATAGCTAAACAGTCCAAAAATTTTGTGAGAGGTGATGGCATTTTGGGAGAGGTGAGTGTACATTCTGCCTGTGTGACCTTTTTCCCACCAATCTATTTGCATCGTTATTCATTTTAAACCAAAAGACTGCTAAAAAACAAACAAACAAAAAATAGTTCTGGGCATTAGACGGCTTGCTGAGTGAAGCATGTATGCTAAAGAGGCTTTGTATACCCATCCCCTACCTAAGAACATTTTCCTACGGGAACAACGGACAACTTGTAGCACGGACAATTTGCAGTCCCCACAATTTACTGTGGGCCTACAACACTCATCAAGCCTAAGCCGCATATCCAGTGCGAAGGAATGATGGAGTTTGCAGACCAACAACATCCAGAGGGAGATAAACTGCCCCCCCCCATAGGGAATCCTGCAACTGAAAGGATCAAGGCCAGCTTTGGTGGGTGTGATCCCCCTTCCTTGACCCTAATCAGCTCTACCACTTTTGCCCCTCTCCCATCAGACGCAGAAGCTAAAGGCTAGGACTTAACCTCCAGCCAGTGGAAGAGAGGGAAGGACTCATGGACGGGAAACGGATGAGTGGGCAAACCAGCGAGAGAGCGGAGAGGCACACTCGTTCATAACCTGAGACCCACAGCGGATGCTTCGCTTGCTCGAAACTGCCGCCGCCGCCGCCCCCTCGAGCAGGGCGAGAGGCCTCCGCGAGCTCCCTGCCGTGCCCCGAGTGAGGGGAAGGCCGGAGGCCGCACCGCGCGTTTCCGTACTCACTGCTGAGGGTCGAGCTCTCCGCCGCGATCTCGGCCTCGCGCACACGGGGCCCGCCAATTCCGAAGCTGGCGCCACTAGCCGGGCTCACACACCGTGCCGCGGCAACACGGCGCGCTATGATGACATCACCAAAACGCTCCCTTGCCTGCTGTTTCCGGGCGCCCACCCTGCTCCCTTTGCGGCAGCGTAAGAAAGTTTCTGGTCGCCATGGTAACGGGTAGCCTCCTCCCTTGTTCTTCCTCGACTGAGAAGTGTGCGCAAAAGAATACGGGGTCGGGTTACGTTTTCAGAGAGAAAGAAACGTCCTTAAACAGAAGCTTGTTTCCCTCTGTTTTCCTTTTTTAAATGTCTTTGTGAAACACCCCATAATTACGGAACTTTCTGTTCTTACTCGAAGTTGAAACTATGGACCTTTCTTTTTCTTTCCCTCTTTCGAATAACTTCTCAGTTCACCACCAGTCTTTCATGAGTGCGTATGCATCCCTTAAGCCCATCTTTTCCCGCGATACTGTTAAAAACAAACAAAAAACTCCCATGGGCTTTTAGAGCTCATTCTTACACACTTTGAAAGAGAAAAAAGTGCCAGAAGTCCCCAGCAACCCCACGTTTCCTAAACAGCATATAGTATGGACACTCCGCTTCATTGGAGGTGCTTCCCGGGAGTTGTAGTTCTTAGGATTGTCTGTTTTCTACGAAGAACTGCATGTCCCGGCATTCCGCGCGCGAGCAGCAGCTTCCTTCTTCGTCCGTCTGCGGCGGTGAGGAAAGTAGCGCGTGGTGATCTTTGAGTTGCCAGACGTTACCATGCCCAAAGTTAAGACGACGTCGCGTTCCCGGCAGCAGCGCCGAGAAGGAAAAGGACCAGGACCGACATCAGGTAAGGAACCTCGGCAGGGTGAGGATATTCTGAGCTGGGGAGGACAGTCCTCATTGAGATCCAGGAACTGATCCGGCCACATGGTGTCGGTGGGGGAAGAGTCGTGTCAGGCTTGGACCAGGGTTCGAATTCCTGCTCAGCGATCGAATGCAGGGGGTGACCAAGGCGCAGGAGCACCACCTCCCGGTTGGCTTGCCACGCAGCACTCTTGTGCATATCAAGTGGGGTGATCGTAGCCTTGCTCTCCTTGAAGGGAAGGTGGTGGTAAATAAAAGCAGCGGTTCGGCGTGGCGCAGGCCTTATGTGTTGGACTGGATCCTTAAGAGAGCCAGTCGAATCCCCACTCAGCCATAAAGTTCTGTGGGTGATTTGCGGCAATCTCATCTCTCAGCCTAGCCCACCTCACAGTGTTGTTATAAGAATAAATAGGGAAGCACTTGCATCACCTTAAGAACAATGGATAGGTTATAATAAGTGTTGTAGCCTGCTGTCCCAGACAAAATACCTCTCTTGCTTGTTTGACACAGGAATTCAACACTTGCATAATACTGTATATTGAGAGAGAGGGTACCACCATCACACATTCTTTTCCATTCCCTAATTCTAACCCTGAAGGACCACTGGGCAACTTGTGGCCCTTCAGATGTATTGGGGCCACAGGTGTCACAAGCCGTGGCCAGGATAGCACATGGTGAGGCATGATGAAAGTTGTCTGCCAAAACATCTGGAAGACAGGTCGTAGTCAACCCTTGTTTATCCACTCCTTTGTCAGTGGCATTCCTGGGTTTTCTGCAGAGGCCTTTTCCATCCCTACTATATCATATCTATAGCTGTTGCTACTGGGTACTGATGCTGGAAAATGCATCCTTTGCCATTGCTTTATGCCATCTTACTATATATTGTTCCTCTCTAGGTCTCATTGCTTATTCTGGTTCCCTGTGTGCTTACTCAAACACTAATGAGGAGAGAGGAAGGTGGGACCCATGAAGCAATGCAGCAGGACAACTCTTTCCTGATGCATCCAAATAGTTAAAGGTAGATTCTTCAGAATGCAATCCTACCCATGATACAAGTCTTGAAAGGAGAGCTTTCTCTGGGCAGTAACATTTTCTCCTACAAACTTGAGAAACGAGTGGAAAGGGCATAGAGTGGGTGCCTGGAGAGACTTGATGCCTTAAAGACTAACTAATCTATTAGTGTTTAATTTATCTTGTCTTTAGTACAATAAGCTCTTCCTTGCAAAAACTTGTACTGCAATTAACCACACAATCCCATGCATGTTTACCCAGAACTTAAGTTCAGTGGGACTTATTTCGAGGTAAGGAGGCCAGGCTACACACAATAAAAATATATCATCCAAACTGCATGTTTGTCATGAATCAGTGTGGTGTAGCGGTTAAGAGTGTAGGACTGGGACTCAGGTGATCTGGATTTTAGTCCATGCTCAGCTGGATGACTTGAGGCCAGTGACAGACTGTCAGTTCAATCTTTCTCACAGAACAGGAAGAGGAGAATTCTGTAAGCCCCCCTTGTGTTCCTTGGACAGAAAAAGGCAGAATATGAATATAATAAAGCAATAAAAGGTTACCATAGCCCAATGCTTGTAGGGTGCCAAATTGAAACGTTTGGGTGTATTACATAGGGTATTATCCCAGGGCTGAAGTTCAAGTTGAAGAGCTTTCCATTATATCAGACTACTTCTTTAGGCTTAAAGACAGCGTCATGCAATCAATACTTACTTTTGTGCTTCTGCTATTGTGCCTTTACTAATAGGTATCAGGTTCAACACTGGACTTGGTCAACACATTTTGAAAAATCCCCTCATTGTTAACAGCATTATAGAAAAGGTAGGTGATAATCACAGCTGTTTGATAATTTTATCTTTAAAGATAAATGAATGTAAAATTGGCTATAACTAAGTGTACAATCCTACACTCAGTTACCTGAGAGTAAGCCCCATTGAGCTTTTTTTTCTGAGTAGAGTAGCATAGGCATGTTTAGCATTGCACTATGAAACACTAACAGAAAAGATGAGATAATGGGGAGACAAAATTTCTAGAATCAATGAGAGGTAAATTAGATGTAGAGATACAACCCAAACATTGTACAAAGTAATTAATTTTATAAACATTCAATTTAAAATGACTCAAAATGATGTGTATATCTGGTATTAGAAGCAACTGAATGAGAAATTTTGAGTGAAATAGCATGCAGTCTGGTCCCTCCCTGGGAATTTATTTGGATCCTTGCTGGGAACAGAAGTGTATTCTGCTTTCACACCTAATGCACTATCTTAAATATGAGATCAACTCTTACTTAAGAGAGATCAACACCAAATGCTACCAAATTTTTTAAACTTATTTTTCATGTAATCCAATTTTATTCATTTTAGGCATCCCTGTACCCTACCGATGTGGTTCTAGAAGTTGGTCCTGGCACTGGTAACATGACAGTAAAAATGCTGGAAAAAGTGAAAAAGGTAAAAATCCACTAAGAAATAACAGGCAAGATGTTTTTTTTTGTTCATACTTGACTACAGGGAGAACAGGGAACTGATGAACAGGATCACATTCAAACTTTATTGATCACATGGGAAAAGAGGATGACTAAAGGAAAGCATCAGCTTCTTTCTATTCCTCATGCGTATAATAAATAACCATTCCTTTTCCCAATGTGTTTCTACATATGTTATTATTAAACAAATACAAAGCTAAAAAAACTTTTGTGAGACATGGTACTGCCAAAACAAATGATTGAGCATGATTCTAAATGGATATGAAGTCATTCTGGATACATTCTGTATAAAGTGCACACACCGTCATTTATATATGATTCTCTTTCAGGTAATTGCTTGTGAGGTTGATGTAAGGCTTGCTGGTGAACTGCAGAAGAGGGTCCAGGGCACGTAAGTGTTCCTAATGGGAAAAATGCTGCACTGTTCTTTAATTAGAATATCTCTTAGACATGTGTTAAAGAGAGACTGTTGTTTTCTTTCAGGCCCTTGGCTAACAAACTCGAAATTAAAATCGGTGATGTATTGAAAAGTGACCTACCATTCTTTGATGCATGTGTGGCTAATTTGCCGTATCAAGTAAGGGCAAAAGAAACCTATTGAAAACTAAGAATAAATAGCTTTTGTTTATAGTAAGAAACATCTTGTGAAACCAATGCTTTTTTTTCCAGATTTCTTCTCCCTTTGTTTTTAAGCTACTGCTGCATCGGCCCTTCTTCAGGTATGTAAAGAAAAATACATAAAATCATAGACTAGTAGAGTTGGAAGGGGCCATGAAGGCCATCTGGTCCAACCCCATGCTATTACAGGACATCAGTTTACACCATCCCACTCAGATGGCTGTCCAATATATTGCCTGACATACCAAATAACTAAGCAAGGATAATGTAGTAGGGTCAGCAGATGTTTACCTGGAAAACAGAGTATTATCAATATATCAAATTAGCTTGCTAAAAACACTTAAGGCACAACCCTGTAGCTTTCTGACATTGTCTGGGAGGCCATGGGATTCTTTGGAGTTCTTGCTCCAAGGCCCTTCAACATCAAAGCTGGACTCTGAAAAGTCATGTCATGGCCCTGCCCTGCCTTCTTTGCAAATGAATGTCTTAAGGTTCAAGCTGTGTTTCTCTTCTTGGATCATGCACTCCTAAAAATAGTTGCTTTCTGTTCCTGAAATGTAAAAGGCCCAACTTTGTTATGTTGCATCTCTCTGAAAACACGTTATTGCTTTTCGGCACCAGGCCAAGACCTTTTTATTTAAACGTCATTTTAATTGTTGATTTTATTTATTGATTAACAACTTTGGCCAGGATGTCTCCAACTGTATTTTATTGTACCAGTGATATTTATTTATTTGTAAGTAGCCCTGAGGCTTAGGCAAATGGGGCGGCATATAAGTCTGCTAAATAAATAAATTGAGCTGGTTGTAACCTCATACAGGTTGAATAAAGGCTGCTGCTGAATCACAGGCTGTTCTTACAAGCTAAGTCTGCACTGTGGTTTAACTATGGGTTATTAACCATGAACAACTCACTTCACAACCCAGTAAAAAAGGGCTCTCTTCTGATCACAGTTGAGAACCCATAGTTAAACCATAGTGTAAAATTGCAAGTAAAGGCACTCCGCAATTCAATGACAACCCATAGACTGGACTGGCAAGTTGCTGACCTTTCTAGAAGGGGACCTACATCCATCGCTGTGACTAAACTTGTATTACATTTTTAATTTCCAGGTGTGCAGTACTCATGTTTCAAAGAGAATTTGCCCTTCGCCTGGTTGCAAAACCAGGTTCTCCCTTGTACTGTAGGCTCTCGGTTAATACTCAGTTATTAGCCCGTGTTGATCATCTGATGAAAGTAAGTAATTAAAACAATAGGTAGCTAAGTGGGGGTTTGGAATTTCAGTTCAGAGGGGGAAGCCAGTTCCTAACAAGATGCGAATGCATTTATTTTTGAGAACTAACTATATGATGGTTTACAGGTAGGAAAAAACAATTTTAAACCACCACCAAAAGTTGAATCAAGTGTTGTGAGGATAGAACCAAAGAATCCACCACCACCAATCAATTTTCAGGTGAGACTTAGAAATTTTAACATAAAATTCATGAAAACAACTTACAGTTACTTTGTCAAAGTCTCCAAAGTCTGTGATCTTGTTCTAGACATCTTTCCTAAGATGGTATAAACCAGCCTTTCTCAACCAGGTGCCCTCTTGGTGTGTTGTACTACAATTTCCATCAACCCTAACCATCTAGGGTAATGGTATTCGTGGTGTTTTGGGTTGTGGGGAAGATTCTTAAAACTGAATGTGGTCTCATGAAAGAGCCTTTCCTAGATGTTAAATATATTTTGATTATAGTGGCAGTCAGGCAACATGTAGAAAACAAATACTTGCATAATATTCAAACTGAGGAACAAAAAACAGGCAGATATTTACTTGGGAATCTTGCACTGCTTAAATCATATGTCTTATGTATTTATTTAGGAGTGGGATGGTCTGCTAAGGATTGTCTTTGTCAGGAAAAACAAGACACTTGCTGCAGTTTTTACGTAAGTTAATCATTTTGGAGGAACTGTTCAGTTTACAACTATGTAGTAAGTACTTTGGCCAGTTGATACTGGGTGGATTGTGAATTAAAATAAACAGATTTATTTTATATTTTCAACCCTCTTGTGTCTCTCTGGTAGAACACTAAGTAACTGACCCTTGTTTGTTTGGTCATGAGGAAAAAATTATATTCTTCAGGTGTTATTCTGGAACTTGGAGGCAGTGTGTTTGTTTTATGAATCAGCTTTTCTTCTGAAAGATGAGGACAAATAACACAATTGCTAAGAGTTTTCCTCAAGTATGGGAAGAAATGGAAGGAAGAGGTACTATAATGTGGCACAGTGGTTATAATGTTGGACTGGGACTCGAACTGGTTTTTAACCCAGCTCAGCCATGAAGCTCATGGGCCAGTCATAGGAGTGACTGGGCCAGTCATATAGTCCCAGCATAATTACCTGCTAGGATTGTTCTTGTAAGTATACTCGTAATATGGAAAGTGCGAACCTTGTAACACACCTTGGGTTCCTTGCAAGGGGAAGAAAGGCAGGGTATAAATGTATACTCATCCTCAGAGACCTAAAATCTAAACAGCTACTTCAACACCAGCCAATAGCAGGGAGCAGTAACCCTGTCCAGGGACCATTGAGAAAGGAAAACAGTCAGGGTTCAATATACAGCTGTAGGCTAGGGAAGCCTCAGATCATATCTTCTCACTGCACTTCTGTGAGAAGTATCTTTGGTTCCCCTAGCAGGGAAAGCAATGCGAACAAGCACTTACTCACTTGGTACATCACAACTTAGAAGGTTTAAATAACTCGTTTTAGCCATCACGGCACTGAAGGATTGAGCTGCTTCCCACACATGTGCAGGTCATTTCTGCTTCACATCTGGGGTTGTAAAGAACTCAGGAATGTCCTTTTACTGACCCATTTCATTCATTTTGCTTTGGAATGTCTCGGATCTTGCAGCTATAAATCAATTTGTGCATGCTAAATATCCCCAACAGCCTCTTTTAATTAACATATTAAGAAACCCCTATTATAATGATTATAATTATTAATTATAATAATTTCTAAACCACCCAATAGCTAAAGCTCTCTGTATTCATTAATGAAATAGTCTAAGGAAGTTAATACCACCTGCATTCATGCAGGTTTTTAACATCCTTGCTGAAAAGGAAGGTGATTATAAGGAGTTGTTTGTTTTTTAGATCTTTCAAAAACTTTAGTTAGGTTAGGCAGACAGTAGACAATAGAAAATTAAACCAGTGAGCAGAAAAAAAATCTTGTATTTGGAGATATAGATATATTTCCAGGGTTACAAAAATAATCACTCAGGGTGGTGGGTAGGATACATTTACAAAGGGAGGAATTCACATCCACAGTTTTGTCAAAAAGGAGGCCTATATAGCTATGTCTGACTTTCCTTATTATTACTTCTTTCAGTTCAAAAGCCGTGAAACAGCTACTGGAACAGAATTACCGGATTCACTGTTCACAGAATAACTTGGTAAAATAACTAAGCAAAATAAATAGCGGTTTTGGGGTGGGGGAAGAGGGAGATTGCTTCTTCTCAGTACTCTAATAATTATTCCTTGCACCGAATATGAGATGTAGCACATAAATGTCCTGTTTTGTGTTTTATGTTAACAGGAAATTCCTGAAGATTTCAATATTGGAAATCTTATACATGAAATCCTCAGAGATACTGGTTACTCAGAAAAACGTGCACGAGTAATGGATATTGATGATTTCATCAGGTGAAACCACATGCATTTTTTAAAGCTCTTTGCACTCTCGTTTAAACAAAATGAAAAGCAACAGACACCACTGTATTTTACCATTTGTGCAGTGAGTTATCAGTTCCTGGTATGCCCCATGTATTTTAGTGAGACAAATTGCTTATTAAACACATACTACCTAAGGAAATGCTCTTGGGGCCACACACAACCACAGTGTGCATATTGTACATACTAGTGGTGTAGGAAGATAGTTTTTAGGGTTATGCCTGTACATCTGTCCTATTACCAGAACAGGCAGGCTGCTATTTTCCTCTCCTCAGCCTTCCTTCTTAGGAAGCTACTGAGGGATGTGCTGTAGGAACCTGACTTTGGGTACAGACGGGGGAAATGGTATCATTACCTGGGAGTAACTGTGGTGGAACATCCATATGGGAAACAGCACTACTGTTTGGGATGCCATGGTTTAGTATGGTGATTGCACGAATGTTGCTGAGATAGTTGTGCCTGATGGGAGTGTAGTCTTGTGATCAGGAGTTCTGCTGAAGGCACAGTCCTAGTTTCTGTTTATATATTGCTGGCACTTTGTGCTTCTTGCTGTGTAAGAAAGATCACTATCTTGTCACACTAGAATTGCACCCTACTGATTTCAGTAGAGGCAGGAATGAGTATGTGTTCTTTCTCAGGCATCAGGTAGAACCTAGACATCTTGAATGTTTCTTTCCTGCTTGTGAAGTCCTAAAAAGCCAACATTCTAACACTTCCCAACTGCTTAAACTGGGAGTAGAAAATGTGTGAACTTCCAGATATCGTTGGACTGCAGTTTCCATCAGCCCTAATCAGCATAGCTAATAATGGGGGATGATAGAAGTTGCAAGCTGATATCTGGAGGGCCCTGCATAATTTCATCTTTTGCTTTAGTTGTCCTATTATCAATACTTGATGTGTGGATCTGGCAGCAGTAGCCAGTGATTTAGTTCTGAGGATAGGTGTGCAGGAAAAATGTGTGTAGTGGTGGGATGGAGGTTTTGGGGTTCGAGACCTCAGAAGCAAGAAGCATGTTCCTCCTGCCTTGGAAACTAGAGATAGAAGAGTAGCACTTGGAAGTGCCATTCAAAATGTCATATGAAGCAGAAGCATAATGAGAACTGACTTGGGTTTGTTTTATCTTTCAGCCTTCTTCATGGCTTCAATGCAAAAGGCATACACTTTTCTTAAAGAGATAAATAAGACGGAAGATAACTTGAACATCATTTTACAAAGACGAACTGCACTATGTCAATAAAAATGTTAGAACTTCAGTCATGATGCATGGAAGCTACTCCGGCCTTGCAAATCCAGTTGCGAAATGGGTTCATAAGCAGAGGAGCCAAATGGACACCACTTTGCCTTGTCCTGTTCCCTGCTCCCTGTGGTTCTGTAGGAGAACATGTACAATGCAGAGTATAAATATTTGTAGCCATTGTTAAGGATCTGCTGAAATGCACGTCTTTATATTTCCTGTTGCATTGGGTTGGCTACAAGAAGAGTCTCTTGGGAGCAGACTGTCTGTAGCAAAAAATATCCATGCTTAATGTTAACAACCACGTAAGTGCTAATATTGTTATTTTAAATCATTCATGGGTTTGAAACGGGAACCAGGTTTTCCCACTTGACAAACCTGAATGGTTGCAGAGTCCTTTTATTACCAGATCAGCTTTGGTCTTATACTGTGCATTGCAATAATTATTATTTTGTATCAAAGTTTGTAATAAGCAATAATATACAACATTTTTCATCTTACCATACAATTTCATGCCATGGGAGCAAGTTTCCATTCTTTCCATTCATGCAAATGTTTTGGACTTCAGCTCCCAGGATTCCAGATCGGCCTTGTACCTTGGGACTAATGACTGTTGAAGTCCAAATCATTTAGCAGGCACCAGGCGGGGGCACACTACTAGGCGTTACAGTCCTTCCCCTCTTCAAAGTGCAGAAGAACGCAAAGCCTGTATTCTTGTGTATAGAGAATTTCTTTATGATAGTGCAACATAGGTATTCCTCATTGCATCTTTGGGGTGGAAGAGATCATAGAAATTTGGCAGAAGGTAGTGCCTAAATGAAAAGGCCCTGCCTTTAAAGATTGCTCTATGGTAGGTGGTGGTTAAAAGCAAATAATGGTAGAAAATTGGAAGAAAAATCTTTGTGTGCATACTGTCCATTTTTTTCTTTGCAAATCATTCAGAAATGGCTGTTTCAAAAATGCCACAATTGATGCATATATCTGGAAAAACATGTATGAAAATAAACATGAATTGTCCTGTTAAAAGGGGGGGAAAAGCTTTGCAACCTGATAAGCCGGACTCAAGCTCGAATGGCCTTCAAGGTGAACACTAGTAAGCTCAAGTTCTGTAGATTCACACACCACTTGGCCATCATAGCATTTCCAAGCTGTGAACTTGATTCTTTAGGGAAATGACATTAACTGATCAAAAGTACCTGCTTTGTCAAATCTTGATCAAGGCTTTGACAAATCTCGTATTTCAGAGGCTGTTCAACCAGTGTCTGCAATCAGTACTGGATTATATAGTTGCTTACTGACCATCCTATCTTATATTCCCCTTCTGTCGTCATATCGACAGGCCCATATTTGAAAACTAAATAATATACTCCAGTGGTTTAGGTATATGTAAATTAGCACTTCACATCCAAAAAGGAACAGGCCCATTTTAAAACAATGACAGCATTCACACATGGCACCAAACCATAATGTGTTACCAGGTAGCATGGTTTCTTACCTGATGCTGGGGTTTAGACAAATGACTTGCATGCTTATGTAATCTCACCTCTCCTCTGTAATTCCTCTAAATGGTAGGAGGTATCCCATCAACTGCTGCAGCTGAACATAAACTGAATGGTTTATGTTGTAAACCATTCTGAGCATATGCTATAGAATGGCCTATAAAAACTTTAAACATCCCATGCTACACTGCTGCTGGCTACTTTGCCTGCCTCTCCCTCATTGGGCCACATACTCCCGTTTGTGTTCTCAGTCAGCTGTTCCTGGGTTCTACCCCCCACACACTTTTTCCTGCTCAGTCAAAGCAACTGGCTCTTCACTAGAGTAGTGCTATCATGTTGCCACACTCCATGCCAATGTACAAGCATGACGACCCACGGCCACACTTCCCTGCCCTTCCCTTGCTGCAGTTACGTCTACGCTCCCCTGTGTGCAAGATGCTGGAAGGGGCCACCTCCCCTCACAAGCCAAGCACTGGAGGGAGGGCTTCAGTGTGGGTAGATCATGATCCCTGCCCCAACTGCGCCCAAACACTGTTTCCCACTCTCAGAAGCCCCTCCCCCACCTGCCCTGGCAGGCACATGGAAGCAACTTGCCCTGGCACCCCCTTCTGCATGTCAGGCCACCGGGAACTGCCTGATCTGGTGCTGCCCTCCCCACAACCACAGCCTGGTTACAAAATATGTATTCCTGCAGCATCAGAACAAAAGGATGGGTGTGCTATAAAGAAAAGCATGCCAGTTGTTAATAAATCCAGAGCTTGTTGATGTGCAAGCTCAGCTGCTGCAGGCGTGTTCACATCCTATCCCCCACCCCCTCACAGCCTCCCACCCCACACTAGCATGGATCCAGCTGCTGGCAGCAGCAGCAGCTCTGCTTCCACCATTCACTATACCTGCCTGCTTGCCAACTGCATGGCCAAAGGCCTACACATCCCGGTGCATGGCCAGCTTGCAGCTATGCAGCAGGAGCACCGAGAGCTGCCTGCAGAGCTGCAGTGGTGCTGGGGAGCATCTGCATCATGGCCCCATCCACCTCCCACATCTCTCAGCAGGGCCCAGAGGGTCTACTCCTGGGAAGAAGCTTTGCCAGTGAAACCTCCCCAGGTGGGTCTCTTAGATGCACTGGGAGATCATGTAGGTCTCCTGCACCACATGCCTGGCAACAGTGAGTGTCGGTGGGTTCAGATGGCACTGGATTTGGGGGAGTGTGTGGGAGAAGGCCCTGATCAAAGTCCCAAGGAATGTCAGAGACAAGATAGGAAGTCTGGAGACAGTGGGAGACACAAGCTTTTCAGGCTGAGTGCCCTGTTGGTGATATCTGTGCAGAGCCTGTGAGCTCCTCTTGTGTAGAGCAACGCTCACAAGAACATTGTCTATATGAGCAGAGCCGAGGTTAGTTTTATTTCAGTGTCACTCAAGTAAACCACAATGACCATACACCATATCTGGCCATCCCCGAGGTTGCTGCTACTGGAGGCAGCATGAAGCAATGCCACCATGATTCCAAAGCTGCAAGTGGGCACTGGGGAGGCAGTGCATAGGCCGAGAAGGGAGGCACAGTGACCAATCACAGTGCAGCTGTATCTGGTTCAACAGTTGCTAGGCAGACTGTATAACTAAAGAATGTAGGCTAAAGCATCTGCTGTAGCCTCACCCTCTCGTGTTGCAAGACCCACTGATGGAAACATGGAAACCACATGGAAATTAGGTCCAGACAAATAAACCGGTTTTCTCCATGGTTCCACAGAGATGCTTTACCACCCTTGCTACATTCACACATGGCAAGCCATGCCACCATGGTTTCCACCATGGCTTGTCAGTACACGTGAGCCTGTCTAATATTTCCCAATTGTAGGTTGCTATCTTGCAGTTAGGTTGCCATAATCAATGATATTGGACATTTGCTGAGAGGCTTTCCAGAACCATCAGGAACACACTCCTACTTGCAGCAGTTTGTGCACCTGTTCTAAATTATTAAGGCAACTGCAGTTCAAATGAATCCAGATATACTTGAATTATCAAGAATTATCTAGAACAAGATCCAAAGAGGGGGGCTTGATTAATGATCTTGTCACTGTTTTCTTCTATATCATTGAGACGCCATCTTTCGGTAGAGTTTTGACAGTTTTGCTAAGAATGCCAACTCTCCTTAGTTATGCAGAAAGGAGTTAATTGAATATGTAGCCAGCTTCATGTTTAAAAGAATTGTGCCTACATGCGACTTCTCCAACCTGGTTCCCTCCAAATGTACTGGAATGTTGGAGTGATGGGAGTTGTAATCCAACGCATTTAAGATTATCAAGTTAAGATCCTCAACAAATCATAAAGAAAAGTATCCCCAACTGCTGTGAAAGATTCATCTACTGCTACTACCCTCACTACAAAGTCAGGTTGAGAATGGATGTGTCTTTTTGATGGGTTCATTCTTTGAGAACATAATATTAAAAACATCTGTGGCCAAAGAGCAGGCAGAATTATGCATACTTTGAACAAGAGTCATTCTGCCTAACAAAAGCAATTTTAATCACTCACTCTCTATAGATCTCAAGCAGCAAATTAGATCCATGAAAGATATGCCATTCTTTAAACCAATGTGCACAATCACTCCACTTAGCTTGTGTTTCTTACATAAAATACTAAAAGCTTTACTTATACAGAATATTGGTGTCTTGAGTCTAGACAAGGTGCAACCAAGCTCTTTCAGGCTCATAATACAGAGTATGAATTCAAAGTTAAGTGCAAGTTGATACAACATCAAATCATACACTCTCAACTTTGGAAATGAGGCAGCTTTCTGTAGATAAACTAGATGCTCCGTTTCCTGTTACTGTTGAGAAATAAAACAAAATTAGACTTGAATCTTATTTGTGGAGCAATTGCACTTACAAAGATCATGGCACCACAAACATTCAGTAGTTACTCATAGCTGTTTTAAATCAACATATTGGATAAGTTTTTAAAAAGACAATCCTATTCCAAGAATTGAATAAACTTAGGAATGCTACATAGGAATGATTCCAGCATATTGAAGTCATGAATATGATGGTCCAGAGCACTGAATGTCCCATTGCTTCTAGAGAGCAAAGTAGGCTTCCCCCTTAATAGTATCGCATCAAAGCTAAACCCAGTCAATCGCAGCTGGGCAGATCTACTTTTTAAGGCAGATATAGAGTAGCAACCTCTCCAAATAGTTAATTACTTGTACTACCTCAAGGCAGCTGGAGAACAGTAAATTTTTAGGCACATTCCTTTCCATGCAGACTTCCAAGCATTCATCTTTACTATTTAAGTACTAGCAATATTGTAAAAGATCACGTCAGCCCAGGATGTATAAATTAAAATCCAAGACAGCTGTCACAGAAATACCTGCGGTTTTGCCTGCAGTTTTGTGTAAGTATGGATAGTACGGGGCATATAAAAATCTTCAATATATCTGTTCCAAAATATTTTAGCAGTAAAATTGCAGCTCAGATGGATATGACTAGCAAATTACACATTTTACAGAGGGTTATGTAGAAGTAACATTCTCATTTCTAATTTATATTTCATAAATTTATTAAACACATTGTGTAAAATCTACATTGTTGTTGTTTCAGTTTTCACATTTACAGATAGGCGCTTTGTCACCACGATATGGTAAAGGACTTCTACAGCCTACCTTCCTATGGGAGTTGTGTTGAACACTGAGAAACTCTGTCTCATTTAAGCTCTCTTCTCACTGTTTTCCCTTTGTTTCCCTCACCCACAGCACAGATGGGCTTACGTTCCAGAAACAAAATGTGAAACAGTTCCAAGCAATGTCTCGTGTTGATATGAGCACCTGGAATCTATTTTGGGAAAAGGGAAAACTCCTAGAGAGGTCTAAATTCTTCTGACAAAAAGTGAAAACCCACATAAAAGGGTATTTTTTCTGTTGGATATCAATTTGTAAAAATAATTGAAGTGCCACCATTTTAAAAAGTGCTGGATACACAGTACCATTTGTAAAGGCTTCAGGCATCATTGTAGAATTTCCTCAGCTTCAGACCAATTCTGTGGGATTTATTGTGCAAATTTTCAAATGGTACAAACCCAGCCACCTTTCAGCTGATGGCACTGTACAAATGGAAAATATGCATTAGCTACTTTCTTTTAAAGCAACAGTACTAACTACCTGCAAACTACAGTTAATGCACATGTAAACCATCATGCATCAGAAGCCAATTTTATTACGAGAAAGGGTTATTTTGGTATCCTATTCCTTGGATACCTCTTACCCATAGGCAGAGATCAGATTGCACCTTTATTCTGACATCACACTAGCACACATACTTTATATCTGTATTATCCTAAGATACAACTCTCCTTCATAATCAATTACCTTTTATTGTACATCCACTAATTTATAGTTTTGTTTTTACAAAGAAGATGTTAGAGACTCTTTATGGTATTGAAATAAATCATGATTCCAGATTTTTACAGGGGAAAATGAAATGCCTTACTGTCAATCCACACTGACAGACTTTTTAAAATTCCAGGTCAGTGATATGGCACGTACTGTGAAATGAAGAACAAGTTATGGAAGGGGGAAAAAAAGCACAAAGCCAACACACATTAAAATGTACACACAACAAAAGTAATTTACATTGACAAATAAGGAATGTCATTTATTAAGGCTGTGCTTCAGAAAGGACATTTAGGGTCAAGTCGCCTTGATCAAGGCACAGAATGGGAAGAGGTGAGCACAGCTGTCTAGAAGAGGAGGTATATACAATCACTGATGAGGTGGGCATGCATGCAAATACAAAACCGCACAGCTGTTTTTGCAACAAAACTTGACATAAGTGAAACAAAATACTGTGAAGTTTTTACAAGTCCACCATTTTACTTCATTATTTTAAAAAAATTGGCAAATATTTCAAAACATAAAAGATTCACAATTTGAGTAAGTTAAAACATTTGAAACAAAAAAGTGCTTCCCATCTCCAAAACCTGCCTGGTTGTGCTATCTGGTCTAAAAGCATTTTGCAGACATCTTAGGAGTGTTCCACACAACTGAAATGTCAGCCAGGGAAAGAAGAAACATGATATTTCCACAGACACTTCAAAAGTTTTAGCTCTTTCAAGTAGTTGACTTCTTGTAGCTTCATTTCCAACCACCTGCATGGTACAGCAATGAAGGCTCAGGCATTCTTTAGCAGCAGAGGTTTGCCTCAAAGGGCACGTGGTCTCTTCGGATTGATTTGTTTACTGGCCTGCTCTTCCTCTTGTAATGCTGTGCGGAAGGATTTCACTTTATCTTAAAAACAAAAAAGGGATCTTATTACCAAAAAAATAATTGCACCACTGCTTTTGCACCCAAGCCTTGCAACACTGGCTGCGTTCAGATATCATGAAAACAAATCTGTGTGCCTTGAGCAAGAGTGTTCTCCACTCTTCCTCCAACATGATGACAAGAAGAAAATTGCAAGATTCTTTTCCAGTATAGATTAACTATAGTTTAGCTTTATGTCAGCCACCTTAATTATAACTTAGTGAGACAAGCCATAGTCTGAAGTTGGTTGTTTCCATTAACCATATTTTGCCAAGTCTGCACAGAGCATACTGTGGTTTACATAAAATGAGGTTACAGCTGTAACACGTGGGGGGAGGTAAATATGCACAAACCCAAGGCTTGCGGCAGCAATGATGCATTACACTGAATTATGGTTCAGTACAACATTCCAATGCAACTCATTGGTTGCATATTCCTGTAATTTGTCTTGAATACACCAAGCAGAAATAAGATTCATTACACATAATAAACACATAGTGGAAATACAGAGGTGTCATCAGGCAACACATAATTGGTGGTGGTACCAATGCACTCTGTACAAAGCGCACAAAGGGAGCAGCGTGTCCTATTTTAACAACCATGTGTTAAGTAGGATGCACACACACTAGCAAAAGATTGGAAAACCAATGAGGAAAAAAGGGAATGCACTTTTAACTTTCTTCTGGATGGCTGGGGATAAGAAGAATATTTGATGAATGGATGTTGTTCACAAAGACCAAATATGAAATAAGAGATAGCAATAAATACAAACTGCAGAGTTCCTTTTACTGGAAATTTAGAAAGAAACTAGATGAGAGTTTTTGTTGGAAAACAGTCAAAGGAAAGGCTGCCAAGTAGAACACCTAATCAAAATAAGATATTCACTGCTTTATCCTGTCATGGTACTCAAATTGAGATCATATGCTACAGTATTATTACAAACAAAAATTCAAAACTGGAGCTCCCCAGACTGAGTTTGTCTATCACTGCATGCTTGTCATTCTTAATATGATTTTATTAAAGATATGCTGGTTATTATCATCATGCTGAAAGACAGGGAAAGGGGAGAAGAGAACACAGCAGCACTTAGCTATTATCCCCACTAAATTTTATAAACAAGCCGGTTGTCGTCAAATTCTCAAGTAATACAAAAATCTTTCCTATCCTACCTCGAAGTTCGGTCAAAATGTAAATTTTTTGTTCTAGGATTGCTTCAAGTTGTGTAGCATATGAATCCACATCATAGTCTACTTCTTCTGTCATTTCCAGGAGAGCTTTTTCATCTTCTAGCCACCTAATAGATTCCTAGGGAAATCAAAGGGTGAAGAAGAATGGAAAAAAATCAAGAATCAGTTTGAGGAAAGATGAATAGGTACAAAGCTAAACTTAAGTTTTGCTGTTCTCCTGAAAATTATCAGATCCTTTCAAAATCAGATAGAAAACAGATTTGATTTTACTGAAGCAGAATCTTTTAAAAATGATTGTATTAAGTTGTGGCAGGTTTATTTTTAATCTACTCCAACCAGTATCAGGAAAAGACAAAACTGGTTGCACCAGCACTATGAAATTTGAAGCACAGGTGGAAAAGGACAGATGTGATCTTAAGTTAACACACCATAAATGAAGACCTTCAATCTCTTGCTTCCCAGTATATTTTACCAAAGGTTAGATCTTACAGTTCCATGTTTTCCCACTGTGTCATGAAGTATTTAAGAATTTTCAGAAGTTTTTGATAAATCTCATTGGTGAGAGGGAAGCTAGTACTTCAGAAGCACAAGGCCAAAGCCCCACATGGCCACATATGATTCTTTGGATTCTTGCCTTTCTATTACCCCAGTGCTCCATATAACATTCACCTGAAAGACAGCTCTGTGGTCTTCTACTACTTGTTCTTCCATTTCCACCATCTGTGATACAGCTTCATGGAAAGTGAACAACTGTGGTGAAACTTCCTCCTCCTTGTAAAAACAATGAAGTGCAGTATAATTTCTACATGCCAAAAAAACCCCTTTCAAAACAAGTTAATGGGCAAAGCAGTGTTTTGTAGAAAGTAATAAGAGAAAACATTCTGAAACAGGTTAGAAGTGTGCCAGATTTGATGTGGAGAAACTAGTCATGATAGCACAATAAAAAGTTCCAGTTCAGAGTCAATCAACCGCTCAGGTATGGACAGCACAGGTTGTCAGCGCGGGAAACAGCAATCAAGAGGTGGTTTGGCCCTTCTGACCCTATCCGTAAGGTTTCCACAAATACCCAACTAGACTTTTGAAGTGGTTCTTACTTTCTTATGAGGCAACGCTATTCAAATTTATCTCTTCCAATGTAAGGAGCACAGCCTTATTTTAGGATGAATGAGAAAAATAAAAGACAGTGAGGCTTAGAAAGACACACAGGGGAAAAAGAACACAGTTGAATTTATACAGTATTTAACTCTATCCTCACAGCATACATCCCACTGCTAGCAAAATGGAAATGTAGTGGGTTCCGAAGCAGACAAACAAGCAAAAACACTTGTTTCCAAATGTGAGAGGAAAGTGGAGCTCCCTTCCTGGAGGTCCTCTGACCTGTGCTATTTCAGCAGCAAACATTCCCATTCATTTCCAGGCCTGCTTTAAGCAGCACTAGGAATGGGTCTTCCTGGCTCAATGGAAACAGTGGTCTTCTCAGATACTGTCCATGAAGGCCCAAACAAAAAAAAGGAGATCTATGCAGAGGTTCAAAAATTGTATAAACACAAAAGAAGGGGAAGCCTGCCAGTCCCACCCCTTCTGTTATCTTCTCTGTCGCTCTCTCCATATGGAAGTCAACATCCTGAACTGAAGAGCTTCCTCTACCCATGGATGCTCTCCACACAGTATGAAATCCTTCAAAGTGAATGAACCATGGATATATGTATATAAGGCTGCCATCTTACACTGTCTCTGCTGGCCCAGTGACTCTATGAAGCCAGCTGTCAAGAGAACCACTGGATGCTATACCCTGGGAACTCAGGATACAGCTGTCTCCTGGCAGCAATTCCTAGGTCATCCCAGGCAAATGTCAAGCAAAAGGATGCACAGTACAGAATCACTGCACAAAGCCCACTGAAATGTCACCTCAGCATATGGTTCTATTTCTGACAATGCTCTCTCTCCCCTTTTAGTACAATGTATCTGTTTTTCTAACTTCTTTTTACAAGTGCTTAGAATCTGTACTCATTTTTCAGAATTATAGATCTATTATGTGTCTGCATACAAAGTACTGCATGGTTCTGGAAAGATTTTGGAGCCATGTCTGGCAGGATAAATCCACCCCTCCAGAAATTCCTATAAATTAACATTTAAAGTTAAAAAGAAAGGTTACATTCAAAGTAAGAATATGGAAAAAATATTTTGAATGAAATTTACTGGCGGTTGACAAGCACCATGAATTAAGCATGCAACACAAGATTAACTTCAACTCTGATTTAGCACAGAAAGAAGCTATGCTCTCCTTATGATATATATAAAAATTAACTGTCCAGAGTCTGAAGTTCCACTGCACCAAGAACCACCACAATCTGGCTGATACTTACATTCTGTTCACAAAGTAATTTAAGGTCATCTCTCTGGGGTGAGCTCCCAACGCCCCACTGTGCCTCCAGGTCATCAATCTGATTGGGAGCGTGATGCATGATTGGACGGATATCACCGGCAGCGTTAGGATCAACCGTCAGCTCTTTTACTCTACAGTTGTGAAATAGGTATTCGTTTTAAAATGAGCAACATTTCACTTGGGGCAGAAAACAAACAAAACACTTCATCAATTCACAGGCAATTCACAGAAATTACAGTGATGTCAGCTTCACAAATGTATGTACCCCTTAATATAAGTAGTCAGTCACAGGAGACTTGATTACAAGCATCACCTTGCAGTCATGCAATAATTTTAATCATATAATTTCCTATTATTATTTCATATGCATTAAAAAATGAACCAATATCCTATTTCAATTATTCAGAAGCTGCAGTGTCAGTATTACAAAGATGACATCACCACTCTAACACATGAGGGAAAATAACAAGCCTGAGCATGAGATGTTTGAGAAAGAAAAGATGAATAATAATTGGGAAGATGATTTGCAGGCCATGCAGTATCACCACCTGTCAAACAAAATGAAAACAAAAAGGAGGAGATGGTTCAAGGAAGGAAGTGTAAGTGACAGTTTGTCTGAAGAATTACATAGCAAAATAGCAGGGGGGAGAAAAATTAAAATAAAGATTCCATGTAAAGAATGAAGTAGACCTGGTGATCGAAGGAGAAAAGTCGTCATACTCATAGGCAGGAGAGAGATCAGAGCGACTGCCACTACCCTGTGAGAAGGGAATGTCCGAAGGACTAATTCCAAATTCCTTTACTCTGCAGCAGCAAGATGTAGCAGCAAATTAAAAGAAAGTGTTCTTGTAAAGACAATGAAAATCACAGCCGCTATTATTGTATTCCATCATTTATGCAGTGTTTTTGCTACAGCACAATGTGCTTCACAATTTATCCGTCAAGAAACCCCTAGCAACCATTGTTAATACTTATTACTAGAAGCTAAGGAACTGAGATTAAAGAATGGTAACTTAAACAAGGTCATCCTACTAAGCAAAGGCTAGGGCAAAATAGAAGGAGTCTGTCCCAGTTATTCCCAGTAGTGGGCCATACAAATGCCTCACAAGACTTACATAACATGGCTTTGTACACCTTCAGAAATCAAAACAATAATTGCAGCTTTAATTATCTAAGCGGCCCAGTTCTCACTATGATTTTAATTATACATTACAACAGCGTCCCCTCAAATGTGCTGTGCTCCCGATGTGCTGGACTACAACTCCCATCATCCCTGGCTAGCATGAGCCTCCTGACTGAGTGTTACAGTCCAGCATTTTTGTGGACTCTGAGTTGGGAGAAGCCGCATAACCAAGTATTGGTCACGCAGTTCATGGATGCCTATTAGTGTTATCTGATTAGAAGATGATACAGTAAAAATGCATACTACATACTGTTGAGTATGATGATGGACAAGGAGAGTCCAAGAATGTTCATGATGGATGCTCATATCCCATGCCAAAAGAACCAATACACATGTATACTCCAGTGCTTCAGAAACTTGATGAAGCACCACAACAAATATGTCCAGCTAATATGTAGTTATCTCCCCACCCAACCATTGCAACCAACCTACTACACAACAGCAAATATTTAGCAATAAGGTGTTTCATCTAATGACTAAAACAGAGGTAAACAAGTCCTTTGGAAGAAGGGGCAATACACACACACACCGTGAGAGAGAAAAATTGAGGGTCAAGTGTTCCCTGCATCCTTATACTTATGCTAAATGTATATTATTGGTTCATCTCTGTGGACAAACTGATATTGCGTTCAGTTGTGATTAGGGAACTGATGGGTGGGTGGGTGGGGGATGTGTTTTCAACTCTACTTCAGACGTTCTGCATAAATGTGTATCCCTCAAACTCTGACCCAGACCTGGACAACAGATGTATCATAGTAATTCAGCAAGTATGAGGAAATGGAGACATGAAAAAGGCTTCTAATGTTGCTAGGGAAACACAATTATGTATTTAAATTATGTGAGCTGATTAATTAGGTTTACATCTAAATGTAAAAGAAAACATTTAGATCAGTCTAAGTCTGGGTTTTCTAATGGCATATAAGCAAGCTAGAAGCCACAGTGCACTAGTATATAGCAAGATTTCACAGAAACCCAAAACATGTAATAGAAACTGAATCGAAGCAAACCCTTCTCATACCTGTTTGCATATCTTAGTGTATTTAGAGTGTTTTCACAAGATGCCATCCCTGGAGAAATAGTAGCAATCTGGGAAGAAAGGATACCAGAAGCCAAGCAGTTATTTTCCTCAAGGGCAACAACTATTAAACAAGCTATATATAAGCATGGATTAGTAATACAAATATAATATTTATAAAAATAGGTTTGCTTTTTAAAATAAATATTATATAACAGTAAGTGCTTGATATGTGTTGTTTAGTGACATGCAGACCTATAAACCTGAATTGTTTATAGGTTAAACAATCCAGAGTTAACCCAAAAACAGTTTATGGTTTGTTGTTGTGTAGCCTATGAATAAGCCAGAGTTTCTGAAGTCACACATAACAAAACAACCAAGGAATGTGGTGTTCCTCAGTGGTTAATTAAAAGTAGAACAGGAGACAGCACACACACTCTACTCATCACCATAATAACTGGTACCAAGTCATAGAAACCAGGTCACTGATACAAGGGGATACTTGAATAACATCTGTCTAAATGGGACATCTCCTGAAACATAAGAAGGATAAAAGTCTCCCATAGAAGGGGCTTACTCAGTTCTAAGTAATTTTCACAACCATGCTGAAACTTGAACAGAGGATATCAAGAAGTTATATTCAAATTATTACAAAGGTAAAAGATCACAGATTTACTCTGTTTTGAATACCAGTCTTGTAGCTGATTAACTGAAGACCAAGAAATTAGCCAGAATAGAACCAATGAAGGGATCAGATTGTGAAGCAATATTGACTTTCAGCCTCAGACCACAGTCTAAAGCAGGAGAAGGCAACACAGTGCCTTGAAGACTTCTGGTCTCCAATAATGACCAATTGTCAGGACCAGGACCTGGCTAGTGTCAGGTGTCTGCAGAACCAGGAACACCTTTGCAGGCACTTACAGAGAACAACTAAGAGGCAATCCTCCTGTTTAAAACTAACATAAAAGGCCTCTCTGTACTGCTGCTCTCTGCCACAGCAACACAATTTTTCTCTGTGACCTTTTGCTCTGGCCCTCTGCATCACCAGGTCTTGAACCTTGCTCCTGTTTGTTGCATTTGTTCCTGTTTGTTCCTGCCTGGCTCCTGTTTGATCCTGCATGATCCAGTCCGCTCCTGCCCTGCTTGTGTGTTCCTGCTTGTTCCAGTTGTTCCTGCCTTGTTCCAGTTTGCCCCCTGCTGTGTACCAGCCCACACTTGTCTGTCCCTGTGGCCTCCCTACTCCACCTTGCGCTGTATCTGGACTGTGCTCTCTAGCACTACTAAGCTATGGAGCCCAGCCTCGTACCAGCATCCTGGTTCCGGTGTTCTGCCCAGTCCTGTCAGCTGCCTGTGTCCTGGTCCTCACACTGATCATTGGCCTTAATTGGTTGGGGCTTACGGGGTGTCCAAAACACCTAGAGGGCATCAGGTTGGTTTAAAAAAATAGAGTAACTGAGAATAAGAAATTACCACACCTATGTATGTGCTGTCCAGTGTATCTACATTTTTCTTGGTAGAATGGTGGGGTACAAATCAAATCAAAATATACCATGATCTATTAACATATAACGGAGATCCTTAATAGACTATTTTTACCCAGTGAGACACTGTAACACATTTAATAAACTTACCATACAGGTGCGAGAGTTTTCTCCTATGAATGAATCTCTTAGAACCTGAGTGAGTTTACTTGCTCTGAATGGAGTATGAGGTTTATTTCGGCCTAAGGCTCTGATGCACTCCTGCAAGAATAAAAATACTTACACTTTTTCCTCAGAACAGGGGCAAAATTATTTTAAGACAACTGAAACCAACAAGTCAGGTAAATAGATAGTGGATGACAAGGTATGGTCATCTAAGTGACTACTGAGCAGTGGAAGCCAATAATTTTAAGAAAATACAGATTTGATACTAAATTGCTAGGCTGCTGTATCACTGTGATTATACTGTTCAAGCTTGAATTTTAAGTCCAACCTGAATGGTAACACTAATTTTTGGTGCTTGCATGGTGCAATGGACAAATGCTTTTAATTGCTACTATTCCTCACATCTTCTGGTGTCCCTGCCTTACATCAGCTGAGTCACAGACTGAGAGAGCACTTAATGTGGCATGTAGAGCAGGCACTTTATATGCTCTTTAAAAAGAGGTTACCCCTAACATGCCACTTGAAAAAGAGAGTGGAAAGATCCTTCAGGCTGAAAGTTTTTTCCCCTTTGTGTATAAAAATGTAAGCCAAATCAGGCACTAATCTAATACAGGGATAGAATATTGGGAATTGCAATTTAGTGTACATCAAAATTTATATTTTTGGCTAATTTACTGGAAGTGGCTTTGAACATTTTTTTAGAAAACCATTTTCTGTATTCAGTATTTTCAAATATTTTACTAAGGGACATTATTATTGTTATTCCGCCATTAGTCAGGACTTTACCCCCACCACCGATTTAGGAATAATATTTCTTTAATCCCCTAAACTCCTATTAAATGGCAGGACCTCAGCTTTAACACACCCATCAAGTCCTTCCAATCAGCTTATGCCTAGGCTTCTGCCATTTCCCGCCATATTTTTCCCTACTTGTACAAAAAGCTGATAACTCCATAGTTATATCTAGTTTGGGGAATGGGGTTTAGGACACCTCATACAACATCTTATGAAAATAAAGTAACCCATGGAGACCAGAATTTGGCTCAAGGAAAGGAAATGGAAAAAAGTCTCAAGGAAAAAGAAATGAACCATCCCTTCCCTTGGCTATCAGTAAATGAGGCATGGATCTGCCTGCCACTGAATCAAACCAATGCATGAGACTAACACTTACTTGACCATGCAGCCCTTACTGATTATAACAACAGACTTTCTAGTTTAATAATGATAAACGCATCTCAAGCCATTTCAAATAGGATGAAACCCACCATTTCAAATGAGTTTTTTAATGCTTTGGCAAACAGACTGCTAGATTTCTAATTCCCTGAACTTTAAACTCTTATGTTACAAAGACTGTCAGAAAATGAAGAATGACAATTAAGCAGTTCAGCTAGGAATGCATGGATGCATGGAACATGCATTCCTAACAACAGTAATTAGGAACATCTGTAGCAGCAAGCTTATTCTTAATCCCCTATGTAATTACTTTTCAAATACACCAAACAAAGCAAAGCAACAACAAAACAGTTCACTGAAGTACAAACAAACGCTAAATCTTGAATTCATGATACATCCAAATACAAAACATGTAACATTATGGATTTTATTGTAAGATTTATTATATTAGCAAGTTACACTAACAAGCAAAGTTTGTGCTGACAGAAGAACATAATAGTCTGTAGAGGAAATGTGTGTGATAAACATACTGGTGCTGGACCCAGTGAATAAATTTGATCTAAACACAATTAACAACTTCATCCAAGAAATGGATAACATTAA
Source organism: Varanus komodoensis (assembly GCF_004798865.1). Taxonomy (NCBI): domain Eukaryota; kingdom Metazoa; phylum Chordata; class Lepidosauria; order Squamata; family Varanidae; genus Varanus; species Varanus komodoensis. The sequence continues at coordinate 7,511,634 of NW_025336087.1, read as the reverse complement.
ATGATTGAAATTAAACACAAAAGGCAAAACGAGGGATTTAAGTGTACATGGGAAAAATCAAAAGCCAACAAAACTTTGTGATATGTCTCCAACAGGCATATAAAGATTGGATTTTGCATTGCTCATAAGTACCAGCTATGGCAGGTACTATTTTAAAAAGTTTTATACTGATATTTTGTATTAATTATATTTTGTTATATGGTCATTCTTTAGTTAGATGTGTAGACAACTCTGAAAGCAGCAATATTATTAAGTATTATCTATGTAGCACATATTTGCATATGTTGTAATATGTATTGTGCACTAAATAGGGACAAATTTCTCCTCCCTCAAAGGGCGATTCTAGTTAATTACCTAAACAACCATAAAATAAGAACTCTTTTTAAATATGCTGGCCAGAGGGTTTTACAGAAAAGAAATAATGGCTTCAGAACCCACTTTGTTGACTCAGAACTGGAGCTTCAGTTTGAAATAACATCAAGGCAGAGAATTGCTTTGGCTCATTTTTCAAAAGCCTCAAATGTCTTACCCAATGACAACTACAAGAAAAATCAGCAAACACCTCTAACTTCTGAATTATTTCTTGCAGAATTGGAAGAAATTTTCATGCACAGTATCCTTTTCTGATAAGCTTGTCAAACATTAGGCACATAGGTGTGGGGATAGGGAGATAATGTTGATGATGATTCAGAGAATTAGGGTCTTTTAAACAATAGTGTTTTTCTGCTATATTTTCACCAAAGCCACAGAAATTGCAAAGCAGTTGTGAATGAATGTAATCATGAGGTATCAAAAATACCCATTTGCTTAGAACTGTGGATGGTAAACAGTACTCTGTGTCTGTGGGGTTTTGTGTGTGTTTTGCAACTTATCTCATATTTAACACAAACAATGTTACAGTGTTATGTCTTACTACAGTAAAATCCCATCTCCTTGTCAAGATCAGAGCCTGATCTCCCTCCTCTTTCAGGCAGAGGGGAAATTTAGGCCTTTCTTGCTTTTCATGACCAAGCCAAGAAAAGCCAGTTCACACCTGCAGCTTTATTTTAAGAGCAGTTGTTTCTGGTAGAGAGAGAACTGGCAAGCAGTTCTCGCCCCAAATCAGTCACAGATCCTTCATGGCAGGAAGAACAGTAGCAGGGAAATATGAGTATTTCCCTTGCAAATATAAAAGGCAGCAGCAGTGTGCTATGGAATAAACAGGCAAAAGAGAGAATTCCACAGCACAATCTGCTTCTGTGGAGAACTCCACATATCTGATATGGCTAAGCAAGAGAGATGGTCATGTGGTGGTCAGGGCTGGGGAGTTTGGTGTCAGCGCCCTTGCTTAACAAGTAGCAGCAGGATACTATCTCCCAGTTAGATACAGTTCTCAAACCATTCTTGAAAGCCAAAGATACTGGCACATGTGCTAACACAGACTGCCAACATCACTAGCAAATATAGAATCACTGAAAGATCTGGTCAGGCCTTTCCTCCAACCAGTGTAACTGGAAGTAAAAGGAGAGCCATGATAAACCACTGATTGGAAGTAAGAGCTATTAGTCACAAACTGCACTTCCCCACCTCATCCTTTCTCTGCTGTAAACCTGCTATTATCCCTTCATGCAAAGTTTTTGGTGTAACAGTAGTCATCAAGGTGTAACCAAAGCCTTGGTGCCTGCCCACTTTGCCTCAGCCCCAAATAACCTCAAATTTGAAGTAGTCTGAGTATCTCCAAGGGGCAGATGTTTGCCTTGGACTTGCCCAGGGTAAATGTAAAACCCTACTGCCCAGGAAGCTCATGGCATAGCAAAGTCCGCTCACCTACCTACATCCTTCCACACTATACTGATAGCTCACCAGCTCTAGTAGAATGTGAGGAGGAGAGAGTGTGTCATTGTGGCAAAAAGTTAATTCACACAATCTATAGTTCCCTTACATACATTGCATATTCTCTGATTACCAGTCTAGTATGCAGAAGCACCAATCAAATGGTGGGTTGTATTTCCTTTGAAAGGGGAAATTCCAGCTGATCTTAAGCATGCAAAAAATATATGTAAAATATTCAAGGAAAAGAAGTCAACTATTCAGTGTCAGAATAAAGAAATGAAAAAAAAATTGCAAGTTTGAGGGCATGGGGGAGGTATATGTAATGAAGAATCCTCATATCACTTCCACACAATAATGCAAGCACAAATAAATATATTTACATGAAGAGTTGACTAGCTGTTCAAGAAACCAGAATTCTCTTTTTACAGAAGCATTGAACAAATAGAGAAAACTGACAGAAGGTAAAATCCTACATAATTTCAGTCCTTTAAAAAGAGTGCGCCCTAGTACATAAATCCCCAGGTGCCAATGGACCAGTGCTGGCCCCTTGCATTCAGAACCTGGCCTGCCTGCAATCAGCCTAACAGTTCTGGTTTCCTGCCACTCTTGGGCAAAACCTCCTCATCTGTGTCCAGTGCTCCAGTTTCAGGCTATACCTGACCACTACCTGCTAGAAGACTTGAGTCCTACAAATGGTGATAAAGGAATAGACCTTCATAACTATGCAAACCTAGGCAGGGGAAGTTCCACCACTGATGTAGTTCAGCAGCTTGGGTGTGGGAGACTAAGATCTCGGTCCCTGCTTAGTTACACAGCAAACTGGTTGCATGGCTTTGAGTAAATCATTCTCCTTCAACTGATCCTAATTTACAGATTAATAATGAAGCAAAAATACTGCTCTGCATGCCATGGAAGAAGGGCGGGATACAAATATAATGCATACCATTCATTATTTACATTCTTTGAATGACTTCTAATAATACATTTTGTATTAACTATACACATAGGAATTTAACAAAAAATATGAGAATTTATGCTAAGTAAGGAATGCAAATACCACCTTCAACATATTTGCATTTATTGCAATATAGAAAGCCAGTGGGGTTTCATTAGCTCAAATACAATGAAAGGCATTTAATTTACCTTGAGTGCTAAAAGGCTTTTGTTAATTTCAGCACCTTCCAACCTTGTTTGCCTATCTGCACTGGAAGTGTCAGCTCCTCTTTCGTTTCCAGCCAAATCAATCAGTGAAAATTTACCATGCAGTTTCCCTTTTCTCCTGAGGATGATCTGAAATACTGCATGGCTCCGAGATGAGTGTGCATTTGCAGATGTCTGACCAGATGTTCTTTAACAAAGGGCGTGGAGGAGAGAACAAGGTGAAATGCCACTGAGCCACACATCATCACATCAGGACAGTATCTACAACACTGTTTATCAAACTAAGCCTACCCATTCTGTTCTACCAAAGCACAAAATAACAAGAGACTCATTTGTTCCACAAACATGCCAATTGGTTTCTCACTTCACCTATGATGGAGATTAAGACACAATAGCACAGCCTTCTATCTAGATTGCTGCCCTCCAGACAGTTTAGATTTCAATTTCCATCAATCCCAGCTGGCATAGCCAATGACTAATAATGCTGGGAGTTCTACTCAGGGTGGAAGGATGCAATAGCATCTGGTTTAACCAACTCATTAAGCCACATAAATTCCATTAAAATCTGTTTTAATAGAAGAAAGACACTTAGAGGGCTAGCTTGCACATAACAACTAGGACTGTTGAAGATGAGCAGGAGAACTGCAAGCAGCACACCAGCCACTTCTGCTTTTAATCACCCATGAGCCTGTTCATAAGCTGTTCAGTTTGATGTGCAAACCTAGAATACTGTTTGGTTCAGGAGCTACACAACCTAGTGGTTAAAACAACAACAAACCAGGGGTTGTTTTGCCCTTCAAGAACTCTGTGTTCTAAGTTCACACATCATGCTTAGCAACCTGTGCACAGGCCCGTCACATCGAGGCAAATCACAAGCAGTGAATGTGCAGGAGGCAGCTTGTTTACTGTTTCCCACTTCTACACAACAGCACACAGATTGTTTGAACCGCCAACTATCATTACATATGAACCAGATCATAAACTATTTTTAAGTCCAAACCTAATTGTTAATATTATGACTACTTGCTTTTCAACTTAGAACATGATAATACTTCAAAGGAATTAAAGATATCTCAAGTAAGATGAAAAAATTAACACTGCTTCTACTATAAAGGAAAATAATATATTTTTCTCTCAGTAGATATCATAGAACAAAAAAACTTTTTCACCAAAATTTAGAAATTCCCAAATTCACCTTCTAGAAAATGTATATACTGAAATATCTAGAATTATTCTTATGCTGAAAAAGGTAAAAATAATACCTGCAACTGTTGCCTATTTCAATAAGCTTTAGTACGTCTTCCACACATTTAACCTCTCGTTCCTGTAATCCTACAACCTGGACTTGTTGTTTTCCATCTTCTAAAACTCTTAATTTGGTCTTCCTGTTCAGTAAGTCAAAAACCTTTTGAAGAGAATATAAGGAAAAGACAAAGAGAGAAGTTTTTATTAGCTAGGGATCTTTAGAATGTTTATTTAGTCCTCTAACAAATCAGCCAAACAAATAAAAAAGTGGTATAAATACAGAGATCAAAAATTCAAACTTTTGTCAGAATTCTGACAAGTTCAAAGGCCTAAAGGGCAATCCAGTATAGTTGCTCATAACCCTCTGAACTCAGAGAATTACAGGCATCCTATGGAGGGCAAAATAAGCACAGAGGCTTGTACCACCCTGGAAAAGGCTTAAATGATTGATTCTGGTTGTTTAAGTCTTCTGAGCATGAAGAGGAATACTACATATACTGATGGTGCTTATCTTTTCCTCCCCCTGCCTGTGAACTCCAACAAAGTGCCATATCCGAGTTCATTCTAGCAACCTCAAAGTTGCAGGTGGGACTCCAAATTCTCCTGTGATCACCTAGATAACATCTAGCAGCCACAGGACTGCAACCTAAACGACTTACTTTTGAAAAATAACATACCTTTCCGCTATAAATCTCAAAAAATGTTGCATATACTTGAAGTTCTAGTTTCTTATAGTTTGGTTTCTTCAACATTAAAAAGACATCTCTAGCTGTGAACAAATTAAAATTAGAGGAAGTAAGGGACAGAAAAATATTTATACGCACAGTTGTTTACACAGTGACATGTTCATGCCATGTGATTATTCAACTAAAAATAAACATTAGTGTTTGTATAGCACTTTTGTGTGTTCACTATGTGTTCTATACATTGGTTGCATTCGCATGCAATGTAGCCCAACATACACAGAACAGAACAGCAGAACAGAAGGGAGTCTGAAACAAGCACTTAGAGCACTTTCCCTCTCCCTTCTCTCACAGAGCCAAGAGGAATAAACCAGCATTTACTTTGCTCAGGTTCTGGCTTACTGCTATGTATAACCAATGAATCATGATTTAAAATAAACCAGTCACACTGAATAAGACAACTATAAATCCTAGATTGTTCAGGTGACAATGTTTAGTTAGCCATTGACTAGATTGAACAATTTATCTTAACCATGATGCCTGAATCACACATATCTTAAAGTCAGGAAGTGTATGAAGTGAAACTAAACACTGATTTATTTCTCCTCCTAGTCACGGAGGAGGAGGATGGTGAATGCTTCTTTAACTAGGGCTTGTTTATGCTTGTAGAACATACATCATACACTGAATACTATATATATATATATGAATAGAGCATACTAAAACATACTATGGTTTAATATTAGGTGCAGACCCTCCCACTATCTTACTGTATTATGTACAAGAATCCTGTAAAATAACTTAGACATATTCATATAAGAATTCCTTTTTATTCTTTAGTCAAACTGAATGAATGTAATGAATCACAAACTAATGGACTAAATCTTAAGAATCATGATACACACGAGCACATCTCGTTTCCACTGCAGTGCTGTGTAAGACAGGATGCAAAGAGAGTAAAGTAAGGCTCCTGATATGAGAGAAGAACTGCCCATCCACAATATCTCAGCCTTTCAGAAGTTTCACCACCACCCCTCCCACTCTATCCCTCCCTATTTCAAAGGGATAGGCCCAGTAAAATGCATGAGCTCATTAAGTAGCATTAGCTCTCACAGACTCTACAACACAAATGTAAATCAGCAATCAAAATCACATTCCATAAAAGCATGCAACCTTATGTACAGGGTACAGATTATCTTCCACAAAGACCAAAGTCAAATATTACTTACCTGCAAGTGCATAAATTCCTTTTGAACAGTCCTGGTTCTTTCCTGAAAAGTCACCACCCATAGTCTAAAGGAAATAAACAAATAAATAAAATGATCAGCATGAAGATGGCAATATGCTCACTATGAAAGGGCATGCTAGAATAACCATTTTCACTGAACAAGACCTGCCCAAAGCAGAGAGCATGTACAGAAGAACAACTGGATTTGCTATTTTATGAGGCTAAGATGCATTTCACAATGGCAATAAAAATTCTCAAATATAAAAATGAGCTGGAATCAAAAAGTTGAATGACTTTAAAAACATTCTCCTAATCTGGAGCAAGCAGCTTTTAAAGTTCCTAACGCACATACTCAAGCAGAGTCTGCAACAGAATGTACATCCTTAGTGCCTAACAGGAGTTTGCTATTAGAGGAAAAAAAAATGCTAACATGTTAAAATGTTTTGCAGCTGATTATGCTAGCATAAAATAACATAAAACACTTACATGAGTTTTTCCACTGCCTGTTTGTCCATATGCGAAACATGTAGCCATTCCTCTTTCAAAAATGGTTTCCACTAGTGGTCTTGCCGTAAACCTTCAGGAAAATTAAAGAAAATGCTCCACCTGTTAATTGCTACAATTTAACTCAAAGCCAGTAAAATATTAGCTCACAAATATATCAATGCAATCTTTGAAACTGTTAGACGAAGGCAAACAAAAACAACTGGAAGCAAAGTAATTACACAAAAATTAAATTCAGCTTTATCAGATCACTTTTTTAAAAAAACAATGCTTTAAAACAATATTTAGGTTCTCCCTCACTTAACAGGTTTTGTACAGTTGACTTCCAACTTTCATAACAAAGGGAGTTGTCAGAATTATTACTGGGATACATTATGCAGAAAACCATCCCAACTACTGAATCAGATAGGAACAAATTCAGCTAACCCAAAAGAGTACAACCCACAGCCCCCTGTAGCTTTCACAGCAGTCTCCAAGACTGCTTTGATACATTTGCCACTGCCAAATATCCTCCACTAGCAATCCTAATATAGACTGCTTCTTTCTCACTGGAAATAGAAATCCTCATACAAATCTGTTTCCCTGCTGTTGCTAGCAGTGATGATAGAGTGATGTGTATCAGATTGGTAGGCTATATGTGTTTGTATATACATGTTCACAGGATTGTGCGTGCACCTGTATGCATGCATGGCATTTGACACCTGGAACAGTATCACAGGACTAAAAAGGTTAGGCACCTCTGCTCCAGGGACTTGCACCTTTAAAAATTGCTTAAAATATATTTTAAAAATTTAGCTGATGAAAAGGCAGTGTTTTATATGCGTAAGTAGAGAAGGCTAGTTGAATGAGGCCTCCATTCAAGCAGAAGCACATCTTCAAGCTGTATGCAGGAAGGGGATAAAAATAATAAATCATGACGTTTCCAGAAGCTTTCACTGACACCTGTACAGATACCTACAATATCCAGGAACCTGCTTTCCAAGTTGGCTAGGGAGAAGTAAGATTGAAGAAAGAAAGCTTCCACTTGAATTTGTTTACTTAAATTGCTATTATAAAATACAAGAAATTTTCCAAAAAAACTCCAATAGAAAGTGCTACCTGCTCCAAGGAAGCAAGCAAAGCACCTCTTCCCTAATTTTCTCACTTTAGATTTGAGCCACCTGTCTGGCTCCAAAGGAAGCAGTAATTTCTTTGCAGTAACACATCACTGGGAACTTCTGGCTTCTGGCAGTTCTACATCAAGTTCACCAGTTTCTTCCCCAGGCAGGGAAAAGTCTCTTACCTCCAAATATCAGTCAATTGGAGATAAGAGCTTTTCCATGACACATGAGAAGAAAGACAGCCTTGCTCACTACACAGCAGAGAAAAGCTCTTAACTGCAATCAGTGATCAGAGACAAAGGATTTTCCTTGCTCTGTGCAAAGGATCCTGAACTATACTGTCTCTTCTCAGCTGATCTGCACGGATCAACAGAAGAGGGGTGTGTGCGTACGTGCGTGTGTGTGTGAGGGAGGGAATGAAACCCATCTAGGCCTCTGACCACAGTTGCTGCTGGTATGCAGTTCCCACAAGGTTTCCAGAATGGCATTATAACCCTGAGGCCAAAGTTAGTTCTTCACTTCCGGAGCCTTTTCAGCGGTGGAGCCCCGACTGTGGAATACACTCCCCAGGGAGGTTCACCTGGCGCCGTCACTTTATTCTTTTCGGTGTCAGGCAAAGACCTTTTTATTCTCCTGGTATTTTAACAATGTATTGGTTTTACTCTGTTTTAACTACTATTTTAGATGCAGTGTGCTGTGTGTCGTTGTTATGGTTTTGTTCTTGGTTTCCTCTCTTGTAAGCTGTCCAGAGACTTTTTATAGTAATGGATGGCATAGAAAAATTTTAAATAAATAAAAGCAATGTATGAACTCAGGAATTTGAGTAAGGAGGAAGCACATGCTTACTGATGGAAGACAACAGCAATAAAATACAAAATGGGCACTAGGCACACATACCTGTAGACCATTTCATTAGGAGTGCTGTCATCAAAGGCATAGTCAAAGCGGAAAGTTTGGTTTTCTAAGTACCTTGTTAAATCCACCTTTTGTTTGGGTTCATGTACCATTACAACATCTTTGCTAGGGATTGTTATTACATCAAGATCTTTCATTACATTTTCTAAAAGGCAAATGAAATATGCATTAATTTTCAGGATATGTAAATTTCAATAATCTGAGACTATTCATTTGGATATGTTATTGAAATTGTCTGAAACACTTTATGTAGAAAAAACCTGCAACTATTATAGTAAAGTGCATAATGTTATCCATATATTTTAAAATGTCAGGCTGAAGGAGGTAAGAAATAGTGACTTGCCATATTAAGGGGGTTCCATGGGCATTCAATGAAAACTATGTAAACATCAGGTGGCTGGCCTCATCCTAAATATGGAATTATTTCATAAAGTAAAACTATACAAAATTACATGGTATAAAATATAAAGTGCCACACTTGGCCATAACTCCACCTGGTAGATATGTTTCAAAAGTCTACTCTTATGCAAAATATTTACACATTCAAGAGATTTTAGCTTTAGCATATTCCTATTATTATCCCTCTGCACCTAGATTTGAAGCATCTGATTTAGAGCATTCCTTCAATAGTTTGAGTTGCATATATGCATTCCACTAAAATTTAATGGTAAAAATAATTTTATGTAAGTCATTTACATTTCATTTGCCAAACTGTAACCATGCATTTTTGAAAACCATACACATCAGACTGTTAAATCAGATATCTCTGAAGTGTAAAGCATGATTCCTAACACAGCATGCTTTAAAAGCCTTTAAATAGCTTGTTGAAAGAACTCTAGAAAGAAAGATCATTAGCAATCATCAAGGGAACAAAAGATATCTAACTGCATTACATCAATTTGTGCATTAATTAGTATTAGGTATTGTTGATTGTATGAAATGTCTGAATCAGCAACAGCATAAACCAATATTCCAAGGCAGTCACAAACAAAAGCTGCTTTGTATATTCAAATTCATGCACATGCCCTATTTCTGTGGGGGAAAATGTCCCTATAGTCATAAATACTAATGTTTCTCTGATAAAAGGGGTCTGCTTTAAAAGAAGAGCACAAATTTTATCTTCCATTTAATTTTTAATTAAAAGCAAACAACCAATGTTTAACTTCAAACGCTGTTAATTTGCTCAGATTTTGCTGTTATTGATGAATAAAAAGGTTATTTCTATTTATATTTGAAAGTGAAACATGTATGAATATTGCTTGAAGACATGAAGATATGGTTAAGGCTGGCTTTTGTTCCAACTGATTAGACTTTCAGTTGCTATAAGCTTCATATTTTTTGTCCATGGTTTTGTTTTAAAGTTTAGCTGAGACAGTGTCAATCGTATAATCCAGGTAGTTTCAGCCCTTTTAACCATAATGTACAGAGTGTCAAAAGTCAATAGGGAAACATATTGGAGTTTGCAATCCTATGTGCACTTTTCTGGGAATAAGTTCCATTGAATTTAGTGGTGCTTGCTTCTGAGTATATAACAGGATTGCAATGTAAATGTCTCAGTTTAGTTTTATTTAACTCATTTCTATTACAGAAGCAGAACTGTTTAAATCTTTATTTTAAATCATATTAAGTTCAATTCCTTATTACAAGCACAAACATTAACTCAAAATCTATGCTCAAAATCTAGCATCCTAATACAATTCCCAATGTGTCACTCTCAAAACTTTAGAATGAACCCAACTTAAGGTCCTACGAGTATGGAGTAAATAAACTAAAGACTTGTAGGCATACATAATCTTGCAATTAGTTTCCCCATAATCAAACATGGGGAAACAGAAAAGCCTAAATTCTCCCTGGGGACCAACTGTAAATACAAAGACCCAGACCTGTGAAATGTTACACTAAGATAATGTCATCTCTGCTGATAATATATAACTGTTGTTCATTTAAATAATTTCTTTTGCAGAAGTGGAAATAATTGTATCTGCCACATCTAAAAATTGAATATACAAAACTTAGCCTTTAAGAAACAGTTGTAAAATTTTATTGCTATTCCTTATCCTTTGACTTGCCCCAAGTCAAGGAATTCTCAAAAAATGTAAAATATGGGGAATGACAAAATACATATATAGGCAAAGGTGTTCTCATTTTTATTTCCTGTGGCATTTAGCGATCATATTTTCATTGCTGAATGTACTGGAATTGAAATCCCATTAAAGAAATGTTGCTTAATCAGATTTTAGTGTACTAACACACTATATTTGCATAAATGTATATATGGATAGTGATGTGAATTTCTTGCAAATTTTGAACTGAAAAACTTTCCTGATTTTTTTCTGGAATATTTGTTTGAAAAATTTTCTAAGCATAAGAAAATGTTTTGTTGCGATATACCTTAGCATTTTTGTTTTACTTGTATTTAGTAAATACAGCAAATGTAACCTGTTCATGTTTTGTTCCACAAGTGATCAACTTGAAATATTTGAGGAGGAAAAGCACACTTAATTTGATTTAAATGTTATATTACATAGAATTTTTATTGGAATGCTTGAAAATAGTGTAAAGAAAACTGCTTGTATTTCCTAACTCATTATTTTAATTTAAAATAAAGGTAATGAAAACTCCTAACACATAAATATATTTTAGAGTACAATCCAAGTGAGATGCCAAAACCCTGTAAAAGTAGAGCATTATGGGCATCTTATGAAGGGCAGGAGAAGGTGGAGGCAATTTCTACTTTTCAACTATGGCACTTCAGGGTGGGAGGAAGGAGGCTGAGGGACCACCAGGACACCTCATATTGTGACCTTCTACTCATCTCCTCCTCCAAGATCACATCTGTAACTTTGGAGGAGCAGCTAGTGGTTCTTTCCATGTTGGCTGCAAGCATGTAAGGACACTCCAAGATCATTGTGCCAGTTCCAATGTCAGAGTTTCTGATGTCATAATTGGGACTCCAAATAATCGTATGGCTACCTACATACTGCCTATGGTCATAGGATTGTGCTGGCTGCAATGCAAAAAAGCATGTATGACATACTGCCAATCTCCCATCCATAAATGTCACACTTGCATAATATTGTACTTGCAATTGGCATCCATTCACTGCTACTAATGAGCATATGAAATTGAAAATTTTCCACTGAAAAATTTCTACCCTCGTCAATGCATATGACTATGAATTCACCATACACATTTAATAAACATTTTGTGAAAACCAGGTGACTGAGAGAAAGTGTATGCAAGAGTAAGGGGGAAAAGGCAGAGAAGCAACCAAAGTGCAAGTGGAAACTGGCAGGATCACCATGATAATAAAGGATGGAGCAAAGAAGCCCTTTGCTGACTCTGACAACAGTAGTTGTCATTGATTCCTGGCTTTTTCCAAGGTGAGAGCTGACAAAGTTATTAACCCAGCTCTGTTTATACAAAATACATTGGAAGGTGTGAGAGCAGCCTGTGTACACACAGTAAGACCAAGAACCATGCTGTGCTTTTGCCCTCCTGTACTCCCTCAAAGTTTTCTCAACACTGAAGGGGTTAGATTCACCCATTACCCACCTCCTACAAATTGGGCTCAGCTCCTACCAGGACTCCTCAGCTGCAGATTGTGTCTTCAGAATGTGCAGAAAATTGTGCAGGTGTGTCACACCACCCCAAGTCTTTTGCAGGACATTCAAGTCAGTTAGGAAAAGGTACATTCTCACTCTCCCTGACTCCTGTGGGAAACCATTGCTTTCTATGTCCTACTGCTGACAATGGCATTGCTTGGTAACCAGTGGGTTACAATCTCCTTACTTTCATCCTGAAGCCAGAACCACAGACCATGTTACCAATACTTGGTAAAAATATATTGGATACTTATACCGTAATAAAAATAGCAATAGTTTCCACAAATACACGAAATATGTTGAAAATATAGAAGAGAATGGAGTAATTTGCTCATATATAATGGCAATGCAATTTAGTTAAAGAGTATTAGGAGAAGACATAAAAATATCACAGCTTCTGAACCACAATTAAACCACTTAACAATGATTTGGGGAAATCTTCAAAGTCAGGTGGGAGGGCATTATATTATTATGACTACAGAACTGTTAACTGCTGCACTTAAACCAATTGGCCAATACTTGGAGAACAGCTTGAATACTGAGTATAGAAGAATATCTTGATCATGAATGACATGACTGGCTATAAACCAAAATAAGAAGGGAAGTTTTTATCAACAAAGACTTTCCCCCAAATTTGGTACCATTTAATTGCAAGAACAGACAAGAGATTGGATGAATAACACTGGGATTTTGAATATGAAATAAGTGTTACCACACATAAAGCAAAGGTTGTGCATAAATATTGTGTGCACAGAATATATATTTTTTTAAATGATCACCTAAACAAGGCATTCCAGGAAGAAGGCCAAATATGTGTAGTTAAGCACACTTAAAAACACCCTACAGAGCAGTTAATGTCATAACATTTAACACATCACTGCTCTTCACAAGGCACTCAGATGGGACATTATGTAAACATTCCATTACATAATTCCCAAGTAATCTCCCCCTTTCCAAAAATCCCATTAGTACGTCAACATTTGTTTCTCCATACTAATACCTCATTTAGCCTAACAGCATGAATAATAAGATGTTTGTTCAATGAGAAACATTATTTATGTAGAACTAGGCATTTGAGTCTAAATAAATAGAATATGAATAACCTACATTCTTGTAAAATAGTGCTACAACATTTAAAATACTATCCTACAGGACTGATATTGGATGGACTGATGGCTCTGATACGTGTATCTTAAGACCCACTGGCAAGATCCTGACAGTGCAGGCACGTGACAACTTTCTATTTCTCTGTTTAAAAAATATATACAGCTAGAAAAGCCTCTCACCCTCAAGGCAGTGGGTGGTAATGTGGTGATTGTGAGAGAAACTGTTAGATCTGGTGAACCCTGGCCTTCCTTCATCTATGCCCACCAGAATGCTTCCTTTTACCCTTGCAGACCTCCTCCAAGGATGCAGTTGCATCCTCAGAACAGAAGCAGCCATGGTACTTTCCTGCAGCACCTGCAGGGTTTGTATAGAAAATGCCACTCAGGTTTCCGCCCTCAAGGTCATAGCTAGGTTAATGCCTCTGAGGAGCATCTGGACCATCCTGTAACTCCTCTGATGATGTCTGATACAGGGTTGTTCTGTTAATACATATTTTGGGACAAAAGTTACACTTAGAAAACTCGGGTATTCCAGTATTACCTCCCAATGATATTTCAGAGGGAATGTAAAACCTATTTTGAAAGCCATCTGATTTTCAAGGTGCGTACATATACATACCAGGATTCTAAAAGATAATCTATTCTAATGACTCCAAAAGAATAGAATAAATGTAATTTGAGAGTGTCATGTAAATTAAGGGCTGCTTTTGAAAAGTCATTAGTGTCTACCAGTTAGCAAAGCACTTTTCTTGAAAGGACTATAGAAAAGTTTATTCACCCTTCTTTGTTCAAGACTCTCCTCCTCATCTTTCCAGGAAAGCCATTCCTTCAACTCACAGCACAAGGAAAAACAATTAGAAAGTAACTTCATTTTTTCTAATGCCTTGATTTTGTACTCAGCTGCTATAGAGAATGTGGACTGGAGGTATTACATGTCCTACCTCTGAGCTGATATAAGATATGTCCTTCCTCATTTTAGTTGTGGGAGAGAGAAAGAAAGCAGTTCAGCTTTCAGAGTTCAACTATGTCCTTTCATCAACTTGGGGGAAAAAACCAACAACAATCAAGTGCATTCCAGTTATCACATGCTCTGCAATTTCAAATTATATACCCACAATGGATTCACAATAAATCAAAAACAGATACTAAGTGGAAATTAGCCTTAGTATTATGATGGTTGACAAGAAATATAAAATAAAGCTGCTGTCTCCCAGCTAATACAGGTAAAATTCAACAGATTAAAAAGAGTCATACCTTTTTTATTGAGTGGTCGTTTTCGAACACATACACATATCCTGTGCTCATCAATCTTTAAAAAAAACATACACCACTGAAATCAGTAACGCTAAACCAAATTGAAATTTAAACCTAACTGGCAAATTATTTTAGCAATTACATTACTGTATATAAGCATAAAGAATCCAAACGTTCAAAAGGCAACCATGTTCCAAACATGTCTTTTTATAGGAGTGACTCACACATGATCTAGAATTCACCACCATAAACACATGTGGCCCTCCACAGAGCTGAAGTCTCCAAGAGAGGGCCACATTCCATACAACTTTTTGGGGCTCTTGGGGACCAGGCTAATTATTTTAGCCATTTTGAACATTTCATCCTTCATGTTCAAGCAAGCATTTGCCACTACAAAGCTAGCAACATTCAGTTTGAATCAGACTTTGATTCATTTTTAGCATCAGGAAGACTAGATCTGAAAGAGCTAGGTCCTTATAATCTCCAGACACAGCTATTCTAATCTCAAAAGTACATTTAGAAGCTTCTGAGATCACAGGTTGTCATAACTGAGATTAGCCAATTCCCAGTGAAGAAAAGCAGATTATAATGAGGGACAAAAACAGCCCAAACTAATATCTAACATTAGGCTGTAATCCTATGCACACTTTCTAAGAAGCCCCATTAAACACAGTGAGATTTACTTCTGAGTAAACATTTACAGGATTGCACTACTATGTAACCTGTGACCATCAGAGTAAATTTACCAAACAATAGCTAGTTAACAGAATGTAACACTGTAAAGTTTGCAGGCTACAGTGAATTTTTACTGTTTAAGGGCAACAGTCAATTTTCATTACATTTTCCTCGGACAAGGAAAACACAATGAAAATTCAGGACAAATTCTCAATTCAGGACAACTGTCAGATAATAAAAACAATATGGCTGGTGTGTTGGTGGGTGTTCCTTGCTTAGGATTCAATTTTCAGACAGCTCTGTCAGCAGAGAGCCCACTAAAATTAGTAGGCTTTGGCAAATGCAGCTGTCCCAAGAGAGTTCACAAATCTCACATATTTACTACATCAGTATCACTATCACCCACAATTTATTTTAAACTTGCTCAAAGTCTAACATTGTGATAACATTACAACAAAACTTACAGGATCTGCTGTTGTCAGTGGTCTATAATCCAGACTTCCTCTGAAATCTCTGATCATACACATAATTTCATAATTTGGATTTGTAGCATCGACTTCCTAAAAGAAAAAAGGCTATTAAGATTACAACATATAGCTGTGTTTAACATTCAAACATTTATCATCAGATGCCATGATAGAAACCAGAATAAGGATATTAATATTTGCAAAGTATCCAATTTCAGCTAACACATTTATGATGAGCTATCACACTTCAAAGGACTCATTCACACACATGTAAAGCTTCTAGTCAGTGCTTTGTGGTTTGTTATATTTAGATTTCATTTGCATTTTATATCCCATTCTTACTTCAAGCACATTTTCGGTTCAAGATACCTTTGATGAAACACTGTTCCTCCACCAATACCACTTCTATCCTACCTACAAGGATGCTCAGCTAGTGCCCACTTGATTTAGTTTCAGGTATTAGGTTTTGGGTTTTGCAGACTTTTCAATAAATTATAATGTCATTTACTGCTCCAGTTTTTTATTTCTTTTTGCTACTTTTGTCACTTTGTTCAGTTTTTGTTTACTGTTTTAATAAATGAGCAATAAGTAAGTAAACTCCAAAATATTAAGAGTATTATTATTATTATTATTATTATTATTATTAGAACATTTCTATGCCGCCCCTTGCCGAAGCCTTGGGGCGGCTTACATCACAATAAAATACAATACAATATAAAAATAACAATATAAAATTAAAATTAATAATATATAATATAATTATTATTATCCTAACATTATGGTAAATCCCCTTTTATTTTATTTCAAGGCTATAAATGGCTAAAATAAAATAACATACACTGGGGTCCCCCTACAATAATCAAGACCACCAATACAAACCAGAATTTTTAAAATTTCCCCACAAGAAATTACAAGCAATTTTTACATTTACTTGAGAAAGACTTTAGGCCAAAACAAACTTTTACTAGTGTTTTGTTGCTGACAGTATCTGTAGTATATGGTTCACTGCATCCATTGTATGAACTGTAATTTAAGAACTATGTTTGTCTGAATATTCACATGTTAAAAGTTGATGGTGTAACTTATTTTATGTAATTTTAATATATTTTAATATTATATTTATTGTATTTTAGTACTACTGTGCCCTTGGATTAATCTGAATTGTGTCTGCTGCAGGGGAGAGGTTGTTACGTTTTTTTTTTTCTTTGTATCCTATTGTTGGGGTTTTTTGGTATTATGTGTGTTTGATATTACTGTTTTATCGTGTATGTTGTCATTATGTTTTTGTAAATTGCCCAGAGAGCCATCCTAACAGGCAGTGTAGAAATTTAATAAATAAATGGTCATCTGGTTTCATTAGTTCTTTCATACACATATTACATGCAACGCTTAAGTAAGTTGCTGTTTTGTCCCATTGCTTCTCCCTCCCAGTAATACTAGTCTCACCAACACTTCTTTGCCAAACATCTTTATTTTACATGGGAGTCTCTGAGCATACACAAAGAGAAATGTTGAACCCTCTCTGACATTATTCACCCCAAGCTTTCCTTATTAATTCTTCTGCATTTGTCCCTGGGAGAAGAAGCACTGTGGATTCAAACATGACTGTGCTCCTCCCTCAGAGACCCTAACTTGGACACCCTGTGATGATGGACTATCGGGTCCACCTCCTCAGGAGGCTGGAGTTCCCCATCCAATAGACTCCCCATTTCTAAATCTCCTCCTTCAAGTTGTTGTGGCCCTTCCTCAATCTTATGGGCAGTTTGACTGGCCCCCTTGGCTGTCCTTGAACTAATCTCTCCCATAAGCAGGCACAGGCAGGTACCCAGGGTCTTGGACTGTAACAGCAACTGAGTCTGTTTCAACAATCATCTTGTTATCAGAGTCTGAGCTGCCAGTACCGCCAGAAGAGGCAAACTCCCCCACACGCATTTCATCCTCAGATTTTGAGCTGTCAGTCCAGCGGCAATGGTTAGCGCCCCAGAAGTGTGCCAGAATATGCATGCATGACAATCACACTGCACTAACATTAAGTAGCCTTTAGTACAATGCCGATAGTATCGGTTGGTACAAAAGCTTTTCCGTATGTTTAGCTGCCACAGTCCACGGAACAGCCCACTTGTGCAGTTGGTCACATCTGCATCAGAGAATACAGAAGCTTTGACGTATTGCCTATCTATATTAAGCTTTTTACAAAAAAACAAAAAAAACAGTAACATTTGTCTCTTGCTAATGTCTGAAAACTAGGAAAAACTACACATACTTAAACAGCTTAAGACCATCAGCACATTATTAAGTTGCTCAAGTACCAGTACTGTTTTTTACGTCAGTAGGAGACTGAAAACTTCAAAGTAATATTTGAGAACATAACATGCAAGTCTGCCAACAGGATTATGATACTGGCTTCTGCTTTGTGATAACATTCATTTATATTAAGGGATTTTCTTAAAAGATTAGCAACTTATTTTTTTCCACTGAAAACTGTAGAAATATGATTACTTCTTACTCCACCAAGATGTTTGCAGGGTTATAAGACTTCTAAATCCACTTCTCTAAAATCAGTCCTGCTGAATTCAGTGGTATTTACTTCCAAGGACTGCACTGAAAATATCACATTTTTGAACATGACATTCCTATAGTAGAAGTATTGTAGTGTTTTTATCTCTACTATCCTAATAAGCAATCACTATAAGTAAGTCAGAAAATTCAGTATTAGTTGAACTGAAGGAGAAATATACAAATTATAAAAACACAAATCTGAATTAAAATCAAACAAACCTGAGCTCGTTTCTCTCGAAGTTCCTGCTGCTGTAATCTTCGTTTCTCACGTTTTTCTTGCAGTTTTTCCACTTCTTTTACACAATTTGATTTTCTACGTGCTGAAAGAAAAATAATATTCATATTTCAATTTTTAAAACATTGTATCAGTAAAATAGTTGACTACACTAACTCCCCAAGTCACTGAACATAAACGGGACTGAACTGCTATAATTTGACTGTAGACATAAAACCTATTGATGATGTTTATATAATCATCAGAATTGGCAGATTGCTGATTCAAACCACTGCTGTAGTTCCTCTTGCTGTCTGAACTTGGAAAAAGTTAACAAACCACCCAGCAACAGACCATGCATTTTGGGAGGTTTATTAATCACCCCAGTAAGCCATCCTTGCCAAATTTGGACAACAAAAGAAGCCACGCCCAATGAAGGTCACTATGCTACCATGTGATCATCAAGTCAGGGCAGATGCGAAGGGGGCAGCTGGACAGGTGAGATTATATGTTGCTGGCATGACCAAGCAGAATGCAATCTGATTGCTACTCAACTGCATTATGCTTCATGGTCTACCTGGTGTCCAACAGAACTCTGGCATAGGCCAAACAAATACATTCTTTCTTCAAGTCAGATGCTGGACTGTAAGTCAATATACCAAATAAGACCCCTAGCTAGTGCCCTCTTTACCCTCTCTGTTCTTACAACTGCTCATCAATTACTTTGTTCTGGGCAAATTAGTTGACAGGACTGAGAAGGAAAGTTATCTACAATCATAACATGTGAAACAAAGCAAAGGATACTCCTTCCTCACAGAGTGTTTACTTTGTTGCAATGTTCTCTGTTTTCACCACAACTTTTCTTATTAGTTTTGGCAAAGGATGTGGAGCTAGACCCCTCATTTCCCACCGCAGGACCCCCTTAAAGTGTTTTTTGATGGTACATCTAGATCTAAGTCCAGTTCAGGGGCTGGGATGCCTGCCTCACTTCAAGTTGGCTGGAATGGTCATGAATTTGATATTAGACCACATCATAGTGGACTGCCCCTTAGTATTTACCAAGGTATGTGGGCTGGATAACGTGTCTGAGAGCAGTTCGGCTCTTAAAAAGCTGGGTCCTTCCTTCATGCCACACTGTACTCTCTATCAGCTGAAACCCACCAAGTTTCCCAGTGTAGCTTATGCTTTCTCAAGCCATCCCACTACATACTGTGGGCACGATTTAAGAAATATAGAAAATGACAAGTGACAACACAAGACAGGTACTGACTTATACACATTATTCTCTTGGTTTAACCTAATAAAAGGTATGGTCAATTTTCAAGCTCAATTTATTATTTAAGAAACATAGAAATAGATCAAGTCAGAAGGGGCCTCCTGGGTCATCTAGTCTGATGCCCAGATCCAGCCAGCTCCACTCATGACATGCCTAGAATTTTAAAAGAAGTAAAATATTACTAATATTCTTTTACCCACAAGACTATGAAAGAACAATTACACTGTGATCTCTTGAAAGAGACATAACATTGGTACAGACAAAGCACTACTTATGAATTATATAATTGTCCAAGAGTGTGTACATGTAATGCCTAAAATGAATGAATCCTTGATACATGATTTACATACAAGGAGGTCCAAATTCCTTTTTTGCAGCTTGAACTGGAGATATATCTGAAACACTACCATTCTGTTGTGTAGAGGAAGACTGTTCAGGAAGCTGAGTAGGCCGTGCACGTGCAGAACCAACCACTGCAAGAAACCAAAACAAAACAAATTTTAATAAACCTTGCTGAAATACAAAAAAAGGAACTCTGTTTATTTCTCAATATCGTGATTTATTATGTTTTACAATATTGATAATGATTTACAGTATTGTCCATTTTAGGCAATTTACATGTAAGGATAACTAGAAAAAAACTGTTTAGGGATAAATCTATGCTACTGTTGTGAGCAGGTCACCTCCCTCTTTCCCTCTCCTAATCAAATGCAAAAGTAAACCTTAGAAGCATAGTTCTTTATTGACATTTGTCTCATTACAGGAAAGTATAAATCAAAGAAGCCTTCTCCTAGAGTGGGGAGGATAAGCAATAAAGTACAAACTGAAATTTCCCCTCATTCTTGCCTCTCAGTAAAGTTTCTGATTTTACCCACAGGGGGCCTCTTGCTATTTGAGGGCTAGCCAGCGGGAATGCCAGGGACCTTGTAACTGGGCTGCTCACTTCTCCTGCTGCCACACGATCAGAAAAGGAGTTCTCCCTGCATTTGCTCCCCTCCAACCCTGAAAAGCCTTGCCCCCTTCCAAAGAGGCAGACTCTCATGCTCTGCCTGAGAAACTTAACTTGGTAACCTTGAGTCAGTCAGTTCATCTCCTCTCACTTGCTCCTCTATCTCCTCCTCAGACAAATACATTTGAGCCAGGGTAGATCTGATTTAAATCACTAGCCAGTAAGACTAGATTTCTGCATATTTTGCATGCATGTATGCCTTACCCATAGGTAGAGGAAATTCATTAACCCTAATCCTAGCCCTTTTATGGCCTGCTGCCATTATAGTTTTTCTCTTCCAGGAAAAGAGTATGAGAAACCTCGGGCTAGACACAAAAAAAGACTCAATAAATAAATAAATAGATCCAAAGGCTTGTGCAGTGTTATGCTCAGAAGGGTTCATTTTCATTTTTACTGCTTGCCCCTCCCTCCTCACACTTAATTTCTTGTGCAGATCTATTCCACTTCCAACAATCTTCTTCTAGTCATTGAAGTTTTGGAAACTTAGCACTTAAGAGGGAAGGGGTTGATTCTGTAAACACAGATTTGCAAAGGAACAATGAGATTAAGGTCTTTTTCTTAAGTCTGTATGTTCATTTTGTAACATTTTTGCTGTGAAGAACAGGCATGTGATCTCTGCAGCCACTATTTCACAGTTCTGAAAACTGTAAAACCAAGCATCTGTGACAGTATCTTCTAGAGCAGTGGTTTCCAAACTCTGGTCTGCCGACCAGTGCCAGTCCACAGGAGATTTCCTGCTGGTCCATGGGGGGACGGCATCCTGCTCACCACAGACTGGTGAGGGGGCTGGCTGTGCTCTACCATCTCTCCCTCAGTTGGCACTGCATTTGTGGGGGGTGCAGCAGTGCCACTGGGAGGGCCAGGGAGGGGAAGAGCCGGCTTGGTGGGAGCTGGCCAGGAACCATGCTGCACCAATTTTGATACTTTGTTCTTTTGTTGGCATTTTTTGTTGCTTGGTTTCTGGTTGTTTTCTTTTCTTTTTTGGTACTGGGTTTGGAAACTAATACACAGAATACTGTATTATGTGTATGGTGCTTTTTTGTTTCTTCCTCAGCAGTCCCTGAGGTGGTTTGCCTATTTTCATTGGTCCTCAGCTGTGGAAAGGTTGAAAACCAGTGTTCTAGAGAGAAAAACTGCCCACTAATCTTACAGAAATCACTGGAAAGGCTTAACATTGGGAATGGATTAATGGAATTTATTTACCAAAAATTTTAAACACTGCATGAATACACTAATTGTGTAATTGATACACAATTAAAAATTAATCCTTACTTCGTGTTGCATAACCATTGGACTATAATGTATCTTAAATAGAAAACTGTCTTTAGATACGTTTTTTTCCCCCCAAAAAGCATTTTA
The DNA here is from genome assembly GCF_004798865.1 of Varanus komodoensis. Taxonomy (NCBI): domain Eukaryota; kingdom Metazoa; phylum Chordata; class Lepidosauria; order Squamata; family Varanidae; genus Varanus; species Varanus komodoensis. Next base: position 7,489,462 of record NW_025336087.1, on the reverse strand, counting down.
TTTAAAAAATCAGATTTAAATTTTTTAATCACTGATTTATATCCACCCTTTGAGCAGCCTGTAATGTGTGACAGGTTCCCTCTCTACAATTATAAGCCAATCCAGTATTAGAATGAAACCTATTTGAAGTGTTATTACATTTCTTGCCTCAATATGGCCAGCACTCTACACAGAGAATAAGGTTTGAGGACAACTAAACTACTCAGGTGAGTCTTTCTTTGTGAAAGTCCAAACTATTAAAACAGGTTGTATCAAGAGAAAAAAAGGGCCAAGTGTCACTGGATGGTGGTAGGAAGTATTCATTTGTTCCATGGAGCTTCTCTGAGAAACTAATTGGGCCCCTTTATCTGCAGATCAGCACAGTTATTGCACATGCCTACAGAAGGAATCAGATACCGTATTCCAGAATAAATATACATACTGATGCAGGGATTGATCAAGCAAAAAAGCAACAGAGAAGAATGTTACCAAATCTTCTGGTTGGTATGGAAGAGTGGTGAAGGAGTCAAGAGCAGGATATAATGCATACAGATTTCTATCCCAGGCTTATAGCAGATTCCTCCCTCAAATCCCCTTGTGCTGCTCTTACTACTCAAAGATGATCAATGTCTAGCTTATCTTGGGTTATTGCCTGTGTCAGTCAGTTCGAACAACTGGACTGCAAGTCTGCAAATGAGAAGCAACTATAACTCAGAAGAGATGAAATGAAAGTCTACTAAACTGTTACTCTTTGAGTGATCATCTGTGTAGTCACACATTAGATTCTGTGCCCGAAAAGAACATCCTCTGAACCTCTTAGAAATCTCAGCAAGAAAAGGATGCGTTCACCACTCCAATTAAGCAGGAAAACAGATTCTCAGCACCTGCCTCTCTGAGTAGGATGAACACTTTCCCATTCAGTTCTACTTGTCCAACCACAAAGGTTACAGATTAAAATATTAAAACAAGAATAGACTTTAGCAATGGGGAAAGGGAACAGTATATGGGACTGTACAAATGACCACTCCAATTGTTTTGCTTTGTCAAGACTCTGTATGCCATAAACTGCACAAAGAACATGGAAGTGAGAACAGTGATCAAAGAAACTGTAAAACAAAGGGGGAAAAAGGAAACTGTAATGCTATGGACAAAGTGCATGTGGAAGCTGTCTGTTTATGATCCACTGAAACAAACTAAAACAAGCAATGGGGAATCATCAAAGATCAGGGAAATGACAATAAGGCACTCCATCCCAAATATTTTGGGCTAAATGCATGTACTGACATGGCCCAGAACTAAAACAGGATTTATATTCCAGTCAAGTACTTCTGTCATGGGAAATATTGTTCTTTCACTACGCATTTTTACTAGTTTGAAATGTGCAAAGTAAAGGCAGAAGAACACTTATCCAGTCTACAGGCTGTTGAAAGGACTGCCAAGGGTTTGTCTCAGGAGTCCCGGATCATATATATCAATGCTGGGATCATCAGGAAGACAACTGGAATACTGTTGTTGAAAAGGAAAAGTTGGAATACAGGAGACCTTGAGTGGAGATGCTGGCTGTTAAGTTTCCTGCCTGAGTCACTGTGCCATAATTGCACTTGCTTTGAATATGATCCTCTCCTATACCTAGCACATGATCAGGTAAAAGCTCTTTTGGTGTCTGTTGGGGAACAGAAGTCATCTTCTGAAGTCTGCAGAAATGCAGGTGTAAAGTGAAGATAGATGATATTATGTAACTCTACTGATGATGAGCTATTGTGGTTGGAGGCACTGCTCTGCAGTGGTTCCGCTCCTATCTCAACGGTCGATTCCAGAAGGTAGTGCTGGGGGACCATGTCTCTACGTCATGGCAGCTATGCCATGGAGTACCACAAGGCTCCATTCTATCCACTCTGCTATTTAACATCTATATGAAACCGCTGGGAGAGGTCATCAGGAGGTGTGGGCTGTGGAATCATCAATACGCTGATGATACCCAGCTTTACCTCTCGTTTTCCACTAATCCAGGTGAGGCAGTGGCTGTGCTGAACCGGTGCTTGGCCGAGGTAATGGAATGGATGAGGGCAAATAAACTGAAACTCAACCCAGACAAGACGGAGGTCCTGTTGGTTGGCAGATCGGGTTTTGGAGAGGGTGGATTTGACCTGGTCCTGAATGGTGCAACACTCCCTCTTAGGGATAAGGTCCGCAGCCTAGGAGTACTCCTCGACCCAGAGCTTTCTTTGGAAGCTCAGGTGACAGCGGTGGCGAGGAACGCCTTCCTTCAGCTTCGGCTGATTAATCAGCTGTGCCCCTACCTGGAGTACGACTGCCTGGCGACGGTGACACACGCGCTGGTGACTTCCCACCTAGACTTCTGTAACACGCTTTACGTGGGGCTTCCCCTGAAGATGGTCCGAACACTTCAATTGGTGCAAAATAGAGCTGCCAGGTTGCTGACGGGGACGGGGCGTTATGCTCACATGACTCCAGTCCTCCGTCAGCTTCACTGGCTTCCCATTGAAGCCCGGACCCAATTCAAGGTGTTGATTATGACCTATAAAGCCCTAAACGGCTTGGGTCCTGGCTACCTGAACGAGCGCTTACGTCCGTATATGCCCGACCGCCCTTTGAGATCTGCGGGAGAGTCCCTTCTCCGGGAACCCTCCATGAAAGAAATTAGGAGAGTAAGTACTCGGAGGAGGGCTTTCTCTGCGGTGGCACCCAACCTATGGAATTCACTCCCCAAAGAGGTCCGCCTGGCACCGTCGTTACTGGTTTTTCGGCGCCAGGTAAAGACCTTTTTATTTAAACATCATTTTAATTGTTAAAACATATGATCTGGCCAGGGCAACTTCTTCTTCCTTCTCTTTCTCCTCCTATATTTTTATTTACTTAATTTATACTGATAATTTTAATCTTATATTTGTAAACCAATGTATTTTTTGTATTTTGTATTTAATGGTAATTTATTATGTGCTATTGTATTTCATTGTATTTTATCGTGTTGTAAGCCGCCCCGAGGTTTCGGCAAGGGGCGGCATAGAAATGTTATTATAATAATAATAATAATAATAATAATAATAATAATAATAATAATAATAATATAGGAAGAAATGGAGCATCAAGGGTTAGGAGGAGAGTTTTGCAGTAAATTCTCCCAGGTGAGAGCTGGCACAAGTTGGTAGAACTTGTTTTTACCCTTGTCTCCATATCTACCATTTGGAGAAACTGGGAAAAATCAAATTTGTAGTTGAAATAGGTATCAAAGTTGGTTTTAAGAACAGCCAACACAGTGGAAACATAGGAAATCATTCTCAAAAGTATCCAAATGTGTATTATAATTGAAATCCTGTAGACATTATACTCAGTGAAGCTACTGCATATGATGGAGCAGAGGTGGCTTAGCAACTGATTATCTGTCCTGCAAGGAAATCTAGAGGCAGTTGTTGTTCATAATGGTCCCAATTCTTTATAAGATGCAATTGCCCCACTAACTCAGAACCAAATCCCTCTGTCCTAGTGGCATGGTCTTGGAGAAATTAGTGATTACCTATTTCCCATCAACTCAATGACATCTAATCTGATGTATCTGCTCATGAAAAGTGGTCGAGATAGCCTCCATGTTGTAAGTGCAGAGTGTATAGCAAGGTACTATCAGGATCCCAATGTGGGCCAACATCTGTGGGTAGCCTTTGACAGCAACTCCCATTTCAAAATGAATTAAAGAACTAAGCAGACCTGAAACCCTGTGACACAATATGAGGTCAGTGAAAAATGCTCTCTGACCATCTAAGTATGGTTTAAATGTGAAACACAGTTTTGCGCTTCTTGTTTGGGCAACCTCTGTGGTGGCAATAAGACAGCAAGTTTCACCTCTACCTGATACAACACCATGCACATGTCAAGAGGCCAGATTAGGCAAAAGTGATCACCCTTCAACATGCTTCTTCTTTTTCTTTAGAACGCAAGATTGAAGAAAAGCAGTCCAATCCTTGAGCTTGTTTTTGAGGGCCTCTTCCAACTCAAATTGCCAGTATAGTTGGCTTACATAGGAAAGGCAGAGGCAAAGGCAGACACATCAGATGTCCTAGTAGCACCAAATTGGAAGCAATAATATCGATTTTCCAAAAAAAAAAAAAAAAAAACTTCCTATGCAAGCTAGATCAAATTGTTAGGGACTTTTGCTCAAAAGTTTTGGGGTGCATCATATTCAAGAGTGATTAAATTCAACATGTTCATTTTACTTCTAGTTAATAAACAAAGATAAAATTGTATTCCATGTTAATTTTTGGTCCCAATAAACCAGGGGAAAATTAAGCCACTGGTTAATTTATTTTACAAGTTGTATTATATAAAAATCTTTATTGGCAATTTATAAAAATGTAAAGAAAATAACATGGATTTTGCCCTGCCATTGTTAAATACAACTATTATTGAAAGGATGCATGCCAGTGAGGATGCCCATAAGTCTCCAAACTCATCCTATTCAGGACAAGGAAAGCAACAGATATGAGCTCAACCCTCTTGCTGCCCCTTTATTTACTGAGCAGGTCCTTGGATCATGTCTCAGAAAGCAGCTTGTAAGACCCTCTCCCAAAGCAAAACAAAGCAAAGCACAGCACAGCACAATACACAACCTAGACAAGTGATTCCTATTCACTTGGTTTGATAAACTTTTATCAGCCGTTATCTACATTTTGCTTCTCTCTATCATGAACCAAATAACAATTGTGTTTATTCTATTCTTTCCCTTAAAAGGATAACACTTCTCAATAGGCAATGTACTGTCCCATAAACATATGAACTATCAGTGAAAAACAATTTTCAACATGAAGAAAAAACACAAAATACAGTCTCACTAGACTAAACAATGAAAAAATACATGATTCTCAAGCTATAGGAAAAAAGTAAGTCAACACAAAATCTCAAGAATTCTCCACAATGCTGCTACTGTGATGGTCAAAAGGTAACTGATAAAAAAGTAGTTATTCTGCTCAGTGAAGCAATGCAGATAGGGTGTTCCTCCAGTAAAGGGGTCTGAAGTGCTTCCCTCTCTAGTCAAAAGCTCTGAACTATTCAGAGGATTTACTCCAAAAGCACAAAATCCAAGTGTAAGATAGCACAGGCAACCAAGAAAAATTATCCTTATTTTCTTACCATTCTAGAATGAAGTGAAGAACACCTTCCATTTTCTAAGTACAAAAATCCGGATAACTTACCTCTGTTGTCTCTAGAAGGAGCCTCAACTTTAGAAGGAGCCACAGTCCTTCGATTCTAGAGAAAAACAGACACTATATAATTTGTTATCTACTCTGATTTTTTTTCCCATACAGAAGTAGACTGAATATTAGCAACCTTGAGTACTTTAAGGAAGAACAGCAAATCAGCAAATTTCAAAATTTTAGAAGGACCCTGTAACATTCCCTCCAAAAATAACAAGTCTATTAAACATGTTCTAAGGATATATAGCTTATTTCCAAAATGATCGCCTCAAACTGAGCAAATGGACACATAATGGCAAATGAATATGAAAATGAGGCACACTAGCATACACTAAAAATTCAGTTTATGTGAATTGGGACCTCAGTCTAACAACAATGCAGTATGCAACAGATGTGAAAACAGCAAATTCCATGCTAAGGAATTTGCAAAGCATTCTTAGAAAAGGGACTAAAAATGTATATCATATCCTATCAATCTCTCTTTCTAGACCGTCCTCTTGTCCCCATCTGCCAGCATGCCCTCAATGTGGTAAAAGAAAGGGAGAAAGAACAAGAGCAGGAGAGGGTGAAGATATCTGAGCCAAGTCCACCTATTGTTGGGGGCAGGGCTTCCTGAATGTCCATTCTTCTTTGGTGGCCATTAAGTGCTGGTTTAGGCACAAGGTCCTTTTGGTGCAAGCAAGGCCAATTATTATAGGATGATATTGTTTCATTAATGTACTGTTGATCTGGGCAAAGGGATGGTATGTAAATATTGATCTATCGTGCAGCTATATTTGGCATACTGACAGCTGCAATATGAAAGTTTAGTTTTAATGCACAGGCTAACGAACTGTTCATTAAAAATGACTATATGAGTTGCATAACTCCTTTGGAAATGCAAAAGCAGGTGCAGAGGCTCAAATCAGGTTCAGGACTGTGGAAGAGTTTCACCCTGCCCCCTAACACAAATCCCTCCCATAAAAGCTGTTCTAAGTGACATAATGGAAGCTTCTGTTGTTAGTAGGACTATTGCAGAGAGGGCTGAACACAGGTACCCATTGCCACAGAATGTCAAATAGTTTTAGGAGACATTTAGATTCATGTGCACTTTACCCCTTGTATTTACTACAATGCATATGGAATCACCTGGTAGTATAACAGGCAAAGTAACGCCTGTTACATACAGAGAAACACTTGTTGCATAGGTTTGTTGCTATTGCCCAACATTACCATGACTGCTATGGTCTCAGTAAAGATGATCATTCTGAAGGGCAAAAGATAATGCTGTCAGATTAACCTGATACTTAAACATTTGTTCCAAATTTAGCTGCTGTATTCTAAGTTAGAGTACAATCTTGTTATTCCTTGTTGTTGTCTGTTTTTGCCACCTATTTTTAGCTGTTTTAAACTTTTCAATTTTTTCCTATTTCATGATATTTTATTGTATTTTATCACCTGTTTTATGGACTGTGTAAACTGCCCAGAGAGCTTTGGCTGTGGGGCAGTATAGAAATGAAATTATTATTAATAATAATATTAATACAGCAATCAGTATACTGAGAGTTGTAGGCATTTTTCCCATCTAAACATGCATTGGATTGTTTCTTTATTGGAACTAAGGAAAATTTGATTCTCCATGACCAAAATTTATAATGGACTGCTATTATCCCACTTCAGTCTATCAAATTTTTGTCATATAGATAATAACGAATGAATAAATTCATTGAGTAAGTCTCCCAACAATTTCAAATATATTGATAATAGTAACAGCCAATAAAGAACTTGCCCTCTGTGCACTGACTACAATAATTATAATTCTAAAAAAAATCAGAAAACTGCTAAACCTAGAATTCTAAAATAAAGACGATCACATACCAATTGGCAAATTGAATGATGGTAACTTCAACCAAATGGCATTGCATTATGTATCACCAACCTTCACAATTTTGTTTACTTTAGCAGAAGGTGTTGGAGGTGGTGGGGTCTCTGGGCTGGGATCATCATCTTCTGGAGCAAGGTCTGGGTTAAGTGAAAATATACTCTCCAAGTCAATCTACACACAAGAAGAATAGGTTGTTCATGGTAAACAAGTAAATACTGTATTTGTATTTTAAACAAATGAGTATACATGGTTTTTTTTGCTAGACAGCACTAGTCCACATCAATTTTGGGTCCTCATATTACCTTTACATTATCACTCACACTTAAAAGTCTTAAGTGTGCCTGAAAAGATTCAACTGGCAATATCTAACAAGTTATGGCAAAATGTATTTACATTTCCACCCTCTATTGAATTGGGAAATGAAGTGTCCCAACCCTGGTCTGGGAACTTAACCCTAATATTTCTCCCTAGCCATTTCTGTTTTGCCAACTTTCCAACTTCCACCTCTTTAAACCTCTAACTTCACATTAAACACCAACATATCACCCAGTACCCTCTGTTTGGCTTGTGACAATGTCACTTCTCATTTCCTCTCTAACCCTTTGTCTACTGAAGAACAGCTTTTAACAGCTGACCCACAAATTGCCTTTTGTTTTACTTTCTTAATCAAAGACTTCTTTTCTGGAAAAACCCTGATCTCATCTCAGTTACTTTCCCCCAAGGGCCAATCCACTACCTCAAAGAATTTCCTAAAGTTACTTACAATGTGCTCCTGTGTATTTCAGTAAACATACCATTTTAACAGCTCTAACAGAATGACACCAGACAGTCCTACTATTATCTCTAGAACTAAATAGCCCCTATTAATTCATGTTCCAGAAAGGCCTATTCCCAACATAAAACTTAAGTTCAGACATGTCAAGAAACAAGTTTCCCAAGCAAGCATGGGTCAGGGCTACATATCAAGATTCCTCTTGTCTCGTCCTCTGATTATCACATTTTAATTTGTTTTTCCTTGGGTTGCTAAAAAAAACATTGAAAGCACAGCTGAACAGAACAAGAACTTTATCATTTAGACTTATGCCCTTCACTGCAAGACTCATCAGACATAAGCAGTTTATTTACATATTTCTATTTATTTACATATATTTATAGGCCGCCTATAATTGCTGAGGTTTGCAGCCTCCAAGTGTGGTGCTCTTTCTCCTTGATCAATCTGGAGCACCTTTCTGTCCAATACCCACAGTGCTTGAAACATTGCTGGTTGCAGAGCTTAGCAACACTGATACTGCTAGTCCTTTGCTGGCAGCCTCTTTCTTTTAACAGCAGCCTCCTGCACTGCATGGACCCACAGGCCAGTTACTTAGCTGGCTCCTCTGCTATCACCTCTGCGGCTCCTGAGAGAAAGCCACTGCAATATGCAGTGATGTGTATGTGTTTGTGTGTCTCCTCTCTCACTACCCAGGAGTCACCACAACCGTTTCCCAACTCCTTCATGTCCAAACTGTAGTATGAAAGACCCTAGATAAGTACCTTCCCAACTCCCACTCCCCTTGCCTTGAAACCCTATCACAGTACAAGTTTACATATATTTTACTCAGTAATAAATCTCACTGAATTCCATGAGTGTTCCTCCAAAATAAGAGTGCATGGCAATGCAGCCCTACTGGCTCCCTTGTAACTGACTCACTAGCCATAGGCGGGAAGAATGTGTAGACTCATTCAAGGCGCAGAGTACGAGGCGTGTGTGGGGTGGGGGAGGCATTTTGCCTTCAAAGGCGTTGGTGTTGCATTTTTACATTTCCCCCGTTTCTGTTTCAAAGGCAGCTGGAGCTTGCCTTAATGGACTTAAAAGTGTATGTACTTTGCAGTTGCAATGTTTCTCAATTTAAAACATTATTTTACATTGAACCTTGGTTCTTTATTTTTTTATCTATGGAGGGGTTTATGTCACTGATAGCTTGGCAGTAAATTAATTTGTATGTATCATTATAAGCTGATGAAAGCAGATGCGTAGGAAAATCTTACATGTCTCAGTGTTTTATTGAAGGCTGAGCGGTGTGTGTGCAGACAAGCAACATTAGGCATCTGGCATCAGAACAGAATGTTAGACTACTTACAAAGACCTTTGGTCTGATCCCACACAGCTGTTACAAAGTTGCTTCCTAAGTTGTATATGAATTATGGGAGGTTCAAACAAATGATATGGATACCCATTAGGAATAATGGAAGTTCTCTAGAGGTATCTGTGGTGGGGATGGATACATTGAATCAGGTTTCCTCAAAATTTTGTTAAGTTTTGCATTTGATTATTCTGTGTTAATTTTAATGTTTAACACTGAATTTTTCCCCCAACATGACTTCCAACCTAAAACAGTGATTAGAATTTTGAGTTGATACAGGTATTCCATGTTATTTAATTTCTATCTAGTAATCATAGAATAGTAGAGTTGGAAGTGGCCAAGTGGCCAAGAAGGCCACCAATTTACACAAGCTCACTCAGATGGCTGTCCAGTTTCTTTTCTAGTGTGGGAAAACCCATGACTTTTCTAGGTAACTAGTTCCACTGTCGAATTGCTCTGACAGTAGGAAACTTTTCCTGATTATCTAGTCTGAATCTGGGTTGTCGCAACTTGAGTTATTATTCCGTGTCCTACACTCTGGCATCAGCAAGATCTTGATCTTCCTCTTTGTGTCAGCCTTCCACGTACTTGTAGAGTGATATCATGGCTCCCCTCAGTCTTTCCTTCTCAAGGCTGAACACACCCAGTTCTCTTAGTCTCTCCTCACAGGACAATGCTTCCAAACCTTGAATCATTTTTGTTGCCCTCCTCTAGACTCTTTCTAATTGTTCTGCATCTTTCTTAAATCCTGGTGCCCAGAACTGGGCACAATATTCTAGATGAGGTCTGACTAGTGAAGAGTAAAGAGGAATTATTACTTCTCATGATTTGGAAGTAGTTGTTTGTTTAAAGTTTTTGAGATTGTTTGATCAGCAACAGCTTTAGAATGGTGAACAATTTAAACAATCTAAAAATAATATACATACAATATATCACAAGGCAGTTACCTTCATCAGAGCACAACATCAATCTACAACAACAATAGACAGTAATAACATATCATACAAGAATAAAACCAAATCACATATGACATATGGATACTTCTATTAATGCATCCCATAATCTGTGACATTTCCATGACGTGGTGCTATGGCATTTCCCTAAAGCAGGTTTGTGATTCTAATAGGGTGGGACATGAAGAGATAAGAAGTATACACACAGAACAATCTCTATAGATGAAATGAGTATTTGAGATTTCTTTCCTCAAAGAGGTATCATAGAGGTATGCTGGGATCATAATCAACTGGACAATGCTCTGTTTATTACTTTTGTCTGACAGCCCAATAACATAAAACCATTAAATACAAAATAAAAATATTAAAATATCAAGCAAGTTGTCTATTAGAATATATAGTATGAAATATTTAAGCACATATTTTAGATAGCTAAAATAATAAAGTTATACCTCTTTTCCTTTCGTATCACCATTTTCAATCCATTCAACAGTAACACTTTCATTATCTTCATTTAGAGATGTTACCATAGCTTCATGTATTCGGCCTGAAAGTGAAGCATTATTTATGATCAAATTATAGTCAAGGAGACTTACAAGAGATTTTAACAGCACACAAACTTCTCTCTCCCCACCCCCCTCCACACACACACCTGCAATGTGGCAGCCCTCCATCCCATGGCAAATGGATGGGGACTGAACATGTCTCTTGCCTTTCTGATCCCTGAGCAATAGAAAGTGAAGCTGACCATTGCTATTGTCAGGGACAGGAGAGAGCAAGCCCTTTGTAGCTGATCCTTCTTTAATCCATAGATGGGGCCAGAATGGTCAACATTTTGCCATGATGTACTTCTTGAAAGGCAGAGAGTGCAACTTTCCAATGACCCTTGATCCCATAAAGATAGAATGTGTGTCTCTACACTCCGCAGTTCTAAGGCAACTGACATAAGCATTCCTTCAACAAGTTGTAAGATTCTCCTGAAACTGCTTTATGGTAATTCCATTATTTCATCCACAGGTACAATGCAAGTTTCATAAAAACAATCAAAAATGTGTCACAAATACTATCATTCCCAAACCACAGACAGCACAGCCCTATGAATGTCTAAAAGCAGATCACACTGTTTTAGTGAGATATATACTCTCTCAAGTAAGTATATATAAATCTGAAGCCTGACCAACAATCTTTTTGACAGGACTCAAAATACCCCACCACTATCACCATTTGTCTTCCAAGTGTAGGAAGAATGATGCTATCGACTGTGGAATGTCAGATAACACAGGAAAACTGAAAACACTCTTACATACAAGCTGAGACTTGGAATCAATGCGTTTCCATAGTGATGCCAATGTGATGGGCAACTCTATGCAAACAATTCAGAGTCAATTGCAAGACCCCCAAACATCTAAAACAGTGGTGCCCAAACACTTTTGAGGTGCCAACCCCTCTCCTCTTGGGTGACAACTCTAGGACCCCCATGCCTCTTTCTTTGTATTAGCTCTTTGCTCTACTACAAGTTTAAAACAACCCATCACCACTCTCCTGGATCCTGCCACTGCCCTGAGGGAGGCGTATCACCCACTTTGAGAATCATTGATCTAAATGGTCTAAAATGATCAGCAGATGTTTTCTTCCTTGCAAGAATCATGATTTTTTCCAGTTAAGGATGGACACAATTTGCAAGAAACACCTGGATTTTATATTTTTAAGAACTAGATAACCAGCCATTTTTTCTTCATCCCACAAGTCACAGGTGCAATCTGAAACTGCCACATCACCAACAGACCCTAATCTGAGTGTCTGCAACCTTCTCCCACATTCCATTGTAAGACTATGGCTAAATGCAGATCCCAACTCTAACATCAGTCACTTTTTGCTTGCCCCCAGCCTCTACCTTTAGCTTTATTCACAACCTAGCCTGAGGAAATGCTCTGAAGATCTCAAAAGCTTGCATGCTATTTGGTGATCTGAGCTGGTCTAATAAAACGTACTACCAAATAAAGATTTTGGTTTATTTTTTTTCTTCCAGAACAGCTCACAACTGCAATTCCCAGAGCTGATGAGATGTGCCACTATTTAATTTGAAAAGCAGCTTGACTTGAAGCTCTGGAACTTAAAAAAAAAAACTCTAAGCACACAGTATTCTTGCCCTCCCACAATCTTCCCTTTGGATTATAGTCAAAAACAGCACCCTTACAACCCAGGCCATGGAATTTATAAGCCACATCCTTCACACACCTATGCTAATCATTTGTGGTGTAATATCGATAAGGTAAAAGAGTGGTAGGAGTGGGATGACAACTATTTCCCATTTTTTAAAGCTTCCTTGCCTGCTTCTTTTAAGGCAGTGCCTACTTGCCACTGGAAATGAGACAGGTGCTATTTGCTGACCTATTCAAGTACATCATGACTCTTGGCTAGGGTTCAATATTATAAGTATGAAAGAGGTGTGGGAGAAAGAGTTGATGGGAAGAAACTGAGAGAGATCAATGACTAAAAGTTTTTAAAAGGGGAAAAATCTTCTTACCCTGTAGGATATATAAATGAATTCTGAACATCTAATCAATAAATGAGGGACTGCAGGTGGCGCAGTGGCTTAACCTGCTGTGCTGCTGGGCTGGTTGATCGAAAGGTTGCCGGTTTGAATATGCACAACAGGGTGAGTTCCCATTGCTCCGTCCCAGCTCCTGCCAACCTTGCAGTTTGAAAGCATGCAAATGCAAGTAGATAAAAAGGTACCACTTCAGTGAGCAGGTAACAGTGTTCCGTTCCGTGCACTTTGGTGTTTAGCCATGCTGGCCACATGACCACGGAGACTGTCTGCAGACAAACACTGGCTCCCTTGGCTAGGAAACGGAGATGAGCACCGCCCCCTAGAGTCAGGCATGACTGGACTTAATGTCAAGGGGAAAGCTTTACCTTTACCTTTTAATCAATAAATACAATTTAGTTATTGGATGTCTTTATCATTTGCAGTGCTTTTTAGCACGGTGCACCAAATGAACATGGATATAAAGCAATTATTTTGCCCAGTTATGTGGAATTTGGTTAATAGTTTGCTCAGTGTTTCTCCTTTTTGAGGGATCTACTCCAACTAAAAGAAGATGCTGTGAACAATGGCTATTACAGAATTACTAATAATACTTCTGGTAGTTTAATTACAAAAATAGTATTAATAATAGCTCATTTTCTTCTTTCAGGTACTGGCTGATAATACCCAACCTTTTTAATAGATTAAGTCAATACCCAAACCAGGCAAGCAAGTATTAAACTCCTATTTGCAATGTAAACAGTTCCCTCTTCTCCTGGGTGTTTCCCCACACTTGAGGGGATTTATAAATCATGAGTTATAAAAGAACTGATGAGGCCAGCAATCACTTTCCTTGTCTGTTTCAGTTCCTTTCTCTGCTTTGCTCTACCTCAGTCAACAATCTCTACTTGGGTGAAAATGTGAACAAAGTGAGTTTTAATGCAGCTTGTGCTCCTCTGCTTCAATGTGAAACTAATTAATGCAGCTACTTCAACTTCTCAGATGGAATCTAATGGATACAAAGTTATCTCCTGCCAATAATACAATTACAGAATTTAGCATACCACACTGAAACAGTGGGAGGTAGCCCTTCCCAGATAGTGACCTATTTTTAAAAGGCTCTGGAGAGTACAACAAAAAGCAAGTGTCAAGGAAGTTATAAGGTAAATGCTTTCAGACTCAAAACTGACAATCTTCTATTAAATACTATTTCTGCCATGGTAGAGTCTTATCTTTAAAAAAATCAATCAGTCCCCTAGCACTTTAGCCATAATGATGTCTTTTCCTACCTGGATCCAAGGGTTAAAAATATATTTCAAAGCCCACTGTAACTGGATCCAAAAGAATACCAGCTTTTGCTCCTGATATCTTGGGGAGGAGAGGTGAAGAGAGGCATGATCCAAACAAGCATATGCATGCTGAACACATTTACACAGTTTGGAGAGGGGGCAGTCTTAAAAAGTGACCTTAGCATGTGAACAGGTTAAAGAAATTCAGAGAAAATGCCATACATACATACATATATGGCAATCCCCCCACCCTTCCCAATACCAACACTGCTCTTTGAATTCAATATATCTTTAGATATAGTTTTGGGATTCTATGGGAACTGTATCTGGATAAGAAAATGGAATGGAAGAACAGACAAATTAGGGTAGTAAAATCAAAGTAAAACTGGGCTATTATTCTAGCTAAGCACGCTTCATGACTAAAGAAGTATAACAGAATTATAGTTTTAATCATGCTCTAGGTGCATACTGTAAGTCTTACCCATGAGCCTGTAGGGCATAGATGGTGATACACATTCCCCAGAGGAATCAAAACATTTCAAAAAATTTCCTCTTGTGGTAAAAACCACAACCAGGCTCCAAAATATTTGTTGTTCTGCCCTCAAGGTAATTAGAGGAAAAACTAAACAAGCAACATATATTCAAATGTGTTGCTCTGGTTTTTCCTGGGGCAATGCAACTCTTATCCTAGCAGAAGCCAAAACTTAAACAACTGGTAGCTAGCAGTTCCTGAAGGAACCACAAAAGAACTGAAACACTTATTTCCAGAACGAGGCAGATCAGTGAAGTTTGCAGCAGGGAGCTATGCTGACTGTCCCATTCCAGAAACAAGTGATTTGGTTTGTTTAGCATTTGGTATAGGATGAGCTATGCTAGCTTCCTTTTCTGCTAGCAGTGGCATGTGGCAATACTGGATGCTGCCCCAAAATACGTTTTGACATTTTTATAACGCAAGCTTTACAAAATATATTTCATTATGCTTTTTCCTCAATCAGAAGGGAGATAGAGTCACACAACCTTACCAAGCATATAAATGAGATTCAATTGCAAATGTATAAACTTCAAATTCCAGAGACTTTCCAGAGACCAGGTGAATGATGCCAGCTACTTTGGACTATATGCTTGGATGACTGTAATTAAATAAACAATATTTTAAATACAAGTAATTTGAGGAATGATGAATCTACTTGGTGTAATAGATAAAAATGTCTCTCACGAATTCTTCAGAAGAATTAATCCACTCTTACTAATGTGACAGTATTTAAAACAATGATTCTTTATTCATTTGGAAATTCATTCAAAAGTGGCAGCTTCTGGCATTAAAACATAAAGCACAAGATTTTAAACACTATTACACTAGAACAGTTAAAAAATAAATACCTAGCAGGACTGCTCATATTTGAGTCTCATTTTTCTTAGTTTCCCTTTATGCCTGGAACTGCATCCCAGACTACCCTATGATGCAAGCTCTCTTACTTCCTACCAACTGCAACTTTAACAGTAGATGGGAGTTAAGACACATAGTAACACCAACAGATTACTTCCTTCAAACTGAGGAGCCAAACCTTAAATCCTCCAATCTGACTATTCAGGACCCCTTGAGCAATCCAGGAGGGCAAACCTCTCACTCCTGTCAACTTCCATTGACAGTTCAATAAAATATCCATCAAAAGGCAAAAGCCACCAATAGGCAAAGAATAATTTAAAGGAAAACATTCCCCCTGCCCAACACTCTATATAAAAATTGGCTACTAAGCCTGCTACAAAGGCCACTCTTTATTGGAACATTGTTTGTTCTTTAGTCACGAAGTTGTGTTCAACTCTGCAACCCCATGGACAACATTCCTCCAGGTTCTCCTGAACTCCACCATCCCCCAGAGTCTACTCAGCCCCACACCCACCCCAGTGACCCCATCCAACCAGCTCAATTTCTGCTGTTCCCTTCTCTTTTTGCCTTCAATTGTTCCCATTTACTGGGCCATTAGCACTGCTCAACTATCTGTTACTTGTACTAGTTTTAACATGTACTGAACTTAGATGCAGATACAAAAGTAAGTTTATTCAATTGATGTTACTGATGTCTAAGGCTCCAAACCAACTGGAACCAATGTAGCACAGTGGTTAGAGTATTAAACCAGGAACTGGGAGATCCAGATCTTAATCAACCACAAAGCCCACTGTGTTACTTTGGGCCAGTCACTGACTCTCAACCTAATGTACCTTATATGATTGTTGTGAGGATAAAATTGAGAAGGATATGTAAACTGCTTTGAGTTCCTCGAAAAGAAGCAGAAATGGATGCAAGTATTATAAATTAAATAAACTATATCATAAGCAATAGCAAAAAGAACTCTCCAAATACAATACTACTACTACAATTAACAAGACAATGCTTGAAAAAAGTCATCATCCCCACCTTACTAGTGATAAATACTACTGAATGAAGAAGATGCCAAGAAAGATACTTGGGTATAAATCCCCACTGAGTCTTCAAAAGCCAGCTGTTATTGCTCAATCAAACTTGCCTCACAAGATTATAGAGTGAGAAAAGAATGTATGCATGCTATCCAGAGTTCCTTAAATGCAACTGGTTGCATACAGGGGAAAAAGGAAACTGAACCAGTTGGATATTCAATCTGATCCAGCACAGCTTACCATATTTTTTGCTCTATAAGACGCACCTGACCATAAGATGCACCTAGATTTTAGAAGAGGGATCCATGGAAAGCTTCCTGATAATCACAGGCACATTCCCCATCACTTCCCCATGGGCTTCATTAAAAGACGGGTTGCCATTTGAAAACACACACCGACCTGTGATTAACAGCTCTCACCTGCGCCGGAGGAGGGGGGTGGAGCAGGGCGCGCCGAGTGCATGCCGGCCAAGTGTGGTGCAGCCAGGCCAGCAGCATGCTGGCGGTGGTCTTCCGGGCGGCACAGCGGCGACGGCAGGTCTTCCCGGGCAGTGGGGGTGAGCAGTCCATGCCGGCGGGTTAAAGCCTGCGGCTCCTCCTCCTCCACGGCAGGTCTTCCCGAGTGGTGGGGGTGAGCAGTCCGTCTCTCCGTGTGGCAGACGGGTTAAAGCCCGCAGCTCCTCCTCCTCCGCACCGCTCCCCCTGAGCTGCTGAGTGCGTGCCGGCCAGGTGGTGCCACGTGGTGCAGCTCGGCCGGCAGCGTGCCGGCGGTGGTCTCCTGGGCGGCGTGGCAGCAGCAGGTCTTCCCGGGCGGTGGGGGTGAGCAGTCCGTCTCTCCGTGCGGCCAGCGGGTTAAAGCCCGCAGCTCCTCCTCCTCCGCGGCAGGTCTTCCCGGGTGGTGGGGGTGAGCAGTCCATCTCTCCATGCGGCCAGCAAGTTAAAGCCCACAGCTCCTCCTCCTCCGCACTGCTCCCCCTGAGTGGCAGAGCTCTCACCTGCACCGGAGGGGGGACGGAGCAGTGCACACTGAGCGCGTGCCGGCCAGGTGGTGCCATGTGGTGCAGGCAGGCCAGCAGCATCCCGGGCGTCGGGCACACACACATTCGCTCTGTAAGATGCACAGGCATTTCCCCTTACATTTGAGGGGGGGAAAAGTGCGTCTTATAGAGTGAAAAAATACGGTATCTTGTTTATTTTATGTAATAAGGTCTGACAACCCAAAGGAAATAAAAATGCAGATTTCAAATTGGTTCTGATTGAGAATGATGTCCTTGCTTTTCACCAAAGTTACACAGGGGAATAAATAATTACCTACACACAAACAATATCACAGAACTTTGTATGAGATATACTGTTAAAGGTAGAGTTGCTACCCTAACCTTAATCCTCTACTATATTCCAAAAGACCTGAGAATCCTGAATATTTAGCAAGTCCATTTTTACCTGTATTCCAGTAATGAGGTTTCAAATGATTGCTTTCATGCACTCAAATGGTTTTATCCACGGATTGTTTTCCAACAATTTGCTCAATTCTTCCTTCCTACAATTTCATACCTGCACACCTTGTTATTCTTCTGACATCTTGTGAACAGTTCTTTCCATTCTTTCTATTGACAAGCTTTAAGCTTCCAGCATTTGCAATAGCACTGAGCTTAATGTTCCCATTAACACTTTCAACATAAAAAAGTAATATTGAGAATGACTCAAAGCATTTTCCAAAAGACACTGCCCCACCCCCTCACCAGCTTGCTTGCTCTTTCTTTTTGTTTTTGTGCTTTTTATTAATGTTTGCAAGCCTAGCATTATTTTTTCTTCAAAATGAACACTTCTTCGTACTAACAGTGATGAATTGCAGCTAATCAGATTTGGTTACATAACATCACCAGAGGTGAAAAAGCTAGTTTACAGTGAGGATAATTTCTGAAAAATAGAAGGACACAAAAGCTGCAGTCATCAACCTACACATATTGCTTCTGTAGCAGTGCCATGGCACATGATACCTGAAGGTTTCAACAAGACATGCCTTGCTTCAACAGCATCATGTATTAAAAGTTCTCCAAAAAGATCACCTCTGGAAGATCATCAAAAGAGAAGGTAAACGTTTACAAAATGTCTCCATCTAACCTAATTAAGACTCAGCCCAAATTTGCCACATCCTACACTTTTGCTCTCCACCTCTAGCTATACATATTATCTTGACTATTTATTATAACCACAAAGTCTGCCCTTGTTTACTTTGTAAGATTACATATTGTATGAATCAGATAACATGGACATGAAATAAAAACTAATTTCAAGCTTAGGCCATAATATACGTACTGCTAATTATCAGCACTTCGATCTAACACATTGTTTAATTATATATCTGTATGGTAATCTAGTCCTTTCAATACTCTGCCACCAGAAAATTCTCTATGCCCACAAATACACAGTAACAAAAGGCTGTTTGCTACAGATAAGGATTCTGAGGTTGATCACTTGTCCTGCTATTCATACACCAGAGAATATTCCATGAAAAATCCTAGATGATTCCAAGCTAAAATGGGAAAGTAAGAGAGCCTAGTTTTAAAGGAGAGCTTTGATCTAGTGGGCAATAGGGAACCCTGGTGATAAGGAAAGCACAAACTAGATACTGTCATCCCTGGAGGTAAACTATACAGGAAGGCCAGGGAAAGGCATACTGGAGAAGGTGTTGCCCTGTATGTCAAGGAAGGCATAGAGTCCAGCCATCTTAATAATCTAAAATGTGCAGATACCTCAACAGAATGGTTGTGCTGACAATACTAGGCTCCAAAACTGATTTAGTCATAAGCATATGCTATCAAAACAAAATGCTCAGGGTTGTCTAAATATAGAAAATGAAATCAGGGAGACCTCCAAACAAGGCGGAGTTGTAAAAAATGTAAGTATTCAATTACCCCCACAATGACTAGATACCAAGTCTAAGTCAACACCATGTTTAACAAGCAAGGTCAAGGAAGCTATTTATTTATTTAAAAAAAATTCAATACCATACCAGGATGGTTTACAACAAGCTATTAGAGGAAAGGTTTCCTTCAGAAAATAGAAGTCTTGCTCAAATGAGGAAAACCAAAGGGAGCATGAACTTTCACAAAGGAGATGTAAGCAGACAAGAAGAGATGTAAAACAGCAGTTTTGGGAACATCTCACTAATATCAGGGTCACTATTTTTTAATATCTCAGAAGCAGGATACTAGCTAGGAATGCAGTTGGACCATTTGACAACACTGGAATTAAAGATGTACTAAAGAAGGATAAGGAGACTGTGGGAAAACTATATGAATTCTTTTGTCTTACTGCAGAAATATAGGACAGATGCCTGTGCTTGAACTCTTGCTTTCAGGAAGGAAGTCTGAGTGACTGAGGTAAATAGTGCTATAAAAGATGAACTTCTCAACTTACTGGCAAATTTAGAGTTATTAAATCTCCCAATTTCAGATTCTATCCATCATAGAGTTCTTAAAGAATGCAAATCTGAAATGCCTGATCATCGTATAGATCAGTCCATGTATTAGAGGACTTGAGAACAGTCAATGTAATGGCAATTTTTGAAAAAAGGTTCAAGAGGGGATCTACAAAATTACATGCTCATTAGTTTAACATGCACTTTGGATAAATAAGCATTTACATGGAAAAACCAAGTCTTATTCCATTAACCTTTTAGAGCTCTTTGAAGTTTCAATAAACATGTGGATGGGGTGAGCCAGTAAATATTGTACAGCTGCACTTCCAAAAGGCTCTGGACAAAGTCCACACCAAAGATTCCAGAGCAACTTTAGCACTCATGGAATAAAATGGGAAGTCCTCTTATGGATCAGTAACCAGTTAAACAACAGAAAGCATAAGAGTACATATAAATGGTAAAGTCTTCCAATGGAGGGATGTAAAGTGTAGGTCCCACCAGTGACTATACTGGGAGTGATGCTTTTCAAATTATTCATAAATGATCTGGTATTAGGAATCAGCAGTAAAATGGCCAAGTTTATTAACAACACCAAATTATTCAGGATAGTTAAAACAAACAAGGATTACAAGCAGCTCCAAACCAATCTCTCCAAACTGGGATAATGGACATCAAAAAGACAGAGGTGGTTCAGTGCAGTAACAGATGTAGAATGATACAGAAAATCAAAACTTTACATATGCACTGATGGGATCTAAGCTAATGGTGACTAATGGAGAGATCTTAGCATTGTGATGGGCATCTTGATGAAAATGCAAACCCAGAGTGTGACAGCCGTGCAAAAGGCAAATTCTATATTGGACAAAATTAGGAAAAGAAACTATATCATATTTGCCTTAGAATATTGTATACTGTTCTGGTCACATAAAGAAAGGGTTGTTGATTTGGGAAACGTGCAACTAAAATGATAAAAAGGCTGGAGCTATTTTCCCTATGAGGAAAGGTTAAGGTTGCTTAGCTTACAAAAAAGCAAAAAAGAAGATCCATAAGAAAGTCGTACAAAATCACCCATAGGGTGGAAAAAGTGGAAAGGGAGATATCTTTCTCCTCTCATAAAACTAGAAATTAGGGTCATCCCACAAAGCTGATTGGACAGATTTCAGGACAGATACAAGGAAGTAGTTGTTCACACACTGCATAGTTAAATTATGGGATTCACTTCTACAAGATGTAGTGATAGGCAGCTTTAAAAGGAGATTGAGCAAATCAATGGAGGAGCCTATCAAGAATGACTCTATGATACTTCCAGTATATCCCTATAGCCCAGTTGCTGGGAAACCTGGGCAGCAAGGTGTTGTTGTACTCATACCTTGCTTGTGGGTTTCCTAAGGCCATATGCTAAGGGCAGCTGCTTTGGCACTGTATGAACAGAATGCTGGATTAGATCCTTGGTCTGTCCCAGCAATACTCTTATATTCTTCTTAGCTGGTCTTCTATCACAATCCTTTTCCTTCCACCTTCTCTATCACACTTACTCTTAGAATAGCCAGTACGGAACTAATGATACTCTACACTTGGCTGTGTTAGAAACACTGCTGGTAGGCATTACCCTTCAAGATAGAAAACTGATCTATCTCCAAAGAAAATATCTAATAAACAGTACGGTTCCAAACTTGTTTCAACTAATATTAATAATTATTAGGAAGACACACCTTCCTGGATACAGCTTTCTTCAACACAAATTTGTATCCTGAAAGCAGGGTACAGGATTTTACCCTTCTCCTTTGCAGGAAGGGAAACAAAAACAGCTTGGCAACCAGCCTTCAGACTTTAAAGGCTAGTGGCTATTTTTAAATAACTACATACTTATTGATTCATCTAGTTGCATGTAGGCAACATTTACGCATTACATGAATGTGTAAAACTGCTTTATACTAACCAGGTCAGGCTCTAGTCATTCTAACTCAATATTGCCTACCCTGGCTGCATTTGTATGCCATGCTAAACCATGGGATACTCTAACATATACAAGAAGGAACAAGCTGAGCTTCAAGCCTGAGTGCTCCTTGCTTCTGCATGGCTGGGAGTAGTTCAGAAGTTTTTCTCTTAGCTAACCACAGTTTGTCATATTTGCTGCAGCAACAAACTGTGGCTGACATTAACTATGTCTAGTATCAAACAAGCTAATTGCATACTGCAATTTAGGAAGCTATAACCATAATGAATGTTACTCAGAATTCCAGTCAGAATGACACAACAAATGGTGATTAAATGAAAGAGGGAACAGAAGCTTCCTAACAATTCCTCTTAAACGAACAGTAGGAGTAGAGAGAATGGGGAGCATGAAAGTCCAAAACTCTCTGAAGCTTTTTCCTGCTCATTCACATCACACTAAACCATGGTTTTCTATGACTGAGGAACAGCCACTGACTAGCACTATCTTTCCAGAGTAACAGACAAGGTTTTTTGTGAGTCCCACTATTAGAAGTCCACCTATCAGATGATTATCAGTAATGTACTTCAGACATTCTACATGCAAAATCACTGAGCAATGGCCCCTCAACTTGGCACAGGCTATTGGTAAGCCTTCCTCCAGTGAGTTGGGTGGGAAATATTCTTCTAATTATTCCACAGAAAGTTTCCTACTTTCAGAAATGCATTGAGAAAAATGTTTAGTAACATGACACACACAATTGGGCAACAAAAAAGAAAGTTAGGCAAATCTAAAACTCAAACTTGTAATTAACTTTTTTTTAAAGTGACTAGGCCTTAAGTCATTTACTAACAGTTTTCAGCACCTTCATTTTTTCCCATTTGGAGGCAATCCTAAGCACACCTACTAGAGGAATTAAGATCCACTGAACTCAATGAGACTCATCTCTAAGTAAACATGCATAATAAGGCTGTTGTATTACATCTAACTAATATAAAGAAAATGTACACTATGGAGTTGCTATGCTTTAAAATATGTTTGAGTATTCCAAGAACAATAATTCTAAAATAAAGCTTGGAATTTGTTTGAATATGACATTTAAACCCACACTACAGAAAAAAGGCCTATAACTTCCAGCATGCCCCAACCAGAAATAAGCCCTACAGAATTCAGTAAGATTTATTCCCATAGAAGTACATATAGGACAACAATCAGTGACTGTTTTAAAAAGCATCTTCACCATATTTTATTGACAGTTATGTTGCATTTTCTCTCGAAAACACTATCAAGGCAGTTCAAACAATTTTAACTAACTGGAATATTTTAAAATGTAATAAAAATAAGTAATCAAAGAAGCATTGGAAATAAGAGGATATAAATTCAACCAACAAAACAGGCTTTGCTTACAAGTACCAATTACAACACTTAATTTAAACAAATTTCTATCTATTAGAGAGTGGGGCAATTTTCATTTGATTCTGATTTTTAAGCAACACCATGTAACTGAAGCTTTGAAGACTATACTGTTATCCTTCAGACTTGTTTGAAATTTGTAATTCATATCTCAGGTCAAAATTATTTAGAAAAATATATATATTAGAGAAAGTTGCATACCACACACAGGGTTATGTACAAACCTAATGTGAATTTTCAGACATCCATGCATTGATGGGGTTTCTGTACATAGAAACTGTAGGTGAAAGTAGTGAAGTGCAGAGACTGCAGCATCACACCGGCAACCATGTGATGCTCTTACCTTCAGGTAGTTCACATACAAATTGAAGCCATAATGTAGTATGTACCACTCCAGAGAAAAAATTAGTCATAAATGATTATTTTTAGTCAAATACTAGCAGCAAACTTGTTCTAACGCTTTAACATAACTATGTTTCAAATTTAAATGTTTTCAAACTCTCAATAAACATAAGGGGAAAAGGCATATCTCAAGGTATTGCCCAGTGCCTGAAACTGCCACTCTCATTACCCAGAAGGTGTATATGTATTATCTACATAAGAATAAAGGAGAATAGCATCAAATCTAGACCCCATGCTTACTAAGAGAATGGTAGGTGGGAGATGCTTTAAGGTCATTTGATTTTTTAAAACATATCATTGATTGCCATTTTGATGCCTACATGTTTGAAGCCTGCAGCATCAGTGACAGTCTCTCAGCAGCAACTTCCCTAACCTTCCCATAGTTTTGCAGATACTGAAGTCTATAGCCAAGAAAGAAAGGTCAAGGAACAGAATCATATGTTCTTCCTGCTGTGGGGAAGACCCTTCCCTTGGGAAGCTATGGGATGCACTATGGCAGGGACCATGCCTAGGAGTGTGTGATTTCATTCAGACATGGTAGCACAATTCATCTAACTCTGACAGCCGCATAGGTTTTCCTGAAGGTTTTGCTGTATCAAATTATGGGCTATTCCATTGCTTGGAAATCCAAGTCCATGTGCATTGATATGATGAACATACACAAAAGTTACTACACATGTTTGTTTGTTTTTTTTTTGTTTTTTTTGGAATGTCTTCCTAATTAGTGGACTAAGCTACAAAATAAGATTCTTCCAAATAATAAATAAGTATGTGAACATATCACATTTTGATTGCTTAGAAATGCACCCCTGGTACATAAATGCTGGAGCTTTTTCTCATTTCACTTAGCTACCTGGAAGTACACAGCAATAGAAAGTAATAATGTGATACACATGAAACACCAACAGTTCCTATAACTCTGGAGGGCTGAGATAAGCTTACCAAGAGGTGACAGGTAAATATACTGAAGTTTATACAGCGACAGGTAGGTTATGTTGTGTCACCAATCAGTCTCTGCTGGAAATACAAGTGATTTATTCTCAATAATCCAAAATCTTCAAAAGATGACAACTGCCCAACCGAGTCCAAGAAGCAAAGTAAAGCCTGCAGATCAGTACTTTCACTCAGAGTTGAAGCCAACTGGATATGCAAAAAGGCCTGCCACATACTAAAGAATCACAGATACTCCAATAAGACATGTTTTAAAAGTGAACAGAACACTGCAAGGTTTACCCATGGCAGGGCCTCCCTTCTCAATAGATACTGATGAACAGTGACTTCATGCTCAATTCATAACTGAGCAAGTGTTTTCCATCAGTTCTTAAGTTACTTGTTTGAGTACAATCTATGTTCTTACTTAAGCAGCTTACTTCAGGTCTAGCCTTATCATTGATTTTTCAGTTTGGACTCAAAGATGGGGTGAACCCACTTGATATTTTCAGATGCTTAAAAGGAAGTTGGGTTGCCAACTTGGCAATCCAACTGAGCCAAATCACTGTCTACAATGCTTACATACCCAGGTATGAAACGAGACTTGAAATGCTCACTGAGAGGTGGAAGAAATTCCAAACCAGGAGGTGGAAAAATACAGAAAACAATCACTATGTAATTTATGTTCATGACACAGTCCATCTTTCAGAGCACCTAGGCACTGCACACAGATGTGTGCCATATTTCAGTGACCACATTTTGAAAAGGAAAACTACTTCCAGATTGCTATCAGAATTGAAAAAGCAGGAGTGGGAGGGGGGAAGAGATAATGAAAGCTTAACACTTTCCTTGCCCATTAGTTCTCCATAACAATTCTCCAAACCATTCCAAATTACTTATTTCTGAATTACAAATGTGAACAAATATGCATGTAGTAACCTAGAGAAATGTAGAAAACCATTTGTGGGGCAATCTGAATCAAAGCATTGCAGGCCTCTCCCATTATCTCAAGCACACTTCTGGAAGTGGCTTTTCCTGCTGAAAAGGAGCTACCAGATAATAATAAGCATATCTACATGTAATACATATTTTGACCTGAACCTTCTTTATGTTTTAAGGCCAGACACTGAAGAGTGCAGCAAGTGAGTACCGTGTTTACTTGTTATACGATATACTCATTTGGTGGCATACACATGCTGAGAGAATGACACCTGCTACCCACCCCATGAAAAAATGACTGGCAATTTGAATTCCTGAACTACATAACACAGAGTTCAATTCTTTAATTTTCTTAAGTAGTCAATTTCCACAATGCCTCTACCCTATACATTCTGTATTACTAGAAGCTGTTTATTTTAAAATATGTTATATACTGTATTTTTTGGGATGTTGTAACAAAGCTGTAGATTTTTTAAAAACATACACTCTACTACTCTTTAGATGTATTACACATAAATGTAATAAAATGTCAAATGACTGAAAAGTTGCAAGTCACAGTTCTAAAAGATGCAAGACACAGCATCTATAATGTCCTCACTAAAAGTTAAGCTAACCAACTCTCCTATATCACAGAAGTTCAACTTTATATTAAGTCCACTGACAACTATGTCAACCCACAGTAAATCATTCGGCCAGGATACATTAGATAAGAGAGAGAGAAAGAATGCACGTAAGTCTGGGCTGAATATGAGTTGGCACTGAATTGCAGTTTGTCATTCTGTGTGAATCCTTCCTTATGGTTTATTTGAGAGTTACTAATTATGAACAAGCCAAAATTCACAATCTAGCAATAAACCGTGAGTTCTCTTCCTGGATTGTTTGTGGTTAACAAAGTTAACCCAAAGTGCAGGGTTTGTATGTAATGACAATGCATGTTTCAATGTCAACTGTACTCAACCCATATTCTGGGTTGTTGTTACATGCAACCCTGGCTAGTGATTACAGCAATTTTAAATCTCAGTCAGAAAAATGCTATTAAAAATACTAAGCATTTAGTGGAAGAATAAAAATGTTTATGCAGATCCCTGTATTCACAAAAGCAGTATCGCTATACTGCTTTTATCTAGCAAAAATATTACACCCTTGGGATTATAAATATATTGATATCTATCATGGGTTAAGAATGGGATAGAATTTTATTATTTGGATGGGAGGGGGAAAGAATCTAACTTTGGCCACAATCTAAAGAACCATTTAATTATTTCTGTGAACCAAACCAGGTTTTAGACTTTTTTTTATTTCCAGTGGCAACCATCCTGTCAATCTCCTTTCAAAACAGAATATTTCAAAGGAGTTGGTGATGCAGCAAGTTACTAAGAACAAGTGTCCCCCATGATACAGTATAGTTAGATAATAGATTTTGTAAAGCTTATCAATTTACATTATCTTAAAATCTAGACCTTTAACTAATTAGAAGAAGCAAAAAGCCCCTCTCCAAGCAGGAAATTCATTTTCAAAGCCTCTCCTTCCTCCCCCACTAGAGAAGGGATTCAGAAGAACAGAAAGCAAACAGTTCCAAAGCAGAAACAATTTCTACTCAGTTAGAATACTCAATTTCCCTGCCTGTCTTATTATTCCACTTCTATCCTATGTGGCAACAAAGGCCTTTTGGACAACAAGAGCCTCAATTTTTACTTCTGCTGAACTACAAAACTGGCCACTGAGGCTACCCGCTCTCTAACAGTTTCATTACGCTACATATACTTGCAGCTCTAATGCTACAATATAAAGCAAAGTCCTTAAAGTGTAATTTACAAGAACCAAAAAGCGAAATGCAATTAACAATATTATGTGCTCCTTCCTCCATTAAATCCTTTAATATCTGATATATGCCTGCATTTCACAAAAAATTCAGCACTGCTGGATGGATGTCCTTCCAGAGAGAATCCAAAGCTCACCTCACTATCACCAAAGCCAGCTACAAATAGCAGATTACACCTTCCACCCTCCCTCCCTTATTACCCAGCAACAGAGATGGGCCTTTTGCTTCACTCCACTTGCAACATCCAATACAGTGCATTCATACTATCCAAGGGTAATTGATCCAAGGCTGTACACGCCTACCACTTCATCTGCATCTATAGGAAGCACCACACATGCTGCTGCCAGGAAACACAGGACAAAAATGGGAAATACTGAATCAACAGAGGAACTCCATTCCTTGCTGGAATAAAGGGTTTGTGGGGGGGGGGGGAGAAGCAACACAAACATCCGGGTGTTACGGGGGAATCTATTAGTTTGACATGCCATGACAAGATTTTGTTGGATAACTGGGAAGAGGAAGAACTAAAGCTTACTTGGTGATACTGCATTTAGCCCTTTATTGTAAATTAATCTGATACCCATTTGGATTTCAGAGAACATGTTGTAAAGGGAACACTCGACAGGTTTCCTTCGCGCATTTGTTGAGGGAAGAGCAGGAAGAAAAGCCTATTCTCCTTGTCCTTTCATAAAAAATCGAGCCAACCACTCTCCCTTGTACACCAGAACACGTCCATTCACCCTTCTTTCGCCTCACATATTAAAGAGCTCTGTCACCTCACCCTCCCAATCCCTTGCCCTAACTTATGAACCTCTCTCCCACACGAAACTAACCCGTCCCGCACCCCCACCCATACTACTCCTGTCGCACAACACACCGACACAGAAACGTACACACGAATCCATCAACCCCCAAGACCCCCCCACTCCGGCCTTCTAAGCCCGAGGGTCACGCCCTTCCCGTCACTCCCTCCATCCTGGTGGCAGCCCACCGCTTCCCAACCACGACGCCCTATGCCTTCCCCACCCCACCGATCCCTGGTGCGCACACACGCACACCCCCTTCATTCCTCCTTCTTCCTCCTCGCCCTCCCTTCCCCACAACACTGCAGCAACCTCCCACCCTGCCCGTCTCCAGCGGCGACGGTGCATGTCTGCCTCTCCGTGTCCCTCACCGCCCCATTCCCTCCCTCCCTATCTCCAAGCACCACCACAGGAGGCGACACAAAAAGCTCCTTAACGACAGCGGCCGACGCCACAGGCCCCCTCCGACGCTTCCGCCCCCCGCCCGCCCCACTTGGATCCTCCGCGGGCCCCGCGTGCACAATGGGCCCCGGCAGCGCGGCTCCTCCCCGCCCTGTGAGCAGGAGGAGGAAGATGAAGCTCCTGCGATCCCGCCATCCCACAGCCCTTCCCAGCCAGCCAGCAGCCAGCCATCTCTCCATCCCTCCCCTTCTCTTTCTGCTCCCTCCTCGGGCTCACCATCGCTGCGCTTGATCTCCACATAGATCCCTATCTGGATCTTGCCGAAGTTGGCCGTTGCCATCGCGTCATAGAGGGGGAGGGGGAGGGGAGAAAGAGAGAAGAAGAGACTCTGATCGGGGCGCAGCCGGCTGAAGGAGAGGGAATGGGGGGGGCGAAGCTTGAGCGCGGCGGCGGCAACGGCAGTTTCTACGGGAAAAGGGGGAGGGGAAAGGGAGGAGGAGAGAAAAAGGCGCCGGCCGGATACAACAGTCGCCGGGAGCCGCTGCGGCTGCGCACACAATGGAGGCGTCACGGCAGGACCGGCTGAAGCGGTGGGAGGAGGAGCAGCAGGAGCGGCCGCAGGAGCAGGCGGCGTGTCTCCGGAGTTTGGCGTGAGGCGCCGCCGCCGCCTCCTCCTCGTACCCGCGGGCGGGGTTCGCTCCTTTGCGCCTCAGCTGCTGGGGGGGCGCGGCGGGCGGCGGCGTCCGTCAGTTAACGCTTCCCTGCCAGCTCCGCCGGAGCCTTTCGGCGCTGGGCCAGGCACTTCCTTCTTTCCGCGCAAGCTGCATGCTCAAGGTAATGAGCACTGCATTGTAATACACACGCATCGGTGGCCGTCGGCCACGGCCTTCCCGAGAGGCCGGGAGATACGTGGTGGTTGTTAATGTGCCGTCAGGTCGCCTCCGACTTATGGCGACCCTGTGAATGAAAGCCGCCCCCCCCCATGCCCTGTCCATGACAGCTCCATTCAGCTCTTCCAAGTTCGAGGCTACGGCTTCCTTTGTGGATTGACTCGATCTCACATTTGGTCCTTCCTTTCGTCTTCTGCCTTTGACTTTCCTTTAGAGGATTGTCTTCTCCAGCGAGTCATCCCTTCTCATGATGTGTTGGAAGTATGGCTGCCTCAGTTTGGTCATTTTTGATTCTAGGGAAAGCTCTGGCTTGCTTCGACCTAGGATCCACTTGTTTGTTCAAGGGTGTTCACAAAACTGAATGTTTCATATACATGAATTTTCTTCCTATCATATTTCTTTGCTGTCCAGCTTTCACTCCCATCCACACACTGTGATTGGGAATACAATAGTTTGGATGATCTTGACCTTAGTACTGTGTAAAACATTCTTATACTTGATAATCTTTTCTATCTCAATAGAAAATAGGTTACATTAATATATTTCCATTTCACAGAGAAGGCAGTTAAGGCACGTGGGTGGATCAATGACAGAACTGGGAACATTAGCATCAGCTTTCTGTCTGCTTTATTGCATCAGTTCTCTTAATAGTAGCTAACGTGGCTAGGTTACTCCTCAACTGATATTATTGTTAACCCTTCCTCTTAGATGCAGGTATTGTAAAGCTGTGGCTACTTATTATTTATTTAAAATACCCATAACACTTTTGGCATAAAGTTCATAGTAGTCACCTCTTTTATCTTCATAGCAAGCTCTGAAGTACATTATACTGGAAGGTGTTTGACCCAAGTCAACTCTGGCCTTAGTTGGAAACTGCACATTCATTATTTGCATTTTGATTGCAGCCTCCAAAAGTTCTGGACTCCTGGACATGCTGATTAATGGGAACTGAAATTCAAAATGTCAGGAGGTACTCCAGTTGGGGAAACTGCCTTAAATAGACTACTAATTTTAAAATCCTAGTCAAGTGGTCTCTAAATAACACAGAACAGCACCCTAAATCCTAAATCATATATCTCATATAAGGATGCTTTATAATAACTATGGTTTGAATCAATCATTGATAACTAATATGGCCTGGAATTCCTTTTATTCATAAGTGCTCATTGAAAGCACAAGGTGAATCCATTGGATATTTTCATGTTTATTTGCCCTGCTTCTGTGATGTCCTAGTTAAAAGGTAACTAATCCCAGCTAGATCTTGAATGTGATCCATTTTGTTTACCTTCATTATTTCCTGTCTGTGCAGCATGGTTCAAAGTGACATTCCCTATACCAAATTAGACCTGTTTAATGGTGCTCACAAAATAATAGAATGGCATCAACCTCTCTCTTTTCTCAAAACTAGTTGCTGACAAGGGCAATAAACACATTTCACCTAATCAGTGATTGTCCTCTCTTTCATCTGCTTTTTCTGCTTTTTACTTCTCATCTGGGAGTTCCAAGAATAAGGACAATCAAACTGCTAGTGAAGAATTGGAGAAGAGGGGCTGTGGATGAGTAAATGTAGCCCTTAAATTGAGCTCCAAAAAAATCTCAAAAAGGAACTACTCTGCAGAGAGAATTGAAAAAGTTGATAGGTCAGGCCTGGTGTGAGTAAGCCCTATGATGCAGCAGTTAGTGTGGCAGCCTAAAAATACTGTTCTGCCACATTTAATTGACTATTTGAAAGGTAACTATTCTGTCAAAACAACACCTTGTATTAATACAGCATCCTGTCAGTTGAGTAGGGATGGAGTAGAGGGGCAGAATTCAAGGAATTCTTAAGAGTCTCACTGCTCTCTTAGGGTTAAGTCTCCTGGCATGTATTTTCATAAAAGGAACTTGAGAGGGAGGAATCAAGATTGCAGCAATGGGGTAGGGGCTTGATCCTGCCTCCTATGCAAGTTTCTTGACTTAAACTAAAGGTACCTGCATATTTTCCTGTACAGGGATCTATGTTAGGAAAAAGGATTTCTGCAACACAATCCAAATCAGCTATTTTAAAGAGAGAGAGAGAGAGAGAGAGATGTTTGTCAGTTGTCACCATGAACAGAGGTAAACAGTGGGGTCGCCCAAGGTTCTTTATCAAGCAATCTTTCCCTGTTTGTAATTAGACATACAGTTCAAGCTTGCTTCTAAGAAGGTCTGCAGAGTTTTCAGTTACTATTTCAAAGTGCTGCTGAGGGTTTCAGCCCTGCTTGCTTCTGAATAAACATGTTGAACTATTATACTGCTTGCTTCTAAGGTTTAACATAGGTGATGCTCACATTTGAGTTGATGGGTGGAATATAGCCCCCAAGACTGTTCCCCAAGTCCTGATCAAGGTTGTGATGGGCCCTTAGGGCTAGCTGTCTCTATTGAGTCCCCTACTCTGTTCCCAGTACTGAACTCAAATGTAACATGCAAGCATATATACACACAATCAATGTGCAAAAAAAAAGTAGACATCTTTTTCATTACATATTTTATTGGAAATCATCTCTGTTTTTTGGAAGCAAAAAGCTGGTGTCTCTCGCATGGCAGAAAACAAATGCAAGCACAGAAGTGCAGCCTCCATTCCCCCTTTCTAGCATGAAGGCATAGAAGACACATTGAAGTGTGTTGTCTCTCACACACATGCAAACACTGAAGAAAGTGACATGAACTGACTCATTCAGGCACAGCAACCAAACAGGACACGTGTGCAGGGCTGACCCAGAGCATTTTGCTGCCAGAGCAAGACTTTCACATACGATCCATTTCTCACTGGATGATCTAGGCTGGTCCCTACTCAGTCTATCCTGCTTAACAGAATTGTTGTGAGGGTAAAAATAAGAATCTTTAATTTCTGGAGAAAGGGCAAAGCATAAATAGAATAAAGAAGTAAATTGTTCTAGAAAAACATTAATGTCTTACAGTACATCTCTTCCCTAGCATGTAAAATGGCCACCTATGCATTGTATTACTGTATGTACATACTTAAATGCATATGCATTAGTACCCCACTTGGAAATGTATCTTACAGAGATCCTGGGGAGGGAACCTGAAGACTGCTGCCAAATCTTATAACTCCTATTAAGCATTCAAGATTTGAAACATGCTCACTCTCCTTATATGCCTCACACATGTGCTTGCATCTTTTGCATGAATATTAATTCAAAGAGAATTAACAGAGTTTTGTACTACCTTAAAGACAGTCAAGCTTTACTGGACTGTAGCTCACTTCAGATGCATAGAGTATTATGGGGATTTTCAGGTGTACATACTGCATTTATGAGGCGGAGGGCAGGTTATAAACCGTGAGGTCAGAAGGAAATTTAATGCTGAATGAATTTAGTGAAGTATCCTTTTCATTAAATCCTTACACACAGACATATACCCTGAATGATCGATTTCCCCCTTAAAAAAAAAAAAGACAAATCCAACACACTAGCAGAATAGATAACAATTCTGCTCTATACAACAGTGATTACATGCATTATTCTTCCACCACACAAGATGGGTATAACAATCATGGACTACTTTGCTGTGCTAATGTAACTCATATT
This sequence comes from Varanus komodoensis, assembly GCF_004798865.1. Lineage (NCBI taxonomy): Eukaryota > Metazoa > Chordata > Lepidosauria > Squamata > Varanidae > Varanus > Varanus komodoensis. The sequence goes on along the minus strand of NW_025336087.1, from coordinate 7,456,576 downwards.
CAATCATGGAACATGAACTCTTGTAATTCCTTCGACTCATTGTTTTGTGCTATATATGCTCCTGCCCAATCACAGATATGGTAAAATTTGGAATCTCCCCTTTGTTTCCTATAGCTGGTAATATTGTAGGAGGGTAGACCAAAACAGGATAGTGTCTTGGGGGACAGGTTCAAAATTAACCAATAAGTTCATTCCACGGACAAGTTCTTACTCAATACTTATTTATATAGCCAAATGTTGATCATAGCTGCAAATTTCTTCATTGACTACACAGACTGAAGGGTGGAAGCTAGATAATTTTTCACAAATGATTGGAATTTGCCTGAAGGTTTTATCTGATATCTCAGATTTACAAGGGACTTGTCCTTTTTTATTATTGAAAGTTGAGAATAGTGCCTCCTGTGCCCCTGAGATTAGGGCCTACAGTCCTTTTAACCCTGCAGTTGATCTAAGTATACCTTTTCCAGTTTGGAGTTCAGTCCTCTAGCTGAAAAGATTCCCCAATTTATTTATTTATTTAACACATTTCTATGCCGCCCCCATCGCAACAAAGCCTCGGGGCGGCTCACAACATTCATTTATGCAAACCTTTGCCTTTACATGTTAGAACACAAGGATCTAGTAAAAAACAGAGACAGTCTAATAAAACTGTCTACACCTGCCTTACTGTACTTCAACTGAGAGGCATAGAGCACTTGATTTTTTTCCCACTTAGAAAGTCATTAGGATATTGGCAGTATCTACAATATTTTAATGTAGATGTTTTTTGTTCACACATAACTAATGTTAGCTGGACTAAAGCATGGGCTATTTTGCCAAGTTGCATATTTGTCTACCTATTTTTTCTCCTTGGAGTCAAGGATCCGCCATATTATTAATCTCTTTCTTCACATACACAAAGCTAACCTGTTCTAACCTTAAACTTTTTCTTTTCAGCAACTGTAATACAATCACTTGAATAAAAGTAACAGGTTGTATCAGTGTCCGTTGCTACCTGAACAATTTAGCCTCGTTAAAAAGCAGTTTATGCTAACTGACCAAAATATTGTTACAGGGCATATGCAGCAGCCTCCCCCCCCCTCATAATTTTTTCAGACCAGACTAATAGTAAGGGTGCGTGTAGTAAGGGAATGTGCTTGTTCACATGGGAATGGCAAAATCATCACATAGTGGACATTCTTGCACTAAACAATTATAGGAGCATACCCTGAATTTAATAACTATCAATTCCATTCCAGACTCTGTTGTTATTGTGTGCGGTAACTAAAAAACTAACACACATTCAATATAAACATGCATTTGAAAAGTGACAAATAATAGAAAAAACTTGATTTCCTGACAGTTGAATATCCTAGTTGTCAGCTAAAAATGGACAATTTGTTTCCCTGGTATTGTGACTTCACTGAAGTAGCAGTAGCAGCTGAGCTCCCTTGCAATCCCCTCCCACCTCACCAAGCTGCTCTCAAGTATCTCTTTCACCTTATGCTGTGCCTTTTTAAAGCCACCCCTAGCTGAGTCTAACACTTCATGAATAATAGCACTAGGAAACAAGGCCACAAAGTAATGCAAATACAAGAACTGCTACCTCTGCAGAGATGTGTGGCTTTAAATATTTATTATTGTAGTTCTGAAATAAAAATTTGCTTCCTTGTGTAGGAGAAAAATACTTCAAAAAGACTCATGCCATAGTATTCCATTTCCTATAGTTCTGTAAACAAAGAATTTTGGCCTAAGTATCTAGTTATGACTTTTCCTTTATTTGCCATAGCACTGATCTCTTATCTTTCCAGAATAACCAGAGATGTTAAGCCGTCCAGAGACGACTGTGATGACAGCCTACAAATTTTCTAAATAAATAATAAATAAATAACCACCATCAATCCTACAAGCATGCTTAGAGCTGAAGAAATTGATTTTTAAAAAAACAGTATTTGAATTGCACATTTTTATGGAACTGTAATATAAGCACCATCTTTTAAAGACTGTAAGTTATATATATCTTTGGTCTCTAATATAGTTACAACTGAAGCAGCATCTTTATCCATGGCATGTATTTGCATTTCTAGCAAAATGCACAGAGTATTCTGCAGCCATATGACTTAAGGCATCATTTGTCTAAGATATTTGCATGCCCTTTCCATCTGAAGGCACATCCCTGTTGATCTTATAAATTGTTCATGAGAAGATATAGTCATATCTTGGGTGCAATTCCACAGGTTGAACCAAGGCTATGCAATGAATTATACAGCAAGTACTCCAAATGATTGTCAAGATCTGCTTGGCTTGTGAAGCACTACAGCTTCCCCAGATGTTCTGATAGACAAGGCAGCCTAATATACCATGACTGTTTGTAGGGTTTGCACCTTACATATGAGTATTTGCAGGATTATTGTCAGGACACTCACACACAGGCCAGCTGGGAATCATAGAATGCTCTATAAAAGGCTTCTCCTTCCTATTCACCCTTGCTATAACAACATGAGTCTTTGTGGTGGTTGCTTCGTACTTCTGATCCATGGCTGTCTCTAGTTCTGCAATGGTCTTTGCCTATGTTTGTCTTTTGTTTTTGACTCCACTTCTGGCTGTGGTCCTGTAGTATCCTCACCTGTGTTTGATTTTTGCCCACTACTGTCTCTTTTCTGATCCCTAGCTTTGTTGTACCTCCTGTGCCTTCTGACCCTTGTCTGTGGAGGACTAGTTCTCACCTCACCTCTGTTATCTCAGGCCTTGGTGTTCCAGTCTCTAGGTATGTCCTCCTCTTACATCCCAGAACTAACCATCACAGATAAGATAATGTCTGTTCATATCTCTTCTAATTGTTCCAATATTTGAACAGAGAACTAGAAGTTGTGAAGAAAAAAAACAGCCTTGTGGAACCTTACTGTCTTACATTTATTATGTTGTAAGTTTCCATAGATTAGAGTCTACTTCATCGGAAGCACCATTGTGACCAACCCAGTGCAATAGAGCCACAGCCAAGACAAGTATGTGAACAAGCTGTAAGGACCTGCTTGTTCCTACAAAAAGCCATCTCTTTTAAAGTTAGCAGTGGTTTGTTGCAAGGCTGCAACAGTCAGCCTACGTAGGACTTCCAGAATGGTAGTCCACGGTTGTCTTCCACAATTCCCTTCTTTCTATGAGTGTTTTGCACATTGCAGAGAACTCTTATACGGGAGGATTCACATGAGAACATCTCTTTGATGTGGTGAATGTTGTATTGCTTTCATATAAATCTTTGTTTACAATTGAAAATTAATTGAAGTAAACTGTATCTTCATGCCAGATACAAGGGGAAATCCCTATTTAGTAAAAGACTATATAGCAATATATTTACTTTGTTATAGCTACAATAAGTGATGCTTGAAACAATTAAAATGTAAACTATTAATGTACATCAGCATACTAGAAGAAAGCCTCACTGAAGATGGTGGAACTAACATCAGAGTAGGCATATTATAGAATTGCACTGGTTGTCTTATAAATCCCTCTCTTAAGTGGCTTTTACTCTTGCATGACTGAAAACATTCACTAGAAGGCATAGTTCAAATTTACTGTCTTTTTAGAAGGTTGGAAAAGGCCCATTTGGTCCCAAGACTTTTCCTAATGGTACATAAATGATTGTCTCAGTTACTGCTTCAAAGAAACAAATACATTTCTTCTTTGCCATCTTCCTTAATGGAACCTCAAAAAGGTTTGGTTAACTCAGAAAATGGCATGGGGCCTACTTTCAAGCTGTAGAAGGAAAAATGTAACCTTTATTAAAATAAATACATTGACTTGATGTCATATCCTATCCTGAAATTATGTCTTGATAACTAAAACGAATAACTGCTATATAATTGTATTTCTGACCAAAGGATGCAAGGAGTGGCCAGTTTAGTGGGATCTTAACCTCCACCAGGATTTTATGCCCATCTCCCTGCTAGTGTAAAGTTATGACAGCAAATAGCGGTGAGAACCGTTGAACAAATGAAGCTAGCAATGTTTTCCAGTCTCTTAAAATGTAATCCTATATTTGTGTATTCAAGTGTAAGTCCCATTGAACTTAGGTGTACCAGTTAAGTAGGTATAGGATTATAGCTTCAATTAAAATTAGATTTTAATACCAAGTACTGTAAATGTGTAAAACATTAAGCAGTGATTACTTGCAGGTGGGACATGCTGAAAAAAAAAAAATCACTGCCTAGAAAAAGAAAGTCTGTTTTCAACATTCCTGTACTGTAGATTATCTCTAGCCTTCCTAGATGTCTGACAGCCAGTTTGAACTTCCTTTTTGCTTTTTTTAAAATCAAATTCATCTGTGTGCTTAAATATTTACAGAAAAAATTTCTTGGGACTAGTCAAATAAGAGTGCAGGAAAAATACTAAAAAAATCAGGATAAAGTTATTTTTACCATGTAGAGAAAATCTGTATTACAGAACAAGTGAAATGCAAACACTGTTGTTATCTCAAATGATATAATATTCATGAGAAACTGCTTTAGCCATACTAATGCTCTCTATAGCCCACTACTGCTTATCCTAAGGGGCACAAGTTTCTAATGTAAAAAGTACATAGGAGTGTTGTATTTGGCTGAATTGAGCCCTTTGGGCTATTTCCGGTGCTACCTGAAGCAAAGCAGACATTGCTCCAAAGTGATCAAAGCTGAACTTGAATGAAGCTTTGTTCCCAATTTGTGTTTGGAGGGGTAGTACAAATCTAAAAACAGCAACTTTTGCTTTTGTCAAAATGTTGTTGAAAGTTGGAGGGACTGGGTTTAAATGACGAACAGATCCACCTTCTAACCATGGAGTATCTTTTAACAAAGGTGGTCAAATCACCCTGCTTTAAGAGAGGGCTAGGATGGGCCAATAAAATGGATATTCTTCCCATGTTACCAGGCTTCATTATGGAATAAGTCTTAAACTGGATTTCAGACATTGTAACTCTCTAGCCTCTGCCCCTGTCCTTTTCAAATGTTGCAAAATTCACTCCTTGAGACATCTGTATGGTATGTGTCATTTTCATACAAATTTCTTCAAATAACATGAGAGGAGGGAAGGGAAAGCAAATTGTCCCCCTCAAATTTTAAGTACTCCCCCCACACTTAAACTGGTTCACCTATGCTTTTAAGGTGTTGCTGTTTTGTTACTTAGGGCTCTGACCAAGCTGTCTGTTGTTTTCAGAAGAAAGGCCCAAAAGAAACACAGATGACTCTTTCCTTTTCGGAATGCCCTTAAAAGTGTAAAGGTTACTTTTTGTACAAATATCTCTTTACCTATTTATCTGAAACTTGTCAGGTTGAGGCTGACTAAGGTTGTGGCACTTCAGGCATATCGTGAGAAGGCAAGACTCACTGGAGAAAACAGTGGAAGGGAAAGTTAAAAGCAGCAGCAGAAGAGGAAGAGCAGCCATGGGAGGGACTGATTTGATAAAGGAAGCTGCAGCCTTGTGTTTACAAGAGCTGAGCAGGGCTGTTAAGAACAGGACATTTTGGATGGTGTTCATTCACAGGATTGCTAGGAGTCAGGGATGACTTGGCACACCCCAACTGCAACAACAAATTCTACAGCTCTTAGGGTTCTGCCTATAGATTGGTCCCTCTTGTATTTTAGCTACATAGGCATTGGTGATAATGCCTGAACACCACAAACAGTGAGAATGATTTCACATTTTTGAAATGTAATTTCAGCACAAAGCACAGCATTGAGATAATACATGAAATAGTCAAAATTAGTACAGTATGTTGAATTCTTTGTTAACTTGACAGCATTCTTTAAGTATTATGTTATAAAATCCGTGCCATAACTCCTTTTGTAAAATCTATCTGCTACATAGTCTTTTTTGTTAACTTTATATCAAGGGTGGATAACCTATGGCACTCCGGACTTGTTGGCTTATGATTCCCTCACTATTGGCTGTTCTGGCTAAGGATGAATGGAGTTATAGGCCAAAACATCTGGAGCGCCATAAGTTGCCCACCTTTGATTTATATCATTCTGATACATGAATATCCACCTACACTGACAACTTCTTGTAACTTCAGCCATTTTAGAAAGTAAAGCAATGCCACCAAGAAATTACAAAGTTTGGTTTAATACAGAGAGAGGAATAATTTGGTGAAAAATACTACCAGCATGCTAGGCAGTGATCAATAGGGAAGCATTTACCTCAGCATACCAGTACCCCCGCCCCTGTCTGTCTGTCTCTGTGTGTGGTTATAATCTGACAGTCATAGTCCATACACAGCTCAGGATAAGGATAATATTACAGGTGTGATAAACTTGTAGCTTTTCTCTTATTAGAAGTGCCACTGTCTCTTTAACAGCATTCTGCCATATAGAAGCCTTTTCTAGAATAAAAGTAAGCAATAGGGAAAGCTTAACTTGCTACACTTTTATATGTCACTCTACTGTTAAAACAGAACTGGGCCAGTAAAAAAGAGAGGGAACAACTCCTGAACTGGAAATTGTTCCATTAAATATACACAGAAGGAAATGTTGAAAATATCCTATTTTATATTGCAGTGGTGCAAAACTAGATTTAGAGGAATTACAATGCTGTATTTGAGGAAAGTTTCTGCAGTGTGGTATTGATAAGACTATTAATAGAGCAAAGGTGGTCAAGAATCTAGCTCCTCCTTAATTAAAAAGCTAATTAGGATGGACACTGATGGCATGAAGCTTAATGCTCTTAAATCTTTGAAGTGTGGCATTATACCCTTTCAAGCTGTTACTGCTTTTCCAGAGGAAATTTCTCTTGCAAAGAATAATGAAGGCTACGAATACGATCTGGACAGGAGCTATTGGCCTTATTGTAACTAATGTTCATCATACCAACAAATAATTCAGGGCTTTTCTTATCAGTTTTGCAATCAGAAGCACTTTTATAGAATAGAATAAGAACCTGGATTCTGACACTCATTTGTAAAACCAGCCACAAAAGGCTGCTTTGATGTGTTTAGAGCAAAGCAAGATCATAGCTGATGATTAGACAGATGGCAACTCTTCAGTATACAGCTCAATAAGCTTGTTTTATTCCAGGAATCTATTTTTGTTGAAATAAAGCTCATTTATTTTTTAGTATTTTGAGAGACAGACCTCCAATACTAGTATGAAAAATATTTAGGTTGCTACATTTTCTTTTCCTTGAAATGTTGTTTGGCCTGTTCATTATGAGGAAATCTGGGGGTAGAATAACTACTCAAAAACAAATGCTCTTTTATCAAAGTAGTTATGCATATATTTTAAAGAGATAATCCCATTCTAGAATTTTTTAGTACAAGGGTCAAATATAAAAAGGGAGGAATAGTAGGTATAATTGTCAGCTAACCACAGAAATATTCTGGTCTACTCTTGGGACTGACAGTAGCTTTAGCTCTATGAAGCTTGTAGTAATATGGATATAAGCATTAGTTCCTTCAAATGCTGCAGATCCAATGGCTGTTAGAGACACAGGTGCAGGGGCACTAAGTTGGTATTTCTACTATTTAAAATAAAATCGCTATTAGTGTTCCAGATAATATCTACCCCATTATAAACATTTATTATCATGGATTATAACATTTTTATCCTGCCTTTTTCCTTTTGCAAGGCAGCTCTCATAGTCCTCTTCCTTTCTATTTAAGAAGAAACACCACACTTTAAAAAGTCAAATCAGCTTCCTTAGGTTTTTTTTTTTTTTTTAAACAAATAAAGATACTCAAATTCATGCTTCAAGAGTGTGATTTAATTTCTACAATGTATCCTAAAATTCCAATGGTTTAAGCACTTCACATGTGCCAATTCTATTGTGTAGCTGCCATTGAGCTATTAATAGGAAAAGAACAAGAAGTGTTAAGGAGGTGGATGTGATTTTTGAATAAGGTAAGTTTATCTGCTCCAAATAGGTTTGCCTAAGGACATAAATAAAATAACTTTTGAGGAAGAGCATATTTAAAGGCAATAATATTGCTGAAGCCTTTGCAAAATAAAGAGGACAGAGTTATATTTTAAGGGCTCTTTTGGTCAATTACAAAGCCTTTATAGGGCAAGAGTTTTGTATCAGTCTCAATTAAATTGGATGTCTAAAGCCTTGGTTAAAATTTTGCCAGAGCAGGCTTGATTGGTAGCATTGGACACTGATGTTGCTTTATGCAGCAGAAATGAGTGGCGGCAGCCTCACAATTTCTCCTTAGGAAAGAAGTAGGGTACTGCAGGAGGTTGCAATGTAAGGCTGTGAAGGCTGGACCATAAGGAAGGCTGAGCGCCAAAAGCCGAAGAATTGAGGCCTTTGAATTGTGCTGGAGAAGACTTGCGAGTCCCTTGGATTGCAAGGAGATCAAACCAGTCAGTCTTAGAAGTGATCAACCCTGACTGCTCTTTAGAAGACCAGATACTGAAGATGAAACTCAAATACGAAGGCCACCTAATGAGAAGGAAGGACTCCCTGGAGAAGAGCCTAATGCTGGGAACAATTGAGGGCAAAAGAAGAAGGGGGTGGCAGAGAATGAGTTGGCTGGATGGAGTCACTGAAGCAGTCGGCGTGAGCTTCAATGGACTCTGGGGGATGGTGGAGGACAGGAAGGCCTGGAGGAATGTTGTCCATGGGGACACGATGGGTCGGACACAACTTAGCGAATAGCAACAACTGCAGGAGGAGTGGGGGCATTTCTACCCCTCCTCCCATGGGCTGCAGTTCACAGTGTACCCTAAAATGTTTTTTAAAGAGAGAGAAAAATGCAAGTTTGCCATCACATTTATGCAGCAGACTACTGTGTAACACCATTGAGCACAGCAAAGGTTCAACTTATCTTGTTTCTAAACTAGTGGCCACCTGGCCCAGCTGGAGAGGCAGCAGCTGTGCTCCAGAGGTGGGGCCCTCCCACCTCCTCTATCTCACTGAAGGCTCAGCTATTGGGCAGTATAAAAATGAAATAAATAAATAAATTTCACTTCATGTGTGTGTACATATACAGGGGTGAAATTGAGGGCCACCTGCCCATTTCTGTCTTATGGTTTATTTAATAATAACACTTTGTATCAGCACTGGACAAAGATGTTTAACTTTATGCATTCTACCTCACTGTCCATGTTTCTCCTTTTCAAGAACAGTATGAAATGGGGGAAATACAGAGAACCCAGTGCTTTAATGTCAGGAAAGGAAGAACCAGGCATGGAGTCTTGCTGTCAGTAAAATAAAAGGAGGGAGGACCTTTTCAGCCCAAGCCATCTTCTCATATAGTAGGTGATGGGAGATTCAGAAGTTGGCTGTTATGTTTCTCAGGGTATGAGTGGGAAATATAAAGTAAAGCTAGACCAATTATCCCACTACCATCACCACTTTTCAGAGCTACAGTCCCAAGCCAGGTCTTCAGTGCCTTATTTTAGCAGAAAGATAGAATTTAAATAAAAAGGGTTTATTTCTAAGTAAGGCCCATTCTAATGGACATCTGATCATATTGTCAAATTTAGCAAATTAAGGCACTTAAGATATTGCATGAGATATTACAAATAAATTCTGACATATTAGAAATAATTATGCTTATTAATCTCATTGATATCCTGCCTTTCCTCCAAGGAGCTCAAGGTTTTGTACATGGTCCCTTCCTTCCATTTTATCCTTGCAAGAGCCTGTGAGGTCAGCTATGTTAAAAGGTTGTGATGGAGCCAGGGTGACCTTGTAACCTTCATGACCGAGTGGGGAATTGAACCTGGGTTTTCCCAGTTGTAGTGCAAAGCTTTAGTCACCATACCATTTCTTATATGCTTAAAATTGTTTGGGTATTTATTTATTTTTTTTAGGAGAGGGTGTTTTCAGGTATGTACACGCTTACCACACCCCTTCCCAGCTCCTCTGCAGGGCCAGACCTAACATTAAATAGGGTGAGACTTTAGATAGCAGGAAACACAAACAAATGTTTATGTAATTTATTATTATTATTTACTGACAAGGCTGGGGAGAAGTACTTACAGGAATTTCTGTCTTCTGTGCCAAAATAATGTGTCTGACTTTGGATATAAAGCATCTTGCCTTGGTTGCTGTTTTGGACCAGTGAAGTGTTACAGTTCATGAATTGTTTGGGCAAACAGGAACCAGATTCCACTGAAATGAAGAACAGAGTGTGATTATTTGTTTCATTTAAATATGTATACACTGCCTTTATGCAACCAGCTCAAGACAACTAACAACAGTATACTAAAGCAATAAGGTACAATTCTATGCACATTTAGACCAAACAAGGTCTACAATTCCAGCACTCCCCAGGCAATTTACCTGGGAATGTTGAGCTATAGGATTTTTCTTTCCTGCCTAAATATGCATAGGATTGCACCCTTAATTATTAAAGGACAATTTACAGTGACGTGATTATGTGAAAGCACTCATAAAACAGCAAAAGAGCAAAGTTAAATTGTGCAAAGAATTATAAAAACCTAGCTTCTAGCAATTAAAATTATCCCAATAGGAAAGCACCTATTTATGCTACCAATGCTTCTTCACATTATTAAATTTCAGGCCAAAGGAAGTACTCCTACTGTGGGTTCTAATTCCCCCATGTGGTTAGCACACTAGCTCCACTCTACTGTCTTTAGAACCATCAGAGTCAACATCAGGATGGAGGTGAAGTCAGTGCATTAGTCCCCATTCTCCCTCATGTTCTAATTGGGTGGAGATTGGAATGCCTGAATAGAGCTTATGTCATTCAAAATCTAGCACTGTAACAAAAGTATTTTTTAGAAAAAAGGAGCAGGAATTCTGATGCTTTTTAAGACCTCCTGTTTGAACTTTCATTGTTCATACCTTTGTTCCAGAATTTCCTTATGGCTTGGCCTCTGGCTTTCACGTTTTAACAAGATTGGGTTGTGTGTCTTTTTGCAATATTATTAAGCAAACTAATTGGGTATCAAATGCAACCTATTGTTGTTAGACAGAAACAATTTCTAATATTAGCTTGAAGAGCTGCCCATAGGCAGTGAAAAGTCTGATGGCCCTAAGCCAGTGTACTACAACTATAATCCCTCAGCAACTCTTCAGCAGCTTAACCTTTGGGAAGCAGGAACATTCAGCAGTGAGAAGCAGCTGAGAATCACACCAGGTAATGGAGACACTGGGGAGTACAGAGAATCTAACAAACAGCAAATTTATAAACACATGCAAGTTTTTGACTTTGTTGAAGGTTGCTTAGCACAGGGAAGAGATGATCTGCATTCATTTAGATCAGTTTCCAGATTCTGCTGGATTCTGCAAAGGAAGGGACACTGAAAATTGTATTACAATTGGGCTACTGGAGTGCACCAAAGAATTTCAGAAGATCAATCTATGCTTTATAGACTACAGCAAAGTCTTTCACTGTGTGGGTCATGAGAAGCTATGGATGATGCTGAAAAAAATGGGTGTGGGTTACTACTTGTCTTGATGTATATCCTGTATCATGGACAGGAAGCTACGGTTGGAACAGAATATGGAGACACAGAATGGTTTCCCATAGGTAAAAGAGTTAAACAAGTATGTAATTTATCTCCATATCTTTTCTGTCTGCACACAGAACGTACCATAATGAAAGCTGGATTGCGATCAGAGGAAGGGATGAAAATTGGGGGAAGATACATCAATAATTTAAGATATGCAGATGGTACCATATTTCTGGCAGAAAGCAATAATAAATTGAAATGACTCCTGATGAAAGTGAAAGAAGATGATGCAAAAGTAAGACTGAAGCTGAATATTAAGAAATGAAATCATAACTGCAGAAGAATCACACAACTTGACTGTCAAAAATAAAGAAATTGACATTGTGAAATATATTGCATACCATGGCTCAATCATCAATTTCAAAGGAAGACTGTAAACAAGAAATTGGAAGAAGACTGTGGCTTGGAGGAGCAGTGATGAAGGAACTAGAAAAGATAAACAAGTGTAAGGGTGTTTCACAGAAGACAAAGGCCATGCTGTCTTATTCCTGATTGTTATCAGTATGTGGGAAAGCTGGACTGTGAAGATATTTGATACATTCAAAACATGGTGCTGGAGGAGGGCTTTATGTGGGACCCTGATCAAGTCCTGTCAGAACTTTCCCTGGAAGCAAAAATGATGAACCGAAACTGTTGCACTTTAGACACATCAATAATGCTTGGGAGAATTGAAGGCTGTAGAAGGAGAAGACCGACTATGAGAGGGATCAGTTCCATTAAGGAAGCCACAACCCTGAGTTTACAAGAGCTGAGCAGGGCTATGAAAAACAGGCCATTCTGGATGGCACTCATTCACTGGATCTCCATGAGTCGGAGATGATTCGGTGGCACATAACAACAAAAAGTATACAGAACCCCCGGACTCTTCTTAATTATTCCGGCTATGTCAGAAGCGTTCCACTGTTTATTGCCCTGTCTTCTGTGATCTTTGAGAATTATGATCTTTTCATTTTATAGGTGCTTCATGTTCATAGTTTAGCCATGTTTTAGAAATTCCCTCTAAAATCCTAGGCCGAACCCAGTGTCACTAATTAGACTCTAATGATACGCAGCAAGGTTTTTTGCATGTCAGTGTCAATTTGGCATTTACAAGGAGATACCTTTCAAGCTATTCTTCCAGGCCCAAGTTTTCTTTTAATTTCTATTATGAATTTCAACTAAATACAACCATAAATAGAAGGGAAAAAAATAAAAATACCATCTTCTTACTCTTACCTAAATATGCCTAAAATACTTGCAATAGATGTGTATGAAATGTGTATCTATGTGTATTTGTGTGCTTATGAAAATACAGCTATCAATAAAAACAGGTAAAAGCTTCAAGAAAGTCAGATCAAATATCCATATATTTCCATTGACCGGTAGTGTCTAAACATCACCTGTTCAGATATTGGAAGCAATGTTAGTTCCTCAATCCATTGTGTCATGTGTGGGCTTAACCTTTCAGTATCAGTTTTTAGCATCCAGAAGTGTGCAGAAAATCCATTTATGTTAACCTCACATTAACTTCCAAGCAGCCAGTGAATAATTTAAAATAGCATTCCAATACTGTTGTGTGCGCATGCTCTGACAAGATTGCCAGGCGCGCACAAGAAGCGGCCTGTTTGGTGGGACTGTTAGCTCAGACTCTGAGGATGATGTGGAGTTGGTTGACCCAGATGGGGCTCAGAACTCAAACTCTGATAACAGAGTTATTGTGACAGATGGGCCTGCAGCTGCCCTCAGTCTCGCAGTACCAGTCCAAGCCTGCTCTGGATGAAAGTAGCTCAAGGACACCCATAGGGCCCAGTCTCCCTCCTGCCTGTGGGAATGAAGCAAAAGAAGGATGGGAGGGAGGAGACTTGGAAATGGGGGGGTCTCTTGGATGGAAAACCCCCACCTCCTGAAGATGTAGATCTGAAGGCCCACTGACACAGCTGCAGGCTGGCCATTTAGGGGCTCAGAGTGCAGAACGCAGGCACACCTGTTTCCACAGTGCCCCTCCTTCCAGAGACAGGCCCCAAAGTGGTCATAAGAAAAGCTTTGGGTAAAGGGGGGCAGAGAGGGGTCAACATCTCTTGTGTATGCTCAGAGGCTTGGGAAGGCTTAGAGTCTTCTATGTAGAATAAAGACGCTTACAAGAAGTGCTGGAGAGACTGTCTTGCTTGGGAGGGGATGCCTAGCTCATGACAAATACAATTTTATCTGTTTTATTATCTCCTTTCAAAAACAGACAGTTAATGGACATTCCCAATTTTAGTAAGTGAAACATTAACAATCTTACCTCTCTAGCAATTAGCCAGCTTAGACAAACCCGTATTTAAAAGGCCTTATGGCATCCAGTAAATATACCAAAAAGGGTTTTGCCTAGTAAGACATAACCTAAGATGCATTGGCACTTCTGGCATACATGTGAAAACAACAATCCTTTGATTAAGTAATTGAATTTCCTATTCTTTTCCTACATCCCATGTATCATATGTATTCACCAATAAGAAATAGTTATGAATCTGAACTCTGGGCTGATATAGCCAATCAATTTAATAAGTATTTCCAATAGCAATAAAAGAAGCAGGACCAAATCTAGATTCTAACAAGTCTTGCTGTTGCCAATATTGTCATTCAGCTGCAGCAGACAAATCATATTTAATACAAAGGCAAAAAGGACAGAAATTTCTTTTCAGCACACACTAATTTATCCAAGATAAAAATCAATTTATCTATCTCAGTCTATCTCATGAACATTGTTTTACCAGTTTTTAAACCTGGGTGTCCTCATAGAGTCAGTTTGGCATGAGAAAACTGATTAAATTATCACTGATGTGACATTATATGCCACATCTTTCTGACTCTTCTAATTATATGAGAAATTTTAGTGATCTGAGAACTTAATGCTATATATTTGCAAAGAGGATTCAGGCATAATATTTGGGATATAGAACTAAATCAGAATAAGATTACTGAAATTTAAAATGATTACTTGTTATTATATGATAAAGTTGGTTTTTTAAAAAAAATTGGGCTTCTGTTTCTGCATTCTTTTGTGGTATTAAGATTCTTTCCTCTATGCATCTTTTTCCAGTGGTTTCTTTCTCTGCCTTTCTCTGTTCCATTACATACCCACTAGGTGGCACTGTGGTAAAGTAGAATTGTATAAATACACATTTTTTTCATCCCACTATTTCCCCAAAGTACCACAGCTTCCTACCTCAAAATAAAATGATGCCACATTGGTTGCAAACCACAGGAGAGGTGCTGAAGGATAATGGCATTTGGTGAAACACCCACCAGCTACCGTGAGGGAGGAATCACAATTGCACCACAAATACTTCATCACTATCGCACCACAAATACCTCATGCAGAAAGGCTATTTCATTTATTTCATGCTTATGCCACACAATAGCTGAAGCTGCCTTGGCAGATAATAAAATACCACAAATACCATATAAAATATAAACAACAGGAAAAATCATAACATTACACTAAAAATTAAAAACCAGATTTCTGAATGCTTAAACATTTAAAACAAGCATAGGCTACTACGGCTGCTACAGACAACTGATGATAACCCCTGCCTCCCATGTACAGTTTGGATTTGGGTAGACGTCTCAGAAAGGAGGACAATCTTAACCTGGCACCAAATAGATAGTAAAATTGGTGCCAGGTGGGCCTTGGTGGGGACACAATTCCATACAGTGGTGTCTATCACGAAGAAGGCTCTCCTCCTCGTTGCCACCAGCCAAGCCTCTCTTGCAGGCATCTTTCAGAGGAAGAATGCAGTTGGAAGTTGGAAGAGGCCTCCAGTCTTGGCTTCAGGGCCTTTCTGAATGCTGTCCCAGGAGTCTGCCTTTCCTTTCTCCCAGGCTTCTTCTAGCTCTTGCTTCAAGGGACAGCCTCAGGGTTATTCTTCAGTCTTCCTTCAATTCTTAATTGCTCCTGCTTCCAGCTGGTGGACTGGCTCCACAGTGCCAGCTCACCCACTCTGGCCTTGTTGAACCTCCCCTTTTCTACCCTCTGGGTAGGATGGTCCAGCTAGTCTGCTCATTTGGGGGGGAGACATTTGGGGGGGGGGGCTCTAATGATGAGCCAGTCATACATTTGAGCAGAAGGTGAATCAGCTGACCAAGCATATCTAACCACATCTTGATTCTACACTCTTGTATAAAAAAATTCTTGATTCCACATCTTGATTCTACACTCTTGTATAAAAAACCCAAGGAATTCCACCTAATATGGCCACCTTCTTGTTAACTATAAGCAACAAAATGGCCATTGCTGGCCTAATATTAAAATCTTGTTTCATTTCTCTGGCTTAGCCCCAGTAAAAAAACCACTGTTTTTCCTTTCTTATAGTTCCTCATACATCACTCCCTGTCCCAAAATATAACACATGAACACAACTTTTACCTCACATAGATAAGCTTTCTCCACAGAGGGCTATTGCCTGATGCTTCCAGAAAATGTGGCAGGCCATGCAGGGGATCAGCATTTATTTGCTTGCTGGCAGGGGGCACCAGGTTATTCATGCTTGTAAACTGCTCTGAGATAACATTGACTGAAGAGTAACATAAAAATGTTGCGGACAAATAAAGCATTAAGAAAACGGTTCTAAAAATGTTAAGAAATCTAACCAAATTGTGTGTGTGTGAATTTACAGATGCAGAAAAGTTGGATATTATTGCAAAGGACAAACTTCAATACTAGATTTATTTTATTTATTATAAGCAATGACAATTTTGGCACTAGATGGCAGTATTGATTATCTCAGTTCTTCATTGTGCCTTTCTTCTCTGATCTCTGTTCTGCTTCCCACCCACACACTAATGACTGTTTATTTCCCTCACCTGACACCTCACTGAAAATATTTCTTGTGCAATAGCCTAGTAGCTAATGCAGTTCAGATAAAGATACTGTGGTTGTTTGTTGTTGTTGTCGATAAAGTTTGTGTCTGCTTTTAAACAAGTGCAAAAGACATGTGCTTCACGTGTGCAAGCCACCACTTAAAGCTGGAACGTTTGTGGACCGCACAATCTGAGCCTAGATGAAGCTTTCTTCACCAGCAGTACCACAGCTACCCCTGCAATGCCTCTGACAACCGCTTTACATATCTTTTTCAAAAAGTGTACATTAAATGATTTAAGCTTCCATGTAGCCTGAAGTGCCTGATCCTGCCTAATCTTGGAAGCTAAGCAGGGCTGGGCCTGGTTGAAATCTGGATGGGTAACCTGAATCCTGCACTCAGCAGGCAGTTGGACCCAATGACCTGCTAGGCTCCTTCCAACTGCCTGATTGGATGATTTAATGCACATAACATTGTATCTAATTTGGCACTGAGGCTCATGCGCTATGCAGGGATGTATGATCACAACCCAGCTTAAACAAGATGCTTAATGCATGGAACCCCGTGCAGACCAATGAATATTGCTATTGTTTTGCACACCCTGCGTCATATTTTAGCCAGGTCTAAGCATGAAGGGAAAAAATACCTCTTAGAACTGTAAACAACCCAGGCAGCTGCGCTCAACATCTGAGGCCTTCCTCCAAATGCCACCTCTAAAGGAAGCTTGGTTGACAACAACACGGAGATCTTCCCTGTGGCAGCCCCCAAATTATGGAACAGTGTCTCCACCAAGGTTCAGCTAGTGCCAACTTCACTAACTTTTCAGCACCAGGTTGAGCCGGCCCTTGTTACCGAGACATTTGCCAGTTCCAAATAGCACGTTTGGGGCTGTGAGTATTGTCAGTTGCTTTTAGCAGGCCTAGCAATACGTATTTGTCTTAGGCTTAAGTTGTGAAAAATCTGTTTTAATCTTTCAGTGAAATTTTATTATTAGTTTTCACTGTCATTAATATTTTATATGGTATTTTACTGTATTTTATCAACTGTTGTACACCACCCAGAGAACTTCAGCTATTGGGTGGTAAAGAAATACGAGAAACATATCGGAATTGCCACCTTGGAACAAATTACTCTTCTATGTAGTTTGACAACATGCCCATCAAACT
This sequence comes from Varanus komodoensis, assembly GCF_004798865.1. Classification (NCBI taxonomy): domain Eukaryota; kingdom Metazoa; phylum Chordata; class Lepidosauria; order Squamata; family Varanidae; genus Varanus; species Varanus komodoensis. The sequence continues at coordinate 7,439,160 of NW_025336087.1, read as the reverse complement.
ACTGAGTGGGTAGCATAGTTATTCAGAAAGAGATACTTTCAAAAACTGTGCTTTTTGCTAATTATTTTGCATATATAGTAACCAGCTCAGCAGCTGCAGCTGTTTTCACAGACATTCCCATTTCACTTCTCACAATGTGCTGGATTCATTTTCCTTTTGAAAAACCTTCAATTTGTTCAATTTCTCTCAGTGTAATGGTGGCAGGCACGCTTCTCTTTAAATAGACTTAAAGTGCAATCCTGTACATGTTGAGACAGGAAAAACCTCCTACAACTCCCAGTATGCCCATTTGGATCGAGCCTTTAGCAATTTACTCTTTATTACAAAAATTGTTGAAATCCATCAAATATGAAATATTCCATAGATGTGTGTGTGGGCGAGGAGGGGGGAATGGGACAAAATAAAGAGGAGCATCTCCTTTTGCCTGCCATTTAAATATTGGGAAGTTTTTTTTTTCATGGCTCATGGAAGATGTTCAGCAAGCTGTATGTTTGCCTGCAGCAACCTGAGCCCAAGATAACGTTTCTTTCTTAATTAACAAAGCAAATAGCAGCTTTGGGTTTTCATCAAAGGAAAATGGTATGAAGAGAACAGGTTCTCCCCTCACTCCATAGTGCCTTCTCCCACTCCTCCAACATTATGATTGTGATTGCTATCTGCACAAACTTGCTTTGTAAATCGTGGTTTTGGCCCAGCCTAGGGATGGGTGAACAAGTGGTATTTGAGATGGTGGGAATTCTCCAACCATCAGCTCACTACACAGTACTCTGCAGAACCTCCATTTTGCACTCTCAAGGCCTCTGAGCAAACCTGGAGTATATAGTGCAGAGTTTGAAGACATTTTTCCACAAGCTGATTCTATCAGTCTCTTTGAAAAATCCTTAGTGGATGACATATTAGCTGGACATAAACCAGGTAAAGGTAGATAATATCAAACAATATGAAAAACATACTGTACAAAACACTAGGTATCTATCATGATTGATTCCATGTATCACTGAAATATTTAATAAATCAAATGCTTCAATTTTGCTTTCCATCAATAGAAAATGGCGCATGCAATCTTTCATTTAGATCTGTTCAGAGCACAGTGGCATATAAAATTTGTCAAATTTTCAGCGAACAACTGAAGCTTAGTAGTATTGCCAGCAAAAGTTGAAGTCACTTGGTTTACAAACTGAATACAAAATACATTTTTTAATTCTTGAATGTATAAGAAGTCATTTCACTGTATTTTAAATATGGTTATATATTCATATTAAATGCAATTTTAATATTTTTATGATTGTATAATTCAAACTGAGGTTATGTGATAGTTAATATTTTCTACATAGGCACAGTATGCATGATCAAGAAGCCAAATTCTGCCACCATCAGTTTGCATCCTCAAAGCATGCTTGCTGTGAGGTTCTGAGGCAGCACCAGGGCTCCCTCTTCTGGCCTGAAACCAGAATAGCAGCCCCGGTGGTTGCAGCACCGGGTCCACAGTCAATCGCAGCCACCTGAAATATTCCAAGCACCACCAGGGAGCCCTGAGGAAAGGGCTATATAAGAACCGGATCTTCCCTTCAGATGTGGCCTCAGCATTAAAGGGTCTTGATGTTGCTGGAGTGCTCTGTGTCATCTGGAGACTCTGCCTGTTGCCTTGCTCTTGCCTCTGCCTTTGAATCATGCCTGGCTTCACCTGCTCCAGCTTCCACTCCGGTTCCAGGTATCCGCTGCTCCTCAGCTTGTCTCTCTGGCTTTTGACTCCTGACTGGCATTGACTGCTCTGCTCTATTCAGATTGGCCTACCTTGCACTTTTGTTACCCTCCTTGATCTCTGGACTGCCTGACTATGGTTTGGAATGGGCCTGTATATTGTACTGGTTGTCTCAGTCCTGCTGCCCTGACCTGATACCTAGCTGCTTATGTCCTGGATTCTGACAGTTGCTGTATCACCTAGGCTTCCAGAGGACGTTTGAAAAACTCTTATTTGCAATGCCTGTGTATGCAGAAAGATTTTACTTTAACCCTTTAGTTACTCATTTTAAAAATTTGGATTTAATCTTTGTAACTTGCTAACTTTAAAGAATAGCCATATGTATTTAGATCCATCCTTGGTTAATGCTTCCTTTTTACTTTGTTATTTGTGATTCTTCTTTTCTCTTTTAGTATTTTTTAATTGGGTGCTTGATTGCAATGAGAACTATAATAGAAAGATGGTACGTTCAGCCCCTTGCTGAAAAGCCATGTTTATTTTGCCCATTTAACTTCTGATCATAAATCACTAGAATGAATGGTGTTACACATAGCTAGGAAGGGCAATTGTCTTATGTGTAGCTCTAAGTCTACTTTTACTTACACATATTCTATTCCCAAGATGTATTTTGGTGGAGAAATTCAGGTATTACAGAATCTCATAATAACAGAAGTCTAATCTGAGTTGGTAACATTAGATTTGTAATTTAGCAAGTAGATGATGGGTTCAGAAGGGATCAATTTACCCATCTCTCAAACATGTTATCATAGCATTCTGTACTGACAAATGGTGCCTTGGAAATTGTATTAAGTAATTACAGTTATAATTAATGGGCTAGGTAGAAAGTTGTATCAGTACTGTAATTGCATGAAAGACTCCAGTACTCTGGAATAAATTGTGTTAGGGTTTATCTAACCATTCTGATCAGATTTTAGGTTAAAGAGAGAAGTAATGTGTTTCTGAAGAGTTTTCTTTATCTACATGTCAGCTGAAGCTCCTGTACAATCACCTTAAAATACACCATAGTGAAAGCAGCAAAGGCCTTTTAACTGAAAACATATGCAGGTCAACTTCAAGCAGCTTTTCAACTTGATCTAAAAAAAGGTGTTTATAAGTGATGGTGTTATCCAATAACAGAGTTGCTGATTTAAACACTACAATGCCACTTTCTTGGAAAAGCAAATAGCTTATTCAATTACTGCTATTCATTTCAATTTGTCCATTTGATACAGTGCAAGCTTATTCAAAGTGTGTGAAAAGATCAGTGAAAGAGCAATGACGCAAAGAAAGTTACATCCCTTGAAAAATGTTTATCCTGTTTATTTTGTGACTTTTATTAAAAGGAATAAATGAAGAGAGGTTTGCATGTATCTATTAGGGTTGTCATCTTTTCTTTCTCACCCCATTCTGTGCATATAACAACTGAATAGAAGACATTAGCAGCAGCAGATTTTTCTGGAATGTAGAAGGGGAGGTGAAATTTTGTTTACTACAACTGTGTGGTGTCCATCTATTTTTAAAAGCCCATGAACAAGACAGTGACCTGCCTACCTTTCATCATTTTAAGGAGAATAATCCCCATGTCCGCAGTTCCCACTTTTCACCCTGGGAAAAAACCATGCACACCAGAGAGAACGATATGATAGCCAGTGTTTGTGCAATCCAGCAGCACAGGGATGTAGAACCTCTTTCACTCCAAGGCCCCAGTTCTATTTTAATGAAGCTCTTAGAACCTCATTCCTGCAGTAGGTGGGGCCAAAATACCAATGCATTTTAGTTTAAAGCTCTTACTGTAGTGACTAAACCTTAGGAAAGAATGAGGAAAAATCCAAACAAGCCTAGAAAACACAAGATGAGTGGTTAGGGGGAAGGGGTGGGTTCAGAGGAAAGGGTAGTGGCCATCTGGAGAAACCTTGGAGGGCCAGATTTGATCCCTGGACCTGAGCTGCTGCACTCCTGCAGCAGGATATGGATTAATGTCTTCACTGCGGTAGTTGCAGGCTTCAGGCTGTCTTTCACTTTGCCCCGCCCCATGCATTCTCTTCCTGTCATCCCTGCCTCATGTCCATTTGATTGCTTGCCAGCGTCTGATAGTTCTGCATCCAATTAGTCCTGTGGCTCCTTGGGACATGATTACACCTGTGGTGACTCAGGGAATCAGGAAGCCACTGCGCTGCTGGGTGCTTCCACCATCTCTTGCTAATGCTCTTAAGGAGCTTGACTAGGTCAAGATGTAGACCCAGTGATGAACTCAGGTAATGTTTTAGTAATTTTTTAAAAAATATATTTGTATGGTTTTAATTCTTGCTGAAAGATTCCTTGAGTCTTTTCCCCTTTTTTGCATAATATGTCTGATAAATTGAATAAATGAATGGAGAAAATGAATGGATCAGTAGCAGAGTGGGTTTTAACATGATACAGAAATGTTCTTAGAGGCCCCATGATTTTGAAAAGTGCAGGGTAAATTGAGCAACAGGAGCATCTGGGCATTGCATATCCATGCACAGCTTATTCGCATCTGCCATATTTTCCTCTGTTTCGTGTGTTTGGAAGGCATGGGAGTCTCAGGAGGGAATGATATCAACCCTACAGAAGAACAGATGGCTTTCCACTGGCTGCTAGGGCTGCAGCATGTCTCACTTGTGGCTCCATTACAGCACAGAATGAGGAATGTCATCCTTGCCTCTGGACAGCCGGATGACTGGCTACTTGTGAAGAAACTGAGGGACAGTATAGGTATCATGGGTAGAAGCACCTGCAACAGACAACAGCTGTGCCTTGGCGTTCATTCAGTGAGTAATTGTAACAGCTTCCTCTAGTTGGATGCTTTCGAATTCTGCATATGCCAGGCCAGATCCCTACGCTCAGTGGGTGTACACTCACTCACCGGTCCCACTGGAATTGGTGACTGGAGGTACACTTGCTGGAGTAAATAATAGCACATTAGGCTAGATTGGAATTGTCAGTGGTTACTGCTTGTTCTGCTGCCATGTGCCCGGGTCTGATCTCTCAAGGAAGAATGAATTGGAAGAATTTGTAGCTGGTTCCTTCCCTCTTTTCCTTTTGTTTAACAAACTCAAAAGGAAGTGCAATACTTTAATTGAAACTTAACTGGTCGCAGAACCATATTAATTCTAAATAGCCTTCTACTAAAGTTGAGGGAGAAATGCCCATGTAAAGAGCTGAAGCCAGACCTCTCTGTACCACCCTTTCAGTGAAGTGTGTGACTCCACCCTCAGGGTGGCTCATGCTGTTTGAGAATTAGATAGTGGGAATGCCAGAGCCCTTGCACTAGGGCAGCTCGTCTCTCCCACCGTGGACCGACTGAGTCAAGGAGCTCTTGATGCAATTGCTCCCCGTCCCACCCTGAAAACCTCCTTCCCTTTTCAAAGCAGGCAGATTCTGATGCTCTGCCTGAGAAACTTCAGTGGACAACACAGGTCTCGCCCTTTGCTCCTCTGCCGCCGCCTCAGAATCAGATGAATCTCTGAGTAGCCTGTGCTGAGCGAGAGAGGATTCCCCTCTCTGGAAGTACCCATGGCTGAAGTGGATGCTTGGTGTACATGGTAGAAGCTTAAATGTATTTAGCCACAGGGACCCCCTTTCTGCCAACTACAGTGGTACCTTGGCTCACGAACTTAATCTGTTCCGGGACTCTGGTCGTGACCCAAATTGGTCGTGAGCCAAGTTAAATTTCCCCATAAGGTTTAATGTAAATAAGGTTAACCTGCTCTGTAACTTTTTTTTTTTTAAATCAGAAAAATGTGAAGCAAAGTGACAAAGAACATCAAAGATCACGGACATCTCCCCCTCCCACCCCAAGCATGAGCGTGGCCATCTCTCCCCCCCCCCCCCCCACACCACAACCCTGATTGCGCCCCCCCCCCCCCGCATGCCCCCGTCACCCCAGTGCACGGGGGGGGGGCGGGCGGGGAGAGATGGCATGACTGTGGGCACAATGCGGGGGAGACGGGCGCGATTGTGCTGTGAGGGGAGATGGCCGAGATTGTGGTTGCGCTCCTGCAGGAAAGACGGGTGCGATCTCGGCCATCTCCCCCCCACCCCCAGCATGATCATGCCCATCTCCACACTCGGGGGGTGGGGGCAGACAGCCATAATTGCAGTTGCCACCCAATGAGGAGTTCGCGACCTGAGTCAAATTTATGAAATTTTTGTTCACAACCCGATTTGGTCATGAACTGAGGCATTTGTGAGCCAAGGAACCACTGTACATATATACCCTTCGCTCTCTTTTGGAAAGAGGCTGCTGCTTCATACTATGCCAAGGTTGGTTGCTAGGTAGCACACTGTTTCTCTGTATCCCACCAGAGTGAAAATGGTCTGTATCTGTGGTTCTTGAATGACCTGAGTGATCTTGAGGGGCTTGGGTGTTGGATAGGAGAGTCCTGCTTGTTTGAACTGAAGTGCATAATGTTACCCAGCAGTGATATGCTATCAGGCCAACACCAGTGCAAATAGTCTTTGCTAGCAAATGAATGAATATTTGAATTGAATAGCCATTCTGTGCATGATTACTCAGCCCTGCTGAATCTAATAGCATTTACTAGGAACAAAGGTAGCTGCCTTATAGACCATTCGTTTCTCTAGACCAATACAGTCTATACTGTAATCAGTCATGGATTATTTTGTATTATTTGGGTATATATGTATTTATTGGATTTTGACTTGTAAGCTGTCCAGAGACCCGCAACATATCAAATACTCAAATAAATAAATAAAATACTGACAGCTAGGAGCTTTCCAAGATTTTAAGAAGGATTCTTTCCCAGCTCATTCTCAGCAGGTCATTGTTAGTGCTTGGGACCTCCGGTATGCAAAGTCAGCCTGCAGATTCTCTGTATTTTCTTTGTATTTACTTCAAATACAAAATAAGGCCACAACCCAGCCAAAGCCCTTTCAAGTCACACGGACCTCAGTGGGAGTTAAGCATGTGCTGAATTCTCCCTTTTAAATAATAAGCTTGGGCTAGTTCAGATATTTCAGTTATAAGCTGCTCTCTCGGCCATGATCCTTCTCCTTGCCCTTACCCTCCGATACCCCACCCATCATTGCTGCAGTCGCTGCTGCAACCTCTCCAAGCAAGCACCCCCCCCCCCCGGAGGAGCTAACAGCAGTTCCTCAAAGCAAAGGGGGCACAGGCCTCTCCTTTTCTTGTTGCAGGAAGGAAGATGCTTTATCCCTTGACTGCATTTGCCTTTCCATTTGTACCTGGCTTCGCCTCAATTGGCCAAGTGTAGCTGATGGAAGCTCTGTGTTCAAAAGGTTGTACATGGGGTGGGGGGCTTATGCACCTCCCCTCCCCCCAAAAAAGAGTGGACATACATCCCCTTTCTTTTCCTGTGTTTGGTTCTTTATCTTTAAACTGGATTTGCACTGGACAGCCCTTCGAATAGAAGGCCATCCTCTCTGAGGTAGAACATTACAGGTCAGATGTATTCAATTCCTTCATTTTGTCCTTTTTTAATGTGCAAAGTTGAAATCTGCACATCTGTCCTACCTAAGTGCCCCCTTTCACTCTCCTATTAATTATCTGGAGGTATTTACAATTCTGACACCTTTTCACCAAATATGTTCTCAGAATCAAAGAAAATGTATGTTTTGCAAAACCAGAAGTAAATTGGCTAATTTAGTTTCCCATCTGTCCAGATGGTGGCACTGTGATCCTTCACTTTGCAGGAAAACCAGCCTGGGAAACAAAACGTTTTTGTGGATTTCATTTTTGGCTATCAATATGTAAATATTTAAAGGTTTAGCTTAGCACTAAAAAGGAATCGTTAGGAAAAGAAGAGGACATATAGTTCTTATCTGCAATGCTGCTTACCACCTCAAGCTGTTTTCATAATACTAGGCCCTTCTATGGACTGAAATTTTTTATATTATATGCTACAATTTTGTGCGCTGTTTGCTCAATTAGAAAAGCAAGTGACAAAAACATAGGCAAAGCATTATTTCTTACAAGGACTCTGGATAATGTAGCTGTTTGTACTTTGGGATGGAGTCTGGTTCATTCAGGAGCAAATTCTTGATATTTTCATGAATGTCTCTGTAGAAAGAAGGTGTTAACTTTGCATCTTAGTTTTAATTATGTGTATGAACAAGATTATGTTATTGAAAGGTATCCTACTGCTTAATGCAATGCAACATTTCCAGAGATCATTTCATGAAAAATAAAAGGCCAATTTATTTGTCCATTTTTTTCCAGTTTGATTGGGCGAGCTGCACAGACCTGTCCCCAGTGGTCTCTGCCTAATATCATGCTCACCTTTCCCTTTACACCATCCCTCCTACTGCCTCTTCCTCCCTCCATCCCTGCACATCTAGCCTGGAGCTGACATTGCAATTTGCATGCAGAGATCTAAAGGCAGCTTGGGTTACGCTAGATGGTTTGGCTGACTGTCCTCCTCACTTCCTGCAAGTGTTCCAGGATCCTTCCCCTCCTTCCCCATGGAAGGAGTCCATTTCACTGGGTGAGTGGAGGTTCTGCATATGTATCAGTGGGAGCTCTCCCAGAGTTATTAAAGCTACAATCCTATGGCCTCCCCGCACTATCTGGGGGAACATAGGATTCTTTAGAGCCCCAGTCCATCCCACACTCTCTCAGCCAGCTTGAAAAAGCTGCTCTGGGTGCCTTCCCCCCATGTCACAAGTGAGAGGCAAGGGACATGGCAAGGGTCTGGTTAAGGAGGAGGCTGGAGATGTGCAGTCTTACTAATTCCAGTTGGCATTGCCTTCCCTCCCACTCCCTGCTAGTAAATCTAGACTAGAAGCCATCTAGATAAAATGCAAGGTGCAAAGCACGGATTGCTGCCACCACACCTCACACCTTACACTGGATATTCATAAGTCTACAAGTTCAGAGGCTTGTGGGTATCTGCCTTGGAGGAAATAGGCTTGTGTCTTTTGTTAATACTGCTGCAACCCTTTAAGGGAAGGGTCATAGCTCAGTGGCAGAGCAGCCGTCTTACATGCAGAAGGCCTCAGGTTCAATTCCATGGAAGCCCATTCCATACACTAGGAAAGACGCCTGCCTGAAACCCTGGCATGTCTGGGCTAGTCATTTTCTACAGTACCAGGCTAGAAGGAGCAACAGTCTGACTTTGTACATGGGAGTTTCCAATGTGCCTGTGTACACAAGCACAGAGGTGCCTCTCTCTTACCTTTTGTCTGCAAAGCTGTTGGCATGGTCCATCTGAGTTTAGTAGTAGAAGGAGGGATGCTGGAGGGAGTGTGGGCACATGAATGAAGGAAAAGAGAATGACCCAGGTGTTGGCAACTTCTGCTTCAAGTCCTTCTGAATGGGGAGCATTTTTAGTAGCTCATGATAAATTTGCTTTTAGGGCAACTGCATGTAGATGACTGAAACCTTCTTTGCCCATGTTTTCAGATACATCTACAAAAGGCATGCATCTAAAAATGTAAAGTGCAGCAAATAGATGTGTGAGTCACATCTGAAATACTCAGTGCAGCTGGAGCTGGGTCATAGTTTAGCAGTACAGGGAGCATTTTGGTTAATCCATTCCCAGGTTCAATCCTTTACCGTTCATGTCTAAAGGCTCTGACTTGTAGGGGCATGAACGTCTTCCAGTTCAGACTCAGAGATGCTGCTAGTCTGAGTTAGCGATAATAGCCTGATGGGCACATGGGCTGACCCAGTACAGGGCAAGGCAGAGAAGCATCGGCACCAGAGTAAGACATGCCCTCCCTCGCAGGATTAAAGGCAGAGAGGTGAGCATGTGGTCTGATCACTGTGTGGTTTGGTGCCTGGAGGAGGTGCACGGAACATGTGCGCTCCCCTCTCTGGTACACAGCAACTCCCCTCGGCCCTGGCAAGCAGAGTCAGTGGTGGTGGATGATAGGAGCTGCACTTCAGCAACAGATGCAGCACTATGTCTTCCCCCATTCCTGGGTTAGGGTTAGGCTGTGGCGGTTCAAGTTGCCCTCAGCCAGGCAAACTCTGGCTAGTACGATTTTTGTTATGAAGGTGTATATCCAGTTTATATCTGACCCCATAGCATAACTTACCTCATAGGATTGTTGAGAGGATAAAAAGGGGAGTAGAGGAAAGATCCAGTGTATGCTGCTAAATGCTTCTTGGAGGAAAAGTAGAATATAAATGCAAGAATGAAGGAAAATAACAGACACAGCTCTTTTCTTGAGACTCTGCCTCCCTGAGGGTTCTGCCCTCCTCCAGACCCAACAGATCTGCAGCTCAGACCAGGAGAGCAAACTAGGTTCATCTTTGTAAGTCCTGTGTGCAATAGTTCATAACCACAGAAGAACATCCTGCCTACCATGAAGTGTCCAGTGATAGGGTTGAGTATCTAGAGAGTTCTGCGCATCATGCCCAGAAACACATGTTTCTGTGTTCTGTCATTCAAAGCACATTTCTCAGTAAGTACAGAAACCTTCCTCAGAGTGTGGCCCTCCATCTGAGTTTGACCTCAACTTCCAATGGCCATGTTGGCTAGGAATGCTGGGAGATGTAGTCCATCATATCTGGCAGGCAACAGCTTGGGGAAGGCTGAAATGGAGACTGGCTGTACGTGCCTGCCTTCAAAGTGCTCATTGCTAAGTACATCATGTGGAATAGTCAACGGGGGGCCATGGCGCTTCTGCGGTCACAAGCTGCACAGCAGGCACAAGAGAACGGACAAAATTCCAGAAGGGCAGGCCTGTTACTTAGTCACAGCAAACAACAACAGAGTCTTGTGGCACTTTGAAAGCACAGAGCAAAGCTAGCAAGATAGTACTTCCTTGCGCCAGGAGTCACAAAACAATGAGCAAGCTGTACAGTTGCTGGCAGAGATGTTGGAGAAATTTGCAATGGGGTCAAATAAGTTTGGATTTCTGTGAAGCCAACTGGCAGATTCCAGAACTGACTGGCTTTTTCCAAGTTCCACAGACTTGTAGACTGTTATTTTAAAAAATGGGGTGGATTTGCACTCATGGGTATTTTCATAAGTGTCTGCTTTTGCTGATGCACATTAGCAGAAATGCAATATTGCAGAAGTTTGCACTTACAAACAAGAACATAGTTCTTATACATTGTGCCAGAGGGCACAATCCTTACTGCTGCTCAAAGAAAAAGGGGAATGATATTCTTTCTGCCTGCCTCCATTGTTCGCTGGCCCTTCTGGAGGGATAGAGGCATGGAAAGGCAGCAATGGCACAAGAATCAAGAAGGGGCCAGAGGTTCTGGTGCTCAAATGCGGGTCACAGCTGAAGTACGGCCTGCCCACTGGCCCTGATTGAACCATGATGCTGCTGCCCCCACCAGCTGAGTTGGATCCTCCTCCCCATTGCAATGGACCCATCCAGCTGCCCATGCTTTTCCTAGGCACACTTCTGATATCGTGAATTACTGCCAACACAAATTGTCACTGTGCTTATCTTGTATGTATCTGAACTGTGTGCAGAAATGTTCTGTGCCCTTGTACCCCACTCCTTACATTTTTTGACTCTGTGCTTATGTGAAGGATAACCATGTCCCTTATGAAGGGGTCTGTAGTCCACAGATCTTCCTTGCTGCAGTCCCTAGCGGATCTATATCCATTCCCATCAGAGTCTTTGTATTCTTGGAAGATACCAAATGCCCCCAGAATAGAAGTGTTGCCCAAAGAAAAACATGAGGACACTGTACTTCAAAAAACCAAAAAAAAAAATCTTGTTGCCAGAAGCCAAGCCAAACCACCACGGATACTTACTCTAATAGTGCGAAGCTATGCATATTTACTTAGGAATGAACCCCTCCGAGGTCAACAGGGCTTACTCTGGAGTCAGTGTGTACAGATTTGCATTGATTCCAAGATGAGGTGGATCATAGACCAATGTAACTTCTGGTAACATCCTTAGCCCTTAGAGCAGAGGTGGGCAACTTCCAGAGGTCCAGGTGCCATTTTTGCCCCACAGACCACCCCCATCCCCACAGGTCATGCATCTGCTGCTGGTAAAAATTACCAGCTTGCTACCACACACTGGGACAAATGCACTTAGCATGACAAGATGCCAGACCTTCCCATTCTCATGTTCTATAGTGGCTTGCTGTCTATTTTTGTTAACGTTTTATTGCCTGGCCAGCACAAATTTTGGCAGGGCAGCAGTGGCAGAAGGGCTGTGGGGGCTGCAGAGGGCCATGGATTGTTTGCCCCGCTTTAGCAAGAACCAGTGTATGTGGGCACATGTACACGTGTGCCGCAGTTCCTCTGTAAGGGTCTTTGCTCATTTCTTATTGCGTATCTGCCTATTGCTGATTTTAGAAAATGCATAAATGGACAAGTCCCAGTAGGTTTCCAATCATTAGCATAAATGAATGGGCTTAACAGTAAATAATGATCTAGTTAAATGAAGACCATTTCATTTGATGTTGGTTTAGTTTATTAAGAAAAATAATGTCACAGCAATTGCCATTGGGATTCTGTCCCCACCTCAATTCCTTAAAAAATGTTGCCAGAAATAGCAGTTTTACTATTTTTATAATTAACTAGAAATATGGTACTTCAGGCAGTATGAGTATTAAAAAGAATAGTCCATCTAAGAATATGACTGCTTACTGTGACTCTGAAACCAGCAAGTTACTCTTGGCTTACCCAGAACTGAATAATATGATTCTGTACACCCTACTTTCCTGCGACTGCACTGGATTGGTTTCCTGGGTAGAGGAGAGTTTTAGGAACTTCCATTTTTATTGTCTTTATTTGTACATATATATGCATTGAGCAAGGTTGGCAGAAGCTGGGACGGAGCAATGGGAACTCACCCCATTGTGCAGATTCGAACCAGCGACCCTTCGATCAACCAGCCCCTTTACCTTTACCTTTTTTATGCATTGAGCAGGAGGGAGTATGTAGACACCTAGGCAGGCAATACCAGGGAGGTGGGAGAAATTTGTTCAGTTTGTATTTTAACGTGAACTTAGTTAATTTGCACTTCCAGCACCAATGCACAAACTGAAATTCAGTTATATTTCAATTTTTCTGAATGTTGCAGTACAGTTCTTAAATTTAAAAAAGCATACAGAAATATATCTATTGGGGGAAAATATGGCAAAAATGTGTGTTAGATGTAAAGAAATGCATTAAATTAGGGGATGTTACTTGCAAAAATGTGAACAAAGAAAAAGTGTACACAGAAATGCTTGTATTAAGAAAACAAGTATATAAGAAAAATCTGTACTGGGAGAAATCCACCAAAAATGTATACAGATGTTCCTGTGGACTTTTTCAAAAATTTGCAGACTGATGTGGAAATAGGATAATGCAAATTTAAGGTTGAAAGTAAATTAGAAACTGAGCAAAAGCAAGGGTCTTTAAAGCAGCATTTGTTCTTCTTACACAATAGAATCCTTTGCAGCCCCTCCCCAAAGTGCTACCTGCCATCTGGTTCTAAAAATCTGTAAATCAGCCAATCAATCAATCAATCATGTTATTTCTCTTCTGATGGCTGCCTTCAAAGTGCCCCCATTTTTTTCTCTCCTGGCAGCTCCCGTCTCCTAGCTGGACCACTCAGCCGCCATCCCTGCAGGTAGTTGCAACTGTAGTCCTACCTGACCTTGACTGTCCATTAACTAGCATCCTTTGTGAGTGGCAAAGCCATTAAGCAGGGAAACATATTGATCCTGTGCTGTAAAGCTTCTGTTCCCTAGAATCTTGCCCCATGAAAATATTTCTGAGGCCGAAGAGATTTCCAAGACAGGCACACACAGGGAGATGCACAGAAACAGAGGGAGTGTGGGGGCAGAGTGGCCGCCTTGCAGAACGAGGTGAGATGCCACCTGAGGTCCAGTGCAAAGCACAATGTGGTTCTGAGGATTTTGGCTGAAGCAGCCCCCTGCCAAGCCGACGAGGTGGGTTCCAGGATAAATGTGTGCTTTTTTCTTTACAGTCCTACCATTTGAAATCATTGTCTTCACTCTCTTAGTCCAGCCCTTGTGCGTCATTTCTTCCCTTAGTCCTGAGAGCTCTGTGCCACAGACTTCCTTGTACATTACTCAGTTACAGTGGATCCCCTGGCATTGCCAGAACTGGATTCAGATCTCTGTGAGCTGCTACTTTGGGCTGAATGAGGCATCTTTTACGCTCTTGGAAGTCAGATATCCCAGTATTATCAAAAGAAATGTACTCAGAATCACTCCGTTACTGTGGACTGAATATCTTCATAGGTGATTTTACTGCTAACCCCACACCCCCGAACAAACAAAACCAAGACAGAGGCCTTTACACTAAAGACCCAGAAATTAGGTTGAAGGGAATGCCTGGCTAGACTTAAGGTGGGTAAAGTATGTTGAAATGCATAATAGGGAGTTTTGAATGTGTTAGTTAGGCTGGAGATCAATAGTTTTTAGAGGAGTTGCAAGTAGTTTGGAAGAACATTCACTTCCAAGGGCAGACAAATACATTTCCTATGTCGCGCTGTTGCCCTTTGTTTTGCAGTACAAGACCCGAAAAAGCTATTCATCAGCAGCAAAAATAGGATGAATGTTCACATTATGCTTAGTGATTCCTACTTCAAACCACCTTCAACTCTCTGGGGGGGGCAAAAACAAAAAACAAAAACAAGCAAACCTATCCTTGATCTCAAGAATTTTCAGTATGTGCAGCAAACACAGATATAACAGACATTGCTACTGACAGTTCGCTTTATGCTTTCTCCTAGTAACAGTGACACTTTCCCATACGCAGTCAGATGCAGCAGCTTGTGTGCCAACATCACAAGGACTAACAAGCTAATTCGGAGTAAAGGCAACATGGAATAACTATTCCTTGAATAAGCAGGGCCCAAATTAGCTTTATTTGCTTTCAGTGATGCTGGCATTCATAGAAACATTCAGACAGAGCGAGTCAGAAGGGGTCTCCCGGGCCATCTAGTCTGACCCCCGGCTCCAGCCAACTCCGCTCATGCCACGCCCACCAGGTTCTTGTCCAGCCTACCCTTGAACATGCTAGCCAATGGGGCTTCAACCTCTTCCCGCGGAAGCCCACTCCACACCCTCGGGGTCCTGATCGGCTACCTGATGACATCACCTTTACTAGGAGGAAGCGTGATGGAACAGAAAAACAGCGGGACTGAACGTGCAGATGTTGACTGGAGTGCTAACGTAGGACAAAAAGGGTCTGTCGCCTAAATGGCAAGTGTGCGGCTTGAATATAAGCTAGAGGTGCCTTCACCCTTTACCTCCCTTTCCCCAGATATTCTTGGAAAGGTAGGAAAGAGATGGTTCGCATGAGGAATATTGAATGAAGACTGCCCCTTCCTTCAGCTCCGTCCTGTAACATATGAATAGCAAATAGGTTGCTCACCCTGAACAGAAACTGGCAATTTTCACACCCTCATGTCTGCAGTTTTTGCAGCGGAGTATCAAAATTGCTTGTACTTATTCAGGTAGAAGTAATAATCACATGACCATAAAATCAGCATGCAGACTTATTTGGATATAGTAAAACTCAAGCAGTCTTACAAGTAATAACTCCCCTTGAACTCAATGGAGCTTATAGGGCAATCCAATGCATGTACACATAGAAGTCCTATGGTGTCTTATTTTGTTTGCTTCCTAGAAATTGTGCTTAGGATTTAACCCGAGTCATTCAAAATCCCTCATTAGCTTAACTCACTGTTAAGAGCTCATACAGCTCTTTGCTGATCTAACCTTGTGCTTCGAAAACTCCTTTTGATCAAATTTCTGATTATGTTCTGGATGTTCCCAGGGCTTTCTGTTGAGATTTGTCTGTACTCATTTCTTCATTGCATTCATTTTGAATAAAGCAAAGATCTTCAGTCAAGTCCAAGCAGATCACCCACTTAGCATTCCCTTAAAAATTAGTTAATCAAACATGAGGGGAAGATATACATGTACAAGAGAAAGCAATAGGGTGTAAAATATGAGAAATTTCCCAAGCCCCAGTGCAAAACCAAATTGTCCTATGTATTTTGGAGATTTAGAGTTCCTTCTTCACAGGCTGATAAGCACAAAAACCAGGTGATTATTGGCCCCTAAAGAAGGAAATCTACATTTCTGAACTGTTTAGTGCAGTGAATTGGCCTGAGGGACTTTTCTCCCCCTTTGGTTCTTCCTTTAAAAAGCATTCCACTGAAATAGTGCTTCTATCATCAGTAATGAAGAGGCACAAGAATCATCTTCTGGATCATGAAGGTTTTCTTTCCTCCACTCTCTGCCCACATGAGCATCTTTTCCAGTTCTTCTTGGCCTTTCAATAAGTTTCCATCACTTTCCACTTTGTTTTCTGGGAAGACCAGGATACAGTTTCTCGTGCGTGTGGGTGTGGGTGTGTGTGTGTGTGTGTGTGCGCGCGCTCCATCTCATGGTCTTGTGGTCATAAGCTCACATTGTGCAGCTGTTTGCACAGCAGTTGAGAAAAAGAAAAAAGATAAAGGATCCAGGCTCTGCCATCCTCTGGGGTTGCCCTTTCTGCCCATAAACCTGGCAATACACAAACAGACTCATTAATGCAACTGCTTATTCTAAAGAAAATATTTTTATACACACACTGCCTTCATCTCATTTTCTTGTCTGAAAAGCTAAGCTTTTGTTCTTTTGTATTTTGAATGGGCATTGTGATTTTAAAGTCTTTAGGGCATTAGAATCTATATTTCACAGTAACAAGCAAGAACAAATCTCAGGATTTCTAGCTGGGATCCTTCACATTTCCCCCTCCCCTCTTTGCTATTGATGTTTGCAGTTTCATTTCACTCTAATTATTCCCAGTGGTGGAAGGAGGCAGGTACTCAGTCACCAACGATGGACGTCTCGCTGCCACCACAGCTTTCTCTTGATTATGAAATTTAATGGCTCACATGGGAAAAAATTAGTCTTGCTTTTTAAAAATAAAAAGTGTTGACAGTTTGGGGATTAGCACCATCACTACTTTGTAACTACCAATTCTTTCAGTTGTCATTTCAAATAGTTCACAGTGCTGCTCTTGACTTACCTTTGGGTAAATTCACTGGCTTTAAGTGGCTTATACTGCCAGGAAAAAAGGGAACTGACTTTCACTCACAGCCTCCTGGAAGAAGCTCAGAGGGAGAAAGGCTAATCAGCTGCCTCACCAGAGACCTCCAGTAGCAAGCAAGGCTTTTTTTTTCCTTTTCCGGATGTGAGATTTCAAGTTGGAGTTTCCTTCTATCCCACCTCATCTTAGAGATTGTTGCAACTGATTTAAAAATATATACGTATATTTTGCATGAGTGATCACCCAGACTTGAGGTTAGTATAGAATTACCTTTGACTATGTTTTTAAAAGCCAGTCTGTACATGTTTGTAAATGTGTTGTGGAATAGTTGACTTTCTTGAATAGGAACAGACATAACAGTGAAGAGGAATCTATTTTCAGAGATGGCAGCAGGCCCTTGGGCATGGAAGCCTCAGTTGCCCTGCTCCAAGTCTGCTTATCTGTGGCTACTGTGCCTACTTTGTACAGAGCAACCAAGATGGGGATCCAGTGATCTTTTTGGCTACTTATAGCAAAGTGTACATGGTAGCACGGCTGCAGAGGTAAGCCACTTCCTGGTCTTGGAGCCTTGGCAAATGTCCAACCTTGCTTACTTCTGATACCTGCAAGGAAGAAAACCACTAAATATTAGATGCAGGTGTTATAATAGGGATGCAGAAGTTTTGTTAAATCCATTCTGTGTTTCACTGATTATCAGGTATATTTTCTTCTGTCATCTGCTCACTGGAGTAGAACTAGAATTTCATTCTACTTGCTCTAAGTCACATTAGTGCTCGTGTGGATTAGTTCAAGTCTCCCCTGAAAGTGAAAAACTAATCCACAGGTCTGCATGTCTCCAAAAACGTTGGTCTGCTGTGGAAGCCAGAGGTCAGATTCATAGAAATCTAAACTTGTTTGAATCCACTACTTGTTTCTTCTCAGCTAGGGAGAGCAAAAAAAATAAGAAGGTGAGAACCGCAACTGCCAAATAATGCTTATAATCTTTGTAAAGGCATCTGGCTGGCTAACCAAATGCTAGAGTAGATGGACCTTTGGTCTGATCCACTAAGCCTCTTTAAGTTCACTTGAGACATTCCGGTTTGTTTTCCCAAAATAAAAGTGTATTCTCTCATGTCCTGTCTCATTAATCCTTTAGAGTTCTTTAGGTGCTTCAATAAATATCTGGACAGGGATGAACTGGCAGGCAATGTTTACTTGGTTTTTCAAAGCTCCTCACCAAAGACTTCTGAGCAACCTTAGCAAATGGGGAATAAGATCAGAGAGCCTCTTAAGGAACAGTGACTGAATAATGAACAAAAAGGAGAGAGTAAGATCAGTCAGACCTCTCAAAGAAGGGTGGAAACAGCAGGGGCCCTGAGTTTTAGTTCCTGATGTTAAATTTTGAAAGGACTTTCTTTCTGGGATTTAGCGCCTGACTGTAAGTTTCTAAAGGATTGCTTTACTTCCTGAAATAACCCCCTGAAATTTATGTTTCCCAATGTGCAGTTCAGTTCTCTTTGCTGTACTCTTGAATTGTCTCATGCTAATGATTAATGAGTTTAAACTGGAGTGGACAACACAGCTCCCACATGGCCTCAAGAGCAGCCTCCTTTGCCCTGTCACTGCATTACAACTCCAAAAACCAACCAACCAACCAGTGGTTTGCAACCAACATTCAACACATGGCTACAAAAATTTAAAAGTGCTGAATATAGCCTCTTTTCAAACTAAAAATAGCATTTTTAGTCTCTTTAGCAATCCACTGCCAAATTTCAGAGGTAAACTGGCAATATTTTTGCTGTTGCAAAATCTGACAAAGTGGCAATGCCAGCAGTACATGTCCCAGAGAATCTGGGGGCTTGCAACTGACTCCTGGATCACCTGAAGTTGTCCACTCTTGAGTCATGTTGACTTGAATGCATTTAATTCATTCATTCATTCATTCATTCATGGGTAGTGCATATTCTCCTCACATTAATGCCTGAGACTTTATCAGGTGAAAACATTTCATCACTAGGAATCTTTATCACACCTGCTGAGCAAACTATCACCATTGTTAAGAGATAGGACTCATGCTTGTGCCCTATGGCAGGATTGCTTCCCTGCTCAGGGTCTACTCTGAAGTAGTCCTCTGAAGCACCATTGACTTCCCATGGCTTTACTGCCAATAGTCCCAGTCCAACTGCATTTTCAGCTTTCTTTATTCAGCACCCTGTCATCAGAGTTCTTTGTTTTCTCACATCCCTCCTTTTAGGTCACTGTCTACTTTGTCTTAAATCAGCTGTCCTAGCTGCACGCACACACACACACACACACACACACACACACACACACACACACAGAGAGAGAGAGAGAGAGAGAGAGAGAGAGAGAGAGAGAGAGAGGACAACCTCTGCTGATAAGAGATCTTCCTGTTATTTGCCCCTTCTTACTAGTTGCTTATCTACTCAACTGCTCTTCTCAATGCATCTTTTCATTCACTTATCTTTCCCTCAGGTGTCCTTTTCTTGATCATTTGCTTACTTGGCACTCTTTTCCCCACCACATCACCACTTAACAACAACAACTCCTCCTCCTCCTCCTCCTCCTCCTCCTCCTCCTCCTCCTCTTCCTGCTCTGCTGGCCCACAGAACTTTGCTAATCCCCTCTGGGATCATTTTCTTTTCCTTATGGAATCTGTGATGCAGACTGAGACACGCGTGTCTCCTGAGCAGGTGGAATGTGCAGAACGTTCTGGTCCATCACATCTGCCTGTGTCATCGGTGGCAAAGGCTTTACTGCCACAGGCCCAGTGCAACATAGATGATACCCGAGGCCACAGTCCCCATACAGACTTATCTGAGACAGGAGTAAGTCCTGTCACTTACTTCTGAGCAGACCTACATTGGATTGGGACAATGTAATTGGTATGCTGTTTTTTGTTTGTTTTCCTTTGTGTTTATTCTACAATAAACAGAAGAAACTTTTTTTTTAAATTTACTTGCTTTGTCTTGGGTTACTCAATTATCTCCTAAGAATGTAAGTATTCTACAGCTTTGCTCTATGCCTTTTGATATAATAAGACTTGAGTTCTGGGTTTGAAATCCAATGTGCTAAACAAGAGTGGCAGTTTCACACCAATTCCAGGAACAAGTGTGTTTGTGATACCAGGTGGCATGTGAATAAAAGAACGACTAGACGTCTCAGGCAAGGGCAACCTAGTTATGCAAGATGTATCTTTGCTTCCTGAACACAAAGCCATTCATAATCCTTTATCTTTCTAACAATAAAGTCAGAAACATGCACTCACAGAGCTCTCTCTCTTAGAGTGGGGATGAAACATGTCAGGGTTTTTTTTAGAATCGCCAGATTGTACAGGAAATCCTGCAGAAAGAATCAAAAACTTACCCAAATAAAACCTATTTCAGAGGTACAGGCTCTGGGATCAGGGACACACATCCGGTAAGTTTCATGGAAACACAATACCCTAAAAATAGGAGGTATTTCCTTTGAGCAGATGATAGTAACCTCTTTATCTGGATTAGTGGAATAAGTCTGCAGCTGCCTTTAGCACACCATCCCCAAACCAGTGCCCTTCAGACAAGTTACACTGTATAATTTCCATCTTTCCCAGCCAGCATGGCTCAGGAGATTATCTTTCCACGCTGCTGTGGAACCTTTATTTGTTTGCATGCCCTTTATCCCAGCTTTCAGTGGCAACAAGGAATGGTCAAGAGGGTTAGTACTCACTGGACCACTTTGGATTTCCCTCCTAAAAGGGACCAATGAGTTCTTGGGTGTCATGTTTGACAGCCCTGGTTTAACTGAGGTCATTAGTTACTTCTTGCCATTGGTTGCTTCTCAATGAGGTGTTTGTGCACCATGTTGGAGAGCCGAGAACAAAGGTGTCTTGAAATATTTTATACTGAAAGGTGGTATGTATATTTATTACATAATTGATAACTGAGTGAACCATGTACACAGCTCTCAGAAAGGAAGGCTAGGCAACAATTTAGCAACAACAATTCAGCCCTTTTTTTCCATCCCAGTAACAGTAGGCTACTGGCTTGCAGTAACATTCAGGCCGTGACACACATAATCTGGTGGCAGAATAATGTTTCTTAATCGCAAATTTATTGGATGCAAACTAAAATCCTTTGTTAACATGCTCAAAAATCGAAATAACTGGTCAGTTTGCCAGGCTATTTTGTATTTGTATTTGTTATTTGCATTTTGTGTTTGCGTGTGGTTTCATTTTTTAAAGATCTTGTGACAGAGTATTGCTTTCTTACTGGTTTATATTTCATTTTGTTTACCTTCTATTTTATGTAACTTCTATTGGCTGTTTTTCTTGTTTCCATTGTGTTGATATAAGATTATAAAAAATGAAGCTGAACTGATCTGAACTTATGGATATGAACTCTTTTGGAGGAAGCATCACCCATGACAAGCACACCATGTATAACAGGGCTGAGTTGATGCAACCAGTAGGAACTGCAACACCATGTTGCAGAATATCACCTTTAACTGGAGTGTCTCTGTTTAGGGATACAGACAGCCAACTATACTTTCCTCCAGGATACTATAAATTGCTCAGGTCTCAACCGCATGATTCTGCTTTTTCCCTCCTTCAGTCTTCTTTTCCATCCAATACTCAACAGCTCATGGCACTAGGAGACCACTCAGAATGTTCACATGTCTAAAGTCCACATCAGACTGATAATGTTTAAATTTTTTGCAGAGTTACGTCTGTAGTGTAATGTTATTATTGTCATTTTTAAAGGGTTTGGTTCTTCTGCCTACTGTGAGATTCAGCTGAGCTTGCAGTGCTTTCTTAGTGGGCCACTTTTGGCTCCCGTCTGGTCATCCTGTGAATGCAGAATTTGCTTTCAGAGGGAATAAGAGCAAGAAAAGAAAGAAGCACATCACTGAAAAGAAACTTCAAAGGAAAATGGTATTAAAGATCACAGAGAGAAAGCTACAAAATATGTGAGTGTATGTATTTAAATACAGCTGGAAAAAACCAGAGTGAAAATAGCAGTTCAAAGAATAAGGAAACCTACTTTGGATATTTTTCTTCTTTTTCTTCTTCTTCTTTTAAATAAACTTCGTTTTAATGTTACATTTTCTATTTTATTGAAGCAAATGCTTACACAGGCATTACTGGTGTTGTCAGTAATACCGTAACATTTGTCTTGTGTCCCTTTGTTGCTCAGGGAGCGTACTGAATTTTTAGCATGGCTACTTGCCATTTATTTCACAACCCACAGCTGTAACGTGCTACAACGGAGCCAATTTGGCCTAGGAATGAAGTACTAACTGAATGAAGAACTTCCAAACACTTTTTCCATAATTGCTTGGGCTTAAATCTCTGATTTCCATGTGGCAAGCGCAGGGGCAAGTCTCTGCCTATTTAAGAAGTTTTGGGGCAAGTCACATGACTCAGCCTAACCTACCCCACAGGGCTCCTGTGAAGTCTTTGGGGAAAGTGTGAGTCCAAATGTTACAATCAAAATAGACTATTCTCTTCCGGCAAGAAAAGAAATTGCAAATTGTCACTGCCTCAACACATCACAACAGAACAGAAGAAAGAATATAGCTAGTGTAAAACTAATCATCCACTTATAAGTGGTAGCTTATATAACAGTCATATAATGTGTGAGAATGTATGGTAACATGGACCTTGTCATTCTGGTACATGATTAGGATGTTTCATTTTTCAATAAAAGGTTTACCCACCTGTTTGACTTTTCTGACTCTAAATTGTGACTAATTTGAGCATATACATGATTCTGTAGATCTTTAGGGCCAAAGTAGACAAAAAGCTATTCATACAATCAGCTATCCAATAAAAGGCCTTTAAAGAGTAAATTGAAGGCAGGTGGGCTGTGATCCAGAGGGGACCCTGAAAAGGTGAGACACGTTTTAATTCTTTACCATCCCTTGCTGCTATCCTAAGCCAGACGTGTGTGGAAGTAATTCCTTCTATTTTCCTGACATGGAAGAATTCATACTGAAGTGAATGGGAGCTTCCTTCTCCACAATATAGATAATAGGTGTGGGGGCTCCTGATTTGGATTACAGGGGACAAAGGGTTAATAATGCCATCCTCACCCACACCTGGGCCCCAGTACTGTTCAGATTCAGACATGCCTGCAGTGTGTACGTTTAACCAACTATTTATATAATTGTGCACATGGTTTTGTGTCTCGTGTGCCCCTTAGTACCCAACCATTCCCCACAGGTGTGATTTCCCAGTCACTCCTCCATTTATACTTTATTACTATTCTTCGAAGGGATGCAGGTGGTGCAGTGGTTTAAACTGCTGTGCTGCTGGGCTGGTTGATCCAAAGGTCGCCGGTTCGAATCTGCACAATGGGGTGAGTTCCCGTTGCTCTGTCCCAGCTCCTGCCAACCTTGCAGTTCGAAAGCATGCAAATGCAAGTAGATGAAAAGGTACCACTTTGGTGGGCAGGTAACAGCATTCTGAGCACCTCGGTGTTTAGTCATGCTGGCCATATGGCCACGGAGACTGTCTGTGGACAAGCGCTGGCTCCCTCGACCAGGAAAAGGAGATGAGCACCGCCCCCAGGAGTCAGGCATGACTGGACTTCACGTCAAGTGGAAACCTTTACCTTTACCTTTTTACTATTCTTCCTGGTGTTTCCAAAGGGGAAGCTATCAGATGAAACCATGAGTATTAAATAATTAAAACAAATATCAGTGGATCTTATACAATCACATACCTTATTATTTCTTTGAGGTGCATTCCAATATTAATCTCCAAATGTATGTGATGTTGGAGTATTTCCACCCCCCTACAGGAAATACCTGCTCAAAAGTTTCTGCATCTTCATCAAGGATTACTTTCCCCTGCACACATTCTGCTTAGATATGTGGCATCAAGTATCATCAAAACAGGCCTTCTCCAAGCTCCCTCAGGAATTATTCCCCCATAATCCCTTGCGCAATTCTTTTGATAAATAAGTAGTTCAGTTTTGAGTCCAACTATCACTGGAATATATTTGGCAAATATTTCAAAATATGTACTCCCCACCCCCTGCCTCAGTTGGATTCTAGCAGAAAAAAATACTCACATTTTACAAGTCTTTACAATAAAATTCAGCAGAGTGCTGACTAAACTTTAATCCGTATAATCTTGTCCCTGCCACCCACATTCTCCTAAACAAATATTGATTACTTATGCATTGCTAAGTTGATACTGTTTCTCTCCTTGCCTTCTGACAGTATTATGGTATTCAATTATTTGACTTTTTAACATTTCCTTTCATGTTTTATGTTGCTTTTGTACTTATGGAATCAAACATTTCCTTGAAGCTTGCCCTTATCAAACAAGCCTTTTATGGAAGTCTGTTTAATGGCAGTCAGAGGTAATTTCCATCCTTTAAGGTCACGCTGATCTCTTCAAAGGTTAGGAGATATGCTGGTGCAGGGCTGGCTTTTTTGAGTAGTTATGCTATGGCTTTTAAAACTAATCCTTGTAGGGAGGAAAATATGGCAAAGAAGCATAATGCAGTAGTCTCTAAACATAACTCACAAAAATTGCTTCCAAATGCATGTATCATAACAACACAATGCTTATTTGTGGGTGCACGCATGCCTATGTGCAACAGATCTTTTGTCAGGGATATTCTCACAACAATCAAAGCACAACAATATAAAGATTCTCCTTCAGAAGATAACACTCTGCATTTTCACTACATGCAAAATACAATCCCCAGCCTTTTATGGGATATGGGCACCGTATCAAAGCCAGGAGGGTTCTTTGGCTTGCAGAGGTAGCGAGCCCCCTCTTCTGCTTTAACTGTGAACTCAAACACATGGCATGTGTACATGTACACACAGCCACAGAAATCAGCAGCTTGTATCCAGTCCTGGCCACCCACCAGTGCACAAGATCAGCTGACAGTAAAGATTTTTCCACCCCCTACCCCCCTGCATGTTCCCAATAGCCACTTGAACGGTCCCAGATCTGCTTCCAGGCATTGGCGTACCCTTCAGAGCAGTTCTGGGGAATTCATACTGGGCTACAGAGGAGGAGGGCAAGTTCTGGTCCCATGGAGTGAGGGGAAGCTCACAACAAATGGTGCTGGAAATTACTGCATGTCTTAGTGGTGGTTTTTAATGTTTTCAATGCACTGTTTTATTCTTTTGCTTGTTTTAACTTTGTACTGTTCACTGCTCTGGGATCTGCATAGAGGTGGAGTGTTATATATAAATAAGGAAGGCAAATCTCCAGGGACTTCTGGAAGCTGAAGTTACAAATATCTAGAGATCTATTTTCTGCCCACCCTTGCCCTAGCAAGCTAACTAGGAACTGCCAACTTCGTGAACATGTTCAATCAACGAGACTAGATATAGCATATTTCTCTTTGGGTATACAATATTCATTGTGCATGTGACAATTCACCCCCAGAGTACTCAGTAGTGCAATGAGATGTGACTATTTTTGTAGGGAAGATTCCCATAGAAGATAAAGGTAAAGGTTTCCCCTTGACATTAAGTCCAGTCATGCCTGACTCTAGGGGGCGGTGCTCATCTCCGTTTCCTAGCCGAGGGAGCCAGCATTTCTCCACAGACAGTCTCCGTGGTCATGTGGCCGGCATGACTAGACACTGAAGTGCATGGAACGCTGTTACCTGCCCACCGAAGTGGTACCTTTTTATCTACTTCCATTTGCATGCTTTCAAACTACAAGGTTGGCAGGAGCTGGGACGGAGCAACGGGAACTCACCCCATTGTGCAGATTTGAACCAACAACCTTTCAATCAACCAGCCCAGCAGCACAGTGGTTTAAACCACTGCGCCACCTGCAGTCCCTGAAGGGTTCCCATACTAACTTCCAAATTTGAATTCTTTGGACTTGATATGAAACATCTAGATGCCCAGTAAGGTTGTATGGTTTGATGGTAAAGCTAATTAGCTTGGGGGAAAGCATCCAGTAGTTCATCAAAATACACCAATTATGATTCTCCCTTTTTTTCTGGAAGCAGAGCAAATGTGCAGCAAATGTGCAAAGATTATTGAAAGCCAGTGTGGCAGGTGGTTAGATGGTTGGGCTGGGGACCAGGGGAAGAGGTACTAGTCCCTGTTTGACAAACAAGCTCTCGGAGTGGCTCCGGAGCACTTCCTCACTCTCAGGCCAACCTACTTCACAGGATAAAATGGGGAGAACTATGTAAGCCACCTTGAGGTTTTTGCAAGAGGAAAAGGGGTGTAATATAGTCCTTCATAGACTATAAATTTAATATAGTCATAGTAGTACCAATAATAATAATTCAAACTGTAACTCTACCAGTTTAAAGGTGTCACAAGGTCTGAAGGTCGAATTAGACATGATGCTAACTGCATCGATTCATCCCTCCATCCATCCATCCATCCATCCATTCACGGGGTGGGTGCAGGTTGCGTCTCAGCAGGACAGTGGCACATTGTGAGATTGCACAGACCATGCCCTCACTTGTCACAGTCCCGATGCAGTTTGTCCACATGCCTGCTAGTAGTCCTGGGAGGAGAACCTCCATTGGTGCCAACAGGAACTACCCTTCTTGGACTAATATTTATTTATTTAAAGTTTTTATATGCCACCCCCTTGCTACATAGCCTCGGGATGGCTCACAAAAACAAACAAAACAATTACAATTACAATTAAAACCTGGAAACACTGGCTGCACAATTAAAATATAAAAATATTAAACATTATTTAAATACTGTTTGAATACAAAGGTCTTGGCCTGGCGCCGAAAAACAAATAACGACAGCGCCAGGTGGACCTCTCTGGGGAGTGCATTCCACAGATGGGGTGCCACCGCAGAGAAAGCCCTCCTCCGGGTGCTTTGCTTCCTGATATCTCTCATGGAAGGCTCCCGGAGGAGAACCTCTGCTGCCGATCTCGAAGTGTGTGCAGAGATTTTCATTGGGGCTACAGTGGGGGAAGTGGGGAGAAACTTGTCCTGTGCATACTGCTCCTGATAAAAACTATTCCTCTCCTGCACTGTGTATTCATTCCCCCTTCCCCCAACAGACTGAGCTAAGCACTGTGGCTAAGCTTGGTCTCAAGCATTAGATACTTGAGTAATATTGCATGTGTGGAGTCAGTAGCAGAGGAAAGGATTAATGGACACTAGGCACTGGCCTGTTTGCATTGCATTGATTCATTCATTCATTCCTAACTGAAGCTCTCCAGGCAGTTGACTAGCCACGCCTATTTCCTCCCACAGCTAGTGAGTCTTAGGTTGGAGGTGAGATTCTCTCTCTTCCCTGAACCTCCTTGAGAAAAGACATGCATGGCCCATATTGCCCCAGCCATGCCAGCGCCAGTGGATTCTGCACTCTACCTGCAGGAGCTAACTGGCATATAAGATTACCAGATATTTTGCCCATATGATAAAACACTTTTTTGTTAAAACTAGACTAAATTACTTTTAGTCCTAATGAACCTTCCAGGTTCCTCAGAGACGGCATGGGGATTAGCCTTGCAGCTGAATAAATTAGCAGCTGGTTCTTCTTGTTACTGAAGACTTGTGCACCTTCCATCCCAGGGTCCAGTTAAGCACAGGCCTGTCTTAGCTCACTTAGCACTGCACTACCTGTGTACAGATCAAGTTGGTTGCTACTTTCAGCAGGTCCAGTGCTGATATTCTCCTTTGCACTGGGGCAAGATTTGGTCCCCCTGCCCCAAACAAGTGATCAGAATTGACGACTCCAACCATAAAAAGCACACGTGTACTTGCGCGTCCTAGTCCAGCCTCAGGGGTCATGGACCAAACCCATGGGCTGGATGAAACTAGATGTGTAGCATCCATTGCTTATAGATCCCTATCCAGTAAGTTCCTGTCAACTTCCTTCAGTGTACATTGGCAAGGAAACACATCTAGGGCTAAAGGATTTCAGTGAAAAGAAATAATACAGTACAAACTAGGATGTATAAATATTCCCATCATTTTCCTGATTTTTGCAGCTCTGGATGAAGAATAAGCTAACACTGCTGGTAGCAGGGGAACACTAGACCCGTGACCACTGGATATATCCTTTTGCATTTGACCAACTGTAGAAATTCTAATCTCTGTTTAGTATACACACATATTCCAGGTGGGAGAAACCAGTTTCTTCATCACTCCATCACAGAAATCAGCTAGCTCAGCTCTGACAAATACAAACAAAAATAGCCGTCTTCCTAACAGGAAGTAATTTCACTGTTGACTGAACTGCAATGCATGCAACTGACAATAGTTCCAGCGTCTGCAGAGCAGTGGAAAGCAAGGGAGACTTGGATAAATTACTCTCGGCCTTGGCCGGTTATGTTTCTGTAAGCTGCCCATGCTACTGTGGGCCAGGCTCTCACTTGAATATCGCTGCATCAGGTGCTTTTTCGCCATTACATTGCTGCAGGCCTGGAGGAACACCTGTTCCAAAGTGCTCATTCGTCAATGGCTCCCGCTCTGCTCACGTGACCCAAAGTGCAGAGTAGGGCTGCCACATGTCTGGCTTTACGGGTGACAGTCTGCCCTGCGTCTGAAGGGCTCTCCAGGCCACATCCAGTTTAAAGAGCACAAACCATAACAAGGGAGAGCAGCAGAGACCTCGAGTATTTCCAAATGTACATTTGGGAGCTGGTCTACTCTTCCTCTTTCCAAGTAGATTGGGACAAATCTCTTTCCAGCTGAACTCTTTGTTGTGTTGAGTGGCCAGCTAGGCTGGCTCTGCACATACATTTTTGCAGAGTATTGCAGAAGTCAATAACAAAAGACACAAGCAAAGTTGGAATACTGCCCATTAGGGAAATTCAGCTTAATGCCTTTCCGCCCTTCCAAGCCACAAAGAGCAGACTCTGCCTTCAAGGTGGATCATGGGCTTATGGGCCAATCACATGAAGCACCCGACATTTCTCAGTTGGTCTGCCTTCTTAACCTGACACTGTATAATTGGACTAATGATGCTCACTGCATTCCCATCCATCTCAGTTTGCTCCCCAGAATCCCCCCAGCCCCCAAACTTTAAACTGCCTGGTTCTCACTGACTGCATGGCTTATCTCTAGGCCCAACAGCCTTGGCATCTCAGCTGTGAATTCCAGCCCTATCTCTTTACTTCTGTATCAGATTTTGAGTCAACAGCCTTTGAAGGCTGCATATGGGAGGAGTGGGACCAACCCCTATAAATCACATAAGCAGAAGTCTGTCCATGCAGTAAGACTTTTCCATCCTTTCCTCCCAAGGTTGCTCCAGACAGACTCCCAATTCCCTGGAACAGATTTGAAGAGGTGTGTGGGAAGAGGGGAAACCAATTATGTCAGTGATTCCCTTGTGCTGCCAGAACAGTGCCAACACAGAAATTGGAAGAAGCAGGCCTCTGGCTTCTTTCATCCCCATTTTCGGCATTACAGTTCTTCTTCTTTGATGATGCATAAGTGACTGTCCATGTATATACCAAGACACCATGTGATGAGCAATCCACAAGGTCTGCAAGATCCTTGTCATGGAAAATCCAGGAATGGCATTTTTAAGGCATTCCCTGCACTTTCTTTAAATATTTGAGCTAAGAATACTGGGATGCGGACTATGCCCCTGCTTTCAGAAACATGCACCAAGAGCGCGGCCATCAGATGTATGGAGAAAAATAAATAAAGCTCATGTCAATGATAGGATTTCAGCACTGCAATGATTTTCACTCGTTCTGGCATAATGTCTCTCAAAGGCTTTTGAGATGTTGCTTCCCATCCTTTGGTCATAGCCTAACCTTAATTTGTTCCTCACAGAAGCCATGTGATCTATTATTACTGGCACTGTGATTCTCACAGCTGGGCTTGCCTTCTCCACACTCAGATGCTGAAGTCTCCGGTTAAGTCCCAGTGCCATTTGCTGGGTCAAGAATGGGCGCTGGGGCTGCATTAAACTTCTAGAGCTCAACATCTTTGGATTGATTGTCTGTAGCACAGCATAAAACCCCAAGGAAGATTTCAGATTTCATGGACAGCTGAGATGAGTTAGTCTCTGTAACAATGATCGGCTCTGGCAGGCTTCCACTTCAGGGAAGCCAGCTCACAATGTAGTTTTTCATCACCACCAGCAGAAACATCACTCTTTGTATCGACATGGAAAAGCAACAGACAAAAGAAAACCGGATGCCGAAGGAGTCCTCTTTGAAAGGGATACCAAAAAGGATAGCATTCCTGCTGCGGTGAAGAGCCTTCTGGGAATCCTAGCCCAGTTCTTAAATGGGGCAGCTTTCATGGAGGGATCATCGCTCAGTGGCCAAGCACATGCATTGCATGCAGAAGACTCCACATTTAATCTCTAGCATCTCCAATGTTGCTTTTTGTTTCTTAGGTCAGGTAGAGTTGATGCGGAGAAACATCTGCCGGCACCCTTGAGAATCATTTTGGATCGATGCCTAGCACAAGGCAGCTTCTTTCTCGTAAAGGTCCCTCTGAATAGATCAAGGGTGGGGACCGTGTGGCCTTTCGGATACTGCTGGACTCCCGTCATTCCTCACTGCTGGGTAGGATGGCCAGGACTGGTGGGAGTGCAGTCCAGCAACATCTGGAAGGCCTCCCGCCTCCCGCTCCTGATGCAACCAGGGCCAGCAGGAAGCCGAGGCCTGGGGGGCATCCACCTGAGCACCCCCCAGAGCAACGGCCACTTGCAAGAGCTCCTGGGCTCGCAGCTCCTCTTCTCCATTGCAGCCTGCTTGTTCGTGTGCCTTGTGTGGTACCCCGATCATGGCAGAGGTGCGGAGGAGTGGCAGGTGCCACTGCCCACTTGCTCATTGGCCCTTGGCTTGTCGAGCAAACAGGTGGTGGCAATGATGAGGAAGAGGATGAGGAGAAGGAACACCCGTGAGAAGGCAGTGAGCAGGGAGACTCACTGAGCGAGGGGGGCCATCAGGAGTGCCTTGCCCAAGAGCCTCACAAGTCTGGAACCAGCGTGGGATGCAGCGCAGCCAGATGCATGCTGGGCCCTGGGCTAGAGAGCCTCTGCTCTCCTGATCGTGTTACAGCATTAGCTGTGTCTTTCCTGAAATGAATATACCATTTGTCATTATGGCTTTGTTTTATTACCCATGTCCATTTATCTTGCTTGTCATTAATAGCTTGCTCATATTCATGGATTTTTGGAGAACTCCAGCTGGTTAAACCCTTCACCCATCATCTTCCATGTGGCTAAAAAAAAAAAAAAATCCCTAAAATTAAACCAACACCAAAACAAGCATATAGGCAAAAGAAGTGTCTGCTATACCTTTTACAAATTAAGAAATAATCCTTGCTCTGCTGGTGTCCTTCTCAATTGGCCTACACTGTTAGGAACAATTAAAGCTAAATGGCCACTTGCTGAGAGCTGGCAAAGAAAAAAAATACTGCAACTTGAAGCATTTGCTTTCTCTCTGTGTAAAGTGCATTTACTTTGGTGCTATACAAAGCTTTTTAATTGCTAGCTATATTAAGAAAAATGGTTTCATCCATAGCAGGGAAATGAGTTTAGAAAGTATAATTTCTTTTTTTTCTTAAGTGTGTGTGTGTGTGTGTGTGTGTGTATGAATTCATATATATATATATATATATATATATATATATATATATATGAATTTAGCATTCATAATAGGCCTCTTACTGAGATCCTTGGGGAAAAGAATCATTTGGTTTTGAGAAGTGGTACAATGGAGACAGAGTGAACAACACCCAAGCTGCCTGAAGAAGTCTACTTTCTTCCGAGTTTCTAGGTCAGCAACCAGCCAGGACCGATTCATACAACATAGTTTGTGCTATTCTTGTCTCTATACCTAAACTGTGCTGTGTGGACATGACAAGTATATGCAGCACTAACTCCAGGCTTTCGGGGCCCTTCAGCAAGGCGCTCTCCGTGGCCCCTGCTGCAGCAAGCCGGCCTTCTCCATGCAGCCGCCGCCAGCTGCCCCTGCTTCCCACCCGCCTTCTCACCACAGCTGGCACCTGCTCGCCCTGCAGGTGGGTAGCCAGGGAGCCCCTAGGCCAGAGCGGCACAACTTTTCATACCTCAAGAGCCCCATGAGGCCCTCGACACAGAGCCAGGGTCCACACAAGGAATCACATTTCCATACAGTAAATTGATATATTTAGTTAACTGTTAAACGAGGGCGAAAACTGATACGAGGCCTCAGAGATGGCTTGAGAATGCTCTGTGGGCTGGTGATCTCCCCAGAGGGCCTGGCCTGCTCCTGCCGACCAATGCAAAGGTGCTCAGCTCCTGGGGAGCACAGGGGAGGGTTTGTCCGGCTGGGGGCCCGAGGCTGCTCATCGGCAGGAGTGGGTGGGGTGGGCTGGCAGGAGCTCGCTTGAGGCTGCCGGCCCCACCCTCTCGGGATGGGCCAGGGGCCTCGTGAGAGCTCGCCGCAGACACGCCTGGGCCGTTGCGGGGATCTGGACTGTGAGAGGGACTGGGAGGCTCCAGGCAGCAGGAGGGTCACAGAGCAAGGCCTCGGGGAACACCTCCGACCCACAGGCCATGTGCTGGACCACCCCACCCTATATAATGGCACCTGCTGCTCCTCCTTCCCAGCCCCACCTTTTCCTGCGAGAGGCTGCTGAATAAACAGGCTGCAAAGATGAAGAAGAGAGGTGAGTCCGGGGCATCTTGCTAGTGGCTCCTTCTGGGATGTGGCTGTTGACCAGTTCCTGGCTGCCTGCACCCTTATGTTGGCCCTGTTCCTATACATATAGAGGTATGCTGGCAAAATGTGGGATCCCCAAGGGCTGCCGCCATAACCCAGCATCCTGGGAAGTTCCTCTGGTGCAACTATTTGACCTGCCTTCTGAGTCTCTTGGCCAGGAGTTGATATCAGCAGCAGCAGTGGCTGACAAGCCATCTGCCATGTTGACTTTCTGCAATGCCCAGATTGCCAGACATAGTGTCACTCTGGAACTTTGGAAGGCCATAAAAGTGATGGGAAACTTCTTGGCTTCTGCTGTCAGATCAGGCCATGGCCAGTGGGGCAGGTGGGTGCATTGTGTCTGCCAGTGTGAACACGACCTCCATGCTGCCCACGCTAACCTAGGCCAGCCTATACAAACATAACAAAGATTAGAAAGCAGGAATTGGTGGGCCACATAAAGTGGCCACTTGTCCACTTTTGTACAAGACAGTCCTCTGTTTGAAGAACTACCAGATGGCTTGAAGGTGTCCTTAATTTGAAGGGCTGTCCAGTCTGAATCCACTTTAAAGAGAAAGAAAACTCCAAAGGAGAGAAAAACTAGGTCTTGAAGTTGCCCACCTGGAGAGTAGACTACGCAAGGCACACTGGTCACCTGGCCAGTCTTCCATACCAGGATGAGATGTACTGCATTTGTATTTGTTATTGTTTCTAAGTTTGTTCCTATCTATCCATATCAGTAGCATATAAACTTTTATGCTTATAACAGTGTCCCCTGTTGTCATCTTTTTAACATATGTCCTCTTTTATGAGGATTCCTGAGTGGCCACCCTACAAATTATGCATGCCCTTTTAATGGTTTACTGCTAATAGGGCTGTAAAGAGAAAAAGTTGATACATAGTAAAAGAAAATGGCTGTGTCTCACATTCTATGGCACATGGGCCCTGGTGGAAAAGGAACAAGCGAGTTGAGGTATATAATCAGGATAGCCAAGCCTTCCTTCCTTCCTTCCTTCCTTCCTTCCTTCCTTCCTTCCTTCCTATTTATTTATTTATTTATTTATTTATTTATTTATTTATTTATTTACAACATTTCTATGCTGCACCCCTCGCAGAAGCCTCGGGGTGGCTCACAAGGAAAATGTGGCACGTGTGACACTAGTCAAGTTCAGATTATAAGACAGTCAGTTGCCAGTTTAGCATTCACTGTAGTCCCCGGGAGGCCTCCATGGCTTGGTGTGGTTCTGCTTCCGGTCTCCTGAATGGAGACAGTGCCACAGTGGGAACACAAAGTTAAAAACAAAAGCCCAATTCTAAGCCATAGCAAGGCCATTGGTCCTCCTGTGCAGGTGCAGGACTAGCCAGCAGTAAATGTTCAGGAATTCGAGAGAGCAAAAAAATAATAAAGTGCTTCTGCAGAGGTGCATCCAGAAGGGACCTTTTCATCCAATCACCTTGTCTCATCTATGGAGGTCCAGAACTTCTCGTCGTTCACTTGTCACTCTTCCATGTTTTTGTACTGCTTCCTTTGCCCATTTTTTTCTGATCACAAGCAAAACAAAGACATCCATTAACGGGTGGAAGAAAAGAATAGTTGCACACTTCATTTTGACTAGTAGTGCTTGGAACTGTCCATCTAAAACAGCTGAAGTTTGCCTGGGGCTCACAGGAACTTGAAGTTCACCTGGCTTCTATGCCCAGGAAACTTGGCTACCCATGATATTTATGATGGTAACCCCCAGAAAATGACTGCCTGTAACTTCTAAAGATCTGCCAAATAGGCTCTTTATTTTAACTGAGGATGGCACTTATTTTAAATTATTTCCCTTATTCCAGGACATCACAGCCTTTCTGAGCATAAATGGATATCCTGTGCTGGCTGGGAATGATGGGAGTTACAGTCCAGCACATCTGGAAGTCACCATCTTAGGGAAGACTGATTTATATGTTCTGTTCTAAATGACATCCTGCTTTCCTATATATTTCTGTAAAAGAAAAAGGAAAGATAATGAAATGCATAATAAAATATGTAAATTCGTACCTGTATATATTGATATAACATTAATCTTTTGCCCTATTACTTGCTGGCTCTTATTTGTTTGACTCAAATTGATACAGAAATAATATTTCAGCTAATTTAGTATCTCTCAATTTTACATTTCATAATATAATCTATTAAGCCAAAGACATTTACAGGGAATTGGCTTAAATCCTTATGTGGCTGTAAGTGGCATCTGTGGGATTAATGGCTTAAAGTTAATTGTTTTTGCTAATATTTTATGTGAAATGTCCTGCTCAGCAGAGGTAATGTGACATTTTGTTCACTAGGGATGTTGAGCCAAATTCACTTGAAAGCACTGGCCACTGAATTCATTAGATCTTCATGTGCTGATGTCAGCAGTGAATTTTGTATACTGCTAGTCTCAGGGAAAGGGTAAACTTTGGAGCGCTGAAATTGCACCAGAAGGGGAAAGGAATAGGGGAAAATTAAGTACCAGGAATGGAGATACTCTCAAGGGTATGTTCTTATAGATGGGTTTCAAAGGGGGCTGGACACATGGAAGATGCATCTATTAAGCGAGACCTGCAACAGAATCTGGCCGTGTGGAGCATTGCTCCTTAGACAGACAGCCAGGCCACCTTCCTGAATTCCAATTCATCCTGGCTTCCTCCCTCTCCCCTCCCTTCCTCCGGGCAGCATGCATTTAGCATCTCATGCTCACTTTTCACATTCGGCCCTCACAGATCTGTTTCAGGACAGCATTTCCGCCCTGATATTTTTGTTTTGTTTCTTTCTACCTTCTTTTAAAATATGGTACTAGTGCCAACTTTGGCTTTTCCTGGTTATTCTCTGTTTTGTGTGGGTGGTAGGAGTTTAGTAATGTAAGGAACCAGCACTTAAAAAGTGAGAGCATGATTAGTATTTATTGGGGGGCGGGGGGATTGCAAACCACAGCCCATGTGCCACATGTGCCCACCCAGGTCTGAGATGCAGTCTGACATGCATGTCCTGACCCCACTGCCAAATCCTCCTGAGAGATGCCCCACCCACCAATTTCCCAGCCAAGACCTCTCCCTACCCACTGATTTTGCCATTCTCTCAGCAATGCCACATGTTGGGGATTACATGAGCGGAGCTGGTTGGAGCTGGAGGTCAGACTAGATGGCCTGGGAGGCCCCTTCTGACTTGCTTTTTTTTCCAATGCCACTTCTGAAACTGCGGTTTTCCTGCCACTACTTTCAGCAAAGAAACAGCCGTCCCAGGTCTTCTCTACACTTTACTGTGTGTTTGTCATTCCCTGTTTATGACCCTTGATGGGCTTTTAGACAAAGTTATGGCACTGAGATGTGTTTAACTAGCACTTTCTGTGAGGTGTGGGGTTTTGCTTTGGGGTTTTTTTGGAGTAGGAGAAATGCGGAAAATATGATCTTTTTGTATGTATCAGTGCTATACTGCAGTGCCACTTAGAGGTTACATAGGGGAAAAACAGGAAAGGAAATATTTCTCATGCAGCTCTCAGATCGCAATATTGTAACAAAACCAAGAGTAGATAGTAGCAAACTAACCACTTATCAACAGGGAAGGAAACCTTTCTATCCTTGCACACTGAGATGTGTGTCTTAGAGTGTGTGTGTGCTCACAAACATGTGAGGGAATGTGTACCTCATGCCACATTTGAGCATCTAGTCCAAAAAGCTGTGCAATCCTGAGATAAAGGATAACAAAATGCAGCCTTCCAGTGCAATGAATATCTGCTGCTGAGGAGCAACAACATGCTAATAGACTACGGCTTTCATGCATTTCGAACTGCTTCCCTAGGTCATCTAGTTGGACACTTGTGAATAAGATGGATTTGATGGAGCGATGGTCTGATCCAGCCACACTCTCCCAATTCTTGAAGAATCTTTGGCTAAATCAGAAGACCACGAGTTAGAGCTAGACCTGGACAATAACATAAGAAAATATACGTGTTTATAATGAAAGCAACTATATTTAAGTATACCTCTCTAGCAATGGATCAGGTCTTGCACAGCATGGTTTAAAAGGTGGATTGAACCAAAACTAAGTCCAGAAAAGGGCAATGAAAATGATCAAAGGGATGCAGCAACTACTCGCTGAGAAACAGTGACAACATCCAGGTGTGTTAAGCTTAGAAAAAGGTTGAGCAAAGGGAGATGCGATAAAGGTCTATAAAATTATAGCTGGTGTGGCGGGATTGGATAGGGAGACATGTTTTTTCTCTCCCATAATACCAGAACCTAGAGGTCTTCCCATGAAGTTGATTGGTGGAAGACTCAGGAGGAATAAAAAGAAGTCCTTCTTCACACAGCACAGGGCTAAACGAAGGAATTCACTTCCATGAGATGTGATGGCTGCCGAGGTACACAGGCTTAAAGGAGATTAGACGCATTCCTGGAGGATATGGTTATCAGTGGCTAGCAGTCCTGATGGCTCCATGCTGCTTTCAGTATCAGAGGCAGCATGGTGCCCATCACTCCAGGTTCTGGAAAACATGAATGGAAGGGTGCTATTGCACTCAAGAACAATGACAACTAGCAGGAGGGATAGAAAGACAATGCGGTGGGTAAGCAGGTAGTAAATTGATACAATTTACTCTGGGAATTACAAGTCTTCTTTCCCCCAAGAGCCACTGCATGGGACTGCTGGGTCCTTCTTATTAAGGTCAATACCAAGTTTGAGGGGTCTTGGCCTTACTTGGAAGTGGCAGCAGCCATACAACAGTGGCTCAGAGTGGCCATTTTAATTTCTTACATGCTCTGGAGATCCCATCACTCCAGTGCACTGTGGGAAATAAAAAAACGAGGTTCACGAATTCAGCTGCTCCGCATAGAAAGCTTGGGGCAGGGGTTCGTGGTGGTGAGCATCTCCACAGCCCGAGGATACCAGGTGCTGCCACCGTGCCCACTTTCCATGTTGTTTCCTCAGTAATTAACACAACTCACAGCATTGTTTGGGAAACAATTGTCAGAAGGACCAAAACTCTGAAATGAAAAGCAATCCAAACTTAACAATGAGCGGCCTATTTCATGTCATGTCTTTGGCAGGATGGGTGGGGCTGGCTGACATCCAAGGCTTAGTTAAAACTGGACCGTGTTGGATCTGCAAAGTAATTTTAGTAGAATAAGGCCTTTGCCTCAGGCAGGAGTCACGGAAGGAGTCGTTTCATATATTATCATTGTGTTTGTAGTGGCAGGAATAGGAAAAGATGCTCGTGGGAGTGGCTGTCCCACTGGCCAAATAACTTGGATGGCTCTGGTTACTACGCACCATGACTCTGGAGGAACAAAGGATCATGGGACGTGGCCATATACCAGACCAGACCTTTGGTCTATCTGGCCCAGGTTGGCCCAGGTTAGGGGCCCTGCAGGCAGGATGCCATCCTAGCCCTACCTGGAGACTCCAGGGGCCGAACTGGGAGCTCCTGGATGCAAGGCAGCGGCTCTCCTGCTGAACTACAGAGGGGCAAAGGATGCCACTTGCGAATCCACCTCAGGCAGCAAAATTGGGTCATCCCTGACTAGAAGCTTTTAAAGCTTTGGCACCTGTATGAATAAGCAGGTGAGATATGAGAATGCCAGAGGAAGGAAGGTTACCAAACTGTCCGCATGACGAACATTGCGCCTCATCAGGCTACTTATGGGATCTCTTCCAAACTGGGGTGTGGCTGAAAAATTGGTTCCCACCACCACCACCACCAAAGTTAAATTAGAACAGTGGATTCTATATTAATCAGACCTGGAGATGCTGCTGGGAACAATGATCTGATGAAAAATGTATCCTGCATCTCTCCATGCTTCATGTCTTTCAGACAGCAAACTGCAATTATTCTTTCCTTTCTGAGTCCTTCAAACAACGCCATGCAAATCAATCTTTCCCTGCTATATTAGCTCTCAGAAAATGATGCATCCCCCCACCCATTACAATCCCCAGATGCATCCCAGCAACAGCAGCTCATCCCAGAGCAGAAATACTAATTTCTTTCAGTACATGGATGACTGGCCTCTAAGAATCTCCCCCAGAGACCAAGGTCAAAAGTGCATCTCGAAAAGTGCGAGAAACCTATTACATTTCCTAGGAGCTGGCAATAGATATGCTGCAGTACAGGAGCTCTGACTGGACTTGTATTACATTAATACACAGTAGATTAGCACTGCCCTGACCTGCAACTGGGCAATTGGCCTTACTGAGAGATTAGTGCAAAAATAAATAAAGAAATAAAATGTGCAGGTTTTATGGATCCATGAAAATTAATACCAGGCTACGGTAGCAATGGAGGGCACTGATATCAACTGCAGCCTTTTCAATTCGCAGAAGGAAAATGCTTCCCAATACCCGAATCACGTGCACAAATCTGATGAGGTGCTGCTCAACCGACAGAGATCTCAGACCAAGGATCTGGGCAGCGCTACCCATCCCTCTTGTTCTCTGCACCAAAGCCAAGGCGGTGTGCAGGCAGAGGGATCGGCTCCCCCACTTCAGCACGGGAAGAGTCAGGCATCCTGCTTAGCCATTGACTCTCCATCTGGCCTTACGGAACTGCCATCACTGGCTGGCCATCCCTGCTCGAAGCACAGACGGCCACTTGCAACACTGAGAGCCGCTTTAAGCTGCACTGGGCTGGCTTGCTTCTTGCCTGTCCAGGCTGCAAGCCCTGGTAGTGTGTCCAATAGAGGGAAAAGGGATCACCCACACCAGGATAGACAGTGTGGTGCCCATGGGTGCCAAGTGCTCCCAGACACCTGTTTTGGGACCCACCAATGGGTCTGATCCCTCCCACGATGATGATGGTGATGATGATGATGATGGACATTTTTTTTTTTAACCAGAAGCTGGATTTGCTTTGAAACAGGTCTCTGTGGGTGCTGAAAACTATGAAAGTCTTAGCTCCCAGACGGCACTCCTGCTTTCTACTCAGTCCTGTGACCAGGTTATTTGTCTTTGGCCATTCCTTCCCAGCAAGCATTTTGTGATAGTGTCCATGGGAATTTCTTAAATTGCCCAAACTAACTGTCCATGACCCAAAAATATTTCCCACCCTGAACAGCACCATTGGCCATGCTGTCCAAGGCTTTGGGGGGATTGCAGTCTGGACCACTGCAAGGGCACTGGATTACCTACTTCCAACTATCACGGAGAAGGACATAAGAAGAGCCCTGCTGGGTCAGACTGTCTGTTCTAGCATTCCATCTGCAAAGCGGCCAGTCAACTGTCCCCTGGAAACCCACAGACAGGACATGAGTGCGGCAGGACTCTCCTACTCCTGTTCCCCAGCCACTGGTCTGTGTAGCACACTGCTTCTGGCACTGTAGGTAGCTTAGTGCTACTAACTGTTGGTCCCTTTATTCTCCATGAATTTTTCAATTGCATTTTGAAGCCATTCAAATTGGTGGCCATCAGTATACTTTGAGGAAGTGGATTCCATAATTTAACTCTGTGCTGTGTGAAGTGCTTTCTTTTATCTGACCTGAATCTACCACCAATCAGCTTCATGGGATGACCCTGGGTTCTGTTATTATGGCAAGGTGGAGGGAGATTTTTCTCCTTCCACTTTCTCTATGCCATGCCTAATTCTGTGCATAATGCCCCAGCTCCAGTAGGAGCCATTCATGATCCAATATCAATGTTGATGCCATTGTGTAACCTCAATGCATAGGACATTTAACTACTACAGGCAGTTCCCGGGTTACAAACAACTTCTGTTCCTGAGAAAACAGAAATTTGTCTTTAGGTTGAATTTGTATTTAAGTCTGATCATGTGTAGTCTGCCGTTCACATTTGCAGAGGTTAGGGGTGCAGGGCACCCCGTGAAAGTGGAAAAACAGTGAATATCTCTACCCACCTTCCCAATTCACCAGTGCATCCTCTTTGCAGCAAGAAAATCTCAATAAGATTTCACTCTCCAGGTGGGTGGGGCAAGAAGGCATGGTTTGGAGGCATCCCTCTCTACTTTTTTGCTTCCTCTCTCTATGGTGATGCTTGGAAGTCCCTCCCTCTCTCCTCTGTCACTTCTCTGTCTCTCTGCCTGTATGGCAGTTTGTAAGTACAGTGGTACCTCGGCTCATGAATGCCTCAGTTCACAACCAAATAGGGTAACGAACAGAAATTTCTGAAAAATTTTGCCTCGGGTTGCAAACTCCGCATCGGGTGATGATCACAAGTGCGCCTGTCTCCCCCTGAGCACGCCTGTCTCCCCCCATGAGCACGCCTGCGATCGCCCATCTATGGCCGCAGTCACAGTTGCGCTTGTGCAGGAACGATGGGTGTGATCGCAGGCGTGCTCATGCTCGGGGTGGTGGTGGTGGGGAGATGGCCACGCTTTGTGGTTCTTTGTGGTTAAAAAAATAGTTACA
Source organism: Varanus komodoensis (assembly GCF_004798865.1). Taxonomy (NCBI): domain Eukaryota; kingdom Metazoa; phylum Chordata; class Lepidosauria; order Squamata; family Varanidae; genus Varanus; species Varanus komodoensis. Next base: position 7,398,461 of record NW_025336087.1, on the reverse strand, counting down.
GAACGGATTAACCTTATTTACATTGAACCTTATGGGGAAATTTGACTTGGCTCATGACCAGTTTGGGCCACAACCAGAGTCCTGGAATGGATTATGTTCGTGAGCCGAGGTGCCACTGTACTGTGGTTTGTAATGCAAACATTCATAACTTGCGGACTGCCTGTATTTTGGCGTCAACGATGGCTGTCATGGCCAATACCCACCATACTCACACTCACCAGAAGCATCCAGTGCCAGAGGTGAATGACCCTCCCGCACTTTTCAAGCAGCGACCCAAGGCTACACCTTCCAGGTTCCGCAGACTCTTCTGCATCCCTGTTCCTGGGAGATGAAACAAACAAGGCACACTGACCACTGGATCAGCCCTGTGACATTTTAATTCTACGTAAGTCCCCCAATGTATTGGGATTTGGCGCTTTTCTACATGAGGCATTTATTGTACACTCATTCTTCCCGACTCACGTTTTTTATGGATTCTTTATGTGATGCTGTGACCTCTAGTTCACTTCTGTATCTAAACTGCACTTCCAGTGAGTTTTGTTTAGAACATGGAAAAGGTGGTATTAAATAGTATAAAAAAGGAGGGAGGGAGGGAGGGAGATTCTTTTTCACTTGTGTATCTGTGCTATTCCATTATATCACTGTACCAGCTAGGAGTTATATAGCAGGAAAAGCAAGAAAGGAAATGCTCTTTGTGTAGTGCTTGGATCTCAGTTCTGTGACAAAGCTGAATACAGATACAGTTAGCAACCAATTCACAGCCTCACACAGAAAAGCTTTTTATCCTGGTAAACTACCTGAGAGCATCTGCCAGTTGCAGAGTACAAAAACTGATAAATAAATGAATAAATAAATTGGAGAGTCCCATTAAAAACAATTCACTTAATTAGAAGGTAGTGCTGCCAGTCATAAAACTGCACCCATTTTCTTCTCACTCTGCTGTTTTTCTTCTATGGAGAGCTTTAGAAATGGTTGATGCACCGTGTGTTTCTATGATAGCCTGAATCTTTAGTGGGGTTCAGCATCAGTCCACTTCAGTGGAACCCTTGTTTCAACTTGTTCATCTCCCAAACTGGTCCAGATCAGCTCAGGATTCAGCCAAATTTAATGCATGCTACTATTAGATATCCATATAGTTTGTAAATTTGCCACATCAACTCTATTCTGCTTCAGGTTACCTTGGGGACGAAAACCTCTGACGGAGACTGTCAGCAAGATTATCCTTGAGTAAATGTTACAGTGGAGCCCGTAGCATCACAGAGTGCAGTGAAGGGCAAACGGTGCAACTCAGAATCTGCAAGATGCCTTCTATGTCTTGAAGGGGCATTGCAGTCAACTATTACCTAGTGCTGTGCCAATTCCCCCACCCAATCTATTTATTTTCAACTTTGCAGAGATAGGGAGAATGTCTGAGAAGTTTCTTAGTGCACTGTGCGGCTTTCTTAATTGTAACAAAATGGCTGAGATGAGAGTCAAATGCATTTTCTTCTTCAATTTAAACCCTCTTTCGCAGCCTCCATGGCTGCTTCTGCATCCTGAATCCCCCCACCCGCACCCAAGCACTTGGCCAGGACTTTGTCCCTTGGGGCTTTCCAGTACTGCTGCTGGACAAGGTGGGGGCAAATGCTTAGCTCAGTCCTGCTGATGGTGTGTTGTCGTCTACCCTACCAGTGGCTAATTTAAGGTGCTCCCAGCCAGGTGCATGGCATACAGCTCTCTGTCCCCAAGCAGTGGGGAGCAGCTGCAGTCCAGCCACAACAGGTGCGATGTGGTTGGCTCTCTCTTCCAGCAACTGCCACCTGAAGTGCTGCCCAACTAAGGAAGGTCAGAATCATTACCCGGGCGAGGAAAAGGTATTTTTGGTCTGCCCCATACTTCTCATCCTCTGAGTCCAGGATGAGGGCTCAGACTGTGAGAACATGCTTTCTCTGCCATATGAGAGAACAGTGTGGTATAGTGGTTAATGCTGGACTGAGACCTAGATTCAAATCCTTGCCTAACTATAAAGCTTATTGGATGACCGTAGGCTAGTCATCTTCTCTCGTGTTCAGTGATCTCACTGGTTTGTTGTGTGGAGGGAGGGGGGCTGCGCACAATGCCTTGACCTCTTTGCAGGGAAGGCGAGATAAAAATGCAATAAGTAAGTAATAATGATTTAATCATTTAAGCCATTGGCCTTAGCAATAGCTTCTGCAAATACAAATATAATGAATCGCCTCTCTGGATGGCTTTAAAAGTTGGTGTTGTCATTATGTGTCGTCAAGTCATAGAAGCATAGAACAGTAGGGCTGGAAGTGGCCAAGAAGGCCATCGGGTCCAACCTTCTGCTGTTGCAGGATGCCAGTTACACCGTCCCACTCAGAGGACTGTCAAGCTTCTTCATGAATGTCCCTAGGGTGGAGGAGCACACAACCTCTCTTGGCAACTGGTTCCACTGTTGTATTGCTCTAGCAGTTGGGAAGTTCTTCCTTGTGTCTAGCCTTCACCTGGTGCACTGTAGTTTACGCTCATTGTTCTGTGTCCTACACTCTGGGATGAATGAGAGGAGGTGGCAGCCTTTGAGGTGCCTGTAGCGTGCTATTATGTTGCTTCATAGTCTTCTTTCCTCAAGGCTGACCAGGCCCAGTTCTTTCAGCCTCTCATCATAAGACTTAGTTTCCAGGCCCTGTATCATCTTTGTTGCTCTCCTCTGAACTCTCTTCAGATTTTCAGCATCCTTTTTGAACCTGAGTGCCCAAAACTGAACACTGTATGGTGACCCTATGAAAGAAAGCCCTCCAAAATAGCCTCTCCATGATATCCCCACTTAGCTGTTTTAAATTCAAGGCTGGTCTTCTTTTTCTTCTTCTGCCTTTGACTTTCCCCCACTTGTCTTCTCCAGGGAGTCTTGTGTTCTTATGATGTGTCCAAAGTATGACAGCCTCAGTTTGGTCATTTTTGTTTCTAGGGAAAGCCCTGACTTGATTTGATCTAGGACCCACTTGTTAGTCTTTCTTTAAAGGGGAATTAGACAAATCCATGGCACAGAAGTCCATCAGTTCTGATAGCTGCATGCCCCCTCAAGTACAGTGTGACTATGTACACCCGTTGATGGGGAACATGGCTGTGAGATCGCTCTTGATCGAGCATGGCTCTTATGTTCTTAATTCTGAATCCTATCCTTTTCAAAGTAGGCCCTTATCATGGAGCAAACTGAAAAGGCTAACCTGAGTGCCTTTTTTCTGTCTTCAACATTTACCTGCCTGTGTCACTGCTTCAAAAACTGAGCAGGAGAGAGGGATTTTCACTTGTTTTGCTTCAGGTGCAACGTTATCTTAATCCAACAGTGATCAAAGTGAGAGAGGCAGGATCGGTTATAGATAATGTGATTTTCCCTAACCCTAAAGAAGAGTTCTGGGCAATTCAAAAGTTTAAAGGGATTAAGTTGAACTATAACAGGATTAAATTTAAATACACAAGATGACATCCAGTCAGAGATCGTAGAAAAGCAGACAGGGAGGCAAGTAGGGGAAGAGTGGAAGAAGTGATCTTGCCAGTGCAGCACCTGTGTACAAAAAGGTCTCCCCTGGGTATGCAGGCAGAGAAACTGGGGAGACGATTTCACCAACTTTCTCCCAGGCAAGGAGAGATTCTCCAATAGTTTCTTGCAGCTGGGATTGACTAGTTCTTACTAGTCATGACTAGTTCTTACTTCGTCCTTTCCCAAGGTTTCCCCCCTTCTCACCACTGCTGCCGCTTGCACAAGCTACGCCAGCAACAGCTGTGTCTGCATCCGCAACCGATGCACTGGCTCTGCTGTTGTTGCAGGCATAATAGCAGTCATCCCAAAATGATGGTGTGGAATATTCAGAAGCAATTCTGTAAAGTGTCCTCCTTTTTCTAGAGTGTCGAAAAAAGAAAAAAAAAACCCACATCAGATATTTTTCTCAAAGAAAAAAATATTTTAAAACATTTAAGACATACAGGTATGCAGGTATGTGAGGGGATGTCACACGGAGATGAGTAGAGACCTGTTATCCCCTGCAGAGGAAGGCAGGACGCGCTCCAACGGAGCAAAGCTCAGGGAATCCAGGTTCCATTTGGATGCCAGGAAGCACTTCCTGACAGTCAGGACCCCGAGGGTGTGGAATGGGCTTCCACGAGAGGTCGTTGAGGCCGCATTAGTGAGGATGTTCAATGATAGACTGGATGTGTACATGGTGGGCATGTCGTGAGCAGAGCCGGCTGGAGCCGGGGGTCAGACTAGATGGCCCGGGAGCCCCTTCTGACTCGCTGTTTCTATGTTTCTATTTCTGCTCAGAGCTCATCAATGGCATTGAACCAATGAAGAATCTGATTTTTTAAAAACACAAACTCATCAACAGAGTTAAGTAACTTGTCTGCTGAAATGTCATCTTACAACGCATGTGCTGAGGAACTGGTTATGTGATCCCTGACTGGTTGAACACACTTGCCAGAAGGAAGGACTCTCAGTGTTGTGTGGGTTCTTAAAAACAGAGGTGGGGCTCCTTTTTCCAAACCAAGGTCCAAATTCCAATCTAGCACAGCTCTTAAAGGCTACATTCCATATGTGTGGAAAGCCATAATGGGAATGGGGCAGATAAAATGGGAAAGATAAAAATGTGATTCTTCCTGATTTTAAGCCCACTCAGAATAAGCAGCACAAACCTCTATGTGTTCATTCAGGAGCTGGGAGACTGTCGACCCCTATGTCAGCGGGGCTCCTTAAGTAGGGCTGCTTTTATCCTGAGTTTTATAGGAGCTATCCAGCCCTGACTGAGGTGAAATGCATCCACCACCATGGGTAGTGCCTATAAAGCTCAAAATAAAAGCCTAATGGATTAGGAGCCCCATTGACATAGGAGTCAGTGACCAGGGTGGTGTGGTGGCTGGACTGAGGACCTGGCAGAGCTGGGAGCTAGTCTCCACTCAGCCATAAAGCTCACTGAGTGACTTTCAGCCATTCACAAACTCTCCAACTAACCTACCTCACAGGGTTGTTGTTGGGAGGAAAAACATAGACTAGAAGAGCACTGTGTAAGCTGCCTCAGCTTTCTTGAAAGAGGAAATAAAAAGGAGGAATATAAAAGCAGTGTAGCGGTGTTGGTGATGATGACGATCATTATCATGATCAGTCTTTCCTGCTCAGAAGTCAGAAGGACTGAAACACTCAGGTATATTTTCAAATAGAAATAAAATTGAAGGCATTGAAGCACCTGACAGTTAGACAGAGAATATCTGCAAGCAAACCAAGAAAGCAAGCAAGCAAGGAAGCAAGCAAGCACACTAAACAGGATCAAAAGGTAGAAGTAGGAGACATTTTGCCCTCTACAGAAGCTGAAATACCATGCTTTAAATATCCTTTAAAATAGCAAATGAACATCTGATGCAGCTCTGGACATCATCACAGCTTGCCCATGAAGGAAGTTAACATGGAGAGCACATTGCTCATTTAATTCAGGCAGAAGGAACCCTTGGATGTATACTGCATGAGTCTATGCTACATTATTATGCAGATTATGTAATGCAGGATATTTTGCATGACCCTGAAATCAAATGTAAAATGTACTTTAGTTCAAAAATGCTAATGGCAATGTCATGGGTCAAATGTAATTGCAAGACTCAGCAAATGGCTTGGTTTCCATTTGTGCTGTTAATTAAGAAATTGTGCATTAAAAATTATACACAAAACTTTTTTTGAGACAGATTAGCCAATTAATTAAGCTAAAACCCATGGAAGCAAAATAACCTCCTCCAGTGTGTAATGTAGCCAGGAGCAGGAGAGGAAGAAAGAAAAAGAATGAGAGATTGTGCAAAATAGTGAAGCAGAAGCATTTTCTGAGTGTCAGGGTCTGCAGAGCAATGTAGTCCCCCCCTGTGGCATGGTCCACCTTGCAAGTACTTGCAGGATAGGTATCAAATCTGTAGGTGCTTGCAGGATTAGGGGCAGTACGATCAAGTCGTCCAGCTGGAAGCAGTAGGAAGCTGTATAACAGGCTTATCAGCTCTGCTACAGTGCCAGGACCTTTGTACCAGCTGTTCTGAGGGTTTGATTCTGAGGGTTCCTACCTCCAGTCTTGACTCGTGCCTGTTCCCCACTATCTCTCTGAGCCTTGCTGGTTCTCTGCCAACTCTACCTGTGCCTTGGGTTCTACTATGCCTTGCCAAGCTCTCCATCCATCTCCAGGAACCTGGTCCTGGTGCCCTGGTCTTCCATGCCTGGGAGGCCTGTTGCTTATGTCCCAGGGCTGACCCTGAGTGGGATCTAAAATTTTAGATGAACCCTTTTAGGGTGCAATGTTATGCATGCGTAGGCAGAAAAAGCCCTGCAGTTCTGGCTGAGGAATGCTTTTTCTGTCTAAACATGCATAGGATCTCACTCTTACTTGCTTTAAAGTCTTGACCGTACTCCCATCACAATGACCTCTGTGAATGCTTAACAACTTAGTGCACAATAAAGAACCATGTATTATTTCAGAGTGCACATATACTTTTAATGGAGCAATCACTACATTTACAGTCATAGAATAGGCTCAGTCCTGAATCCTTGATCAAACTGGCCTCGTGATTTGGGAGGATCACACAATGGTAGCATCAACTTGAAAAATGCCAATTCTCCACTGATGTAAGTTTTACACTTTATCTCTTGTGCAAAGTGGTGGTTGAACAGAGGCAGTGGCATTGGAGCTACCTACCTTTATACTACTGCACCGATGGAAACAAGGAAATTCCAGAAGGAGGGAGTGCGACCACTAACTCAAGACCCAATTCACAGTATTAAAACACGTGGCGAGCCAGTGGCGTAGAGGTTCAAGTGCTGGACTGGGACTGGGACAGCTCAATTCCCCACTCAGTCCTGAAGCTCACCAAATGACTGTGGGCCAATCATTAACTCTCTGGCTGGGTTCACATGTCAGGACAAGCAACCCTGCATGGTTTCCTTGATGCATGGTTTGTTGCCTAGATGTGCCTGTGGACCATTAAGTAGTTTCTATGCTACTGGAAATTCCACCCTTCTACTCAGTCTTCCCACTGTTGGCACATCGCCCATCAACCACCATGCCTGAAATTCAATCCCATACTGGATGGTTGGAGCAGCTGCTGTCATGAGCTAGGGTTCCTCCCTTCAAAGCCCAGCCCCTTCTTGTAAAGCATTCATTATCAACCATTTTTCAGACGCACAAACACCCAGAATGAATCTCTGAGCATGCACGGAGCAGTTTGTTGAACCCAATCTAGTTTTCACCTCCAGGAACTCTCCTTGGGAGTATGCCTGGGCCCCATCCCTTCAGGAGGGGCCTTCTGAAAACAAGAACACCTCTCTGCATGCCGGTCCTCTAACTGGACATTGCGCCCTGGGGTCAAGAGCCATACCCGCCTGGCCTGTCTCAGTTCCTTCAGTTGCAAGTCTCCTCCTGCTAACTGCATGACTTGGTTATTCCCAGAGGCTGCCTGGCCACCTGGAGAACATGGTCTGATACAGCATCTCTGCTTCACCTATCCCAATGTCTGTAATTAGCCCAAATTCCAAGGACCCCCAGCTCCTCTTCTCCCTCCTCCACCTCCTCCTCCTCAGAAGTCCAGCCAGCAGAACTTCAGGATGTCTGTCTTTCTCACTCCCAACAGCTTCTGCTTTTTCCAGGGGACTTTGTGGTAGGACCAAAGAAATCATGATGGCAGATTCACGTGAGCAGAGAAGCCATGGTGAAGCATGGGAACCATAGAACAGACCATAATTTCTTATTGTGGTTTCTGAAAGGAAGATGTACTATGCTGAAATGCCATGACATGGTTTGGATGACACAACAAGCCATCCTGTGCTAAAACCCACCATGGCTCCTTACATCACCCAAACCTGCCCTCTGTCTGAACTACTTCACAGGATTGTTATGAGAATAAACTGGAGAAGAGGAGGGTCATGGATGCCATCATGGGCTCCTTGGAGGAGAAGGCAGCATATCAATGTAACAAAGAAATGATAAATATGGTAAAATGCTGCACCAGTGACTTTATGACACAATTTTATGTTGCCTACACTGAATGTAAAAGGTCTTTCTTATGCTGACAATCAGGTAGCAAAGAACGTGGGAATTCGCTTAAGATGGAGCCATGCCACCGGTCCATCTCTCCGGTTTTGTTGGCATTGACTAAGAGCAGTTCTTAAGGGAATCAGGCTGGGTTCTGTCCTACTCCTACCTGAACCCTTACTTGACACGCTGCTATGCAAATATGTCTAGACCTACTGATAGATCCACTAATGAGAATTCAACTCGCTTCTTTTCTTTTTTGCCTGCTCTTGTCTAGACTGATTAATCCACTGTTATCTGGAAAACAAGGAGGCTCAGTGGCGCAGCAGTTTCGTGATGCTGGATGTGCCAACCAGAAATGGCCGACCCTCCAGCGGTTTGAGCCCAGCACCATGTGACAGAGTGACCACCCGTCATTTGCCTCTAGCTTCTGCCCACCCAGCAGTATGAAACATGCAATATTGCTAGAAGATCAGTGGGTGCCACTCTGGTGGGAAATGCTGTTTGTGAGGAGAGTGGGAGCTGGTGCTGGACTTGCCCGGATGTGAGGGGAGGCAAGGCGCGATTGGCGGAAGGAGCCCGGATGAGCTGACAACCTGAATACCAGCTGGTCTGCATGTGTCCGGAGTGAGTTGGCCCCCTGCGGTGCACACTGGATAATTGTGTGAGTGCAAACTAGCAGTTGCAGGCAGCCAAGTCTCTACTTCGTATTAGCATTGTAGACTCCCGGCTAATTGTTCCATCACCATACGCTAAATAAATAATCTGGAAAATGTCAAACGAAGGTTCATGACTGGCTATGGTGGACGGCTCTTGGGCACGGAAGCAGCAACATCTGCTGCTCCTTCCTCTCCGTCACCAGGGTGGCCTGGCCCAGAGCGAGAGGCAGGTGAGGCAGGAGGTCACAATGGCAGCAGGGGCCCCTGCTGAGTCGTGGGCCCTCAACGGATGGCTGACCAGGCCTACCCTTGACTTCGGGCCAGGGCTGCATCACTGAGATGCAGAGACAAAGCCGTGCCTTTGAACATTACTATAGTGTTGAGGCAATTTCCAGTATGGCAACTTTGCTTCTATACATTCCCTTGAACCCACAGGACCCTCCATGAATACAGGGAGAAGTCAGCACTTCCTGCTGCAAGCGCCACTGGCCAACCCTGCTCCAGAAACAAACATTTCCACTGGTTTCCATTTGCTTCAAGAGCCACCAGCCCCCCTTTGCACCAGTGCAGGCTCCCCCGGTGTAAGGACCACCTTGGATGCTGCCCAGGTTGTGCAGTATTGTAGATGACCGACCAGTTTACAAACACTGTCAGTTCTTTGAAAAATGCCAGGATGAAAAATGAGGAGAAAATGAGAATACCTCTGGTTTGCAATGATATCATTTAAGTTGTAGAAAATGACTTCTGTAACAGGCAGTTTACCATAAGGAAGGCTGAGCACCAAAGAATTGAGGCCTTTGAATTGTGGTGCTGGAGGAGACTCCTGTGAGTCCCTTGGACTGCAAGGCGATCAAACCGGTCAGTCTTAGGGGAGATCAACCCTGACTGCTCTTTAGAAGGCCAGATCCTGAAGATGAAACTCAAATATTTTGGCCACCTAATGAGAAGGAAGGACTCCCTGGAGAAGAGCCTGATGCTGGGAACAATAGATGGCAAAAGAAGAAGGGGATGGCAGAGGATGAGGTGGCTAGATGGAGTCACTGAAGCAGTCGGCGTGAGCTGGAGCGGACTTCGGGGGACAGTGGAGGACAGGAAGGCCTGGAGGAATGTTGTCCATGGGGTCACAATGGATCAGACAAAACTTTGCAACTAGCAACAACAACAAACAGGCACTTTTAAGAACAAAAATGGCAATAAATTCATGTTTGGCTTTTCAACTTTTATTTTTATAGCTAAATGCTGCAAGATCCTCAAGTTTGGAAGAAACTAAGTGATATCTTTTCTGCATGCCAGTTTTTAAAAATTGAATCCTATCCGCAAGTGTTTATTTGGGCCTCTGTGGTAAACCTATTAAGTATCGCACAGCTACATCTATTTTTACCCCATGAGACAGCAGTTCCGAAGAGCAATTCAGATCAGGCCAACAGCACTGCAGTGCTTTTCTGAAATGCACTCCCCCTTCAGCCGGGCATGCGGAGATTGTGTTAAACCTGCTCAGTCTGTGTTTCACACATTTCCAGGGATTTTTCATTCCTTCATCTGCTCACTGATGCAACTGGGTATTTTAAGGGGTGTACATACATTTCATTCCACTAGCACAAGTGCACAGTTGCACTAGTGTATATGAGTGCAAGTGCACCTATTAGGAAGTTTATGCAAAAGTCCCCTCACCCTGAAAAATAAGGGTTTAAAAAACTGGCCCACAAGAAAAAGGGACTCAGCCAACTCAGAAAAAGTTGTTCCGGTGGAGATTTTGAAGATCAGATTCATAGAAATCCCAGCAAACTTGAATCTGTTGGATTTCTTTGACATTCCCTTCCCACTTGTTAAAAATGTGAGAAATCCAATAGCCAATTCCAGATTTTGCTGTCTTGGCTTATTTTGCACTTTATTATATAATGTTTTTAGACTCTGAGTAGCGAAGCCTTTGAATTGCAGTGAACTGGGATGAAGAGCTGTGCGTTCACTCAGGTGTGCCCACTGGCTCTGCACATGGAGGATGCCCAATTCGGTTTGCAGGAAGGAGAAAAGCACAGGTCTGTAAAGAAATGCTGAAGGTGCTTCCTATTCCATTAAATGTACCAGGGCAGCTGCTGCAGCACTGAGCTCCACATACACATGAGATTCCACTGGGGACTCCCCACAAACAGTCAGTGGAGAAGGTGAATTTATTTCCCTTGTATGATAGTAATCTGGAGTTTTCCACCCTTCAGTTACAGTTCATTAAAAATGTTCATCTACTTAAAAAATAGAAATAAAAAACCAGTGATGCTATGAAAAAAATCAAGAGAAAAGAAGACAAGTAATTATCATAAAACTATGTATAACCAAGGTGATGATTTGCATACAAAGCAAAACCGAGGAAGGAGATGTAACATTTGTGTCTGCAATGATTTTCTCTTTGCAACCATTTTGAATATGCACTAAACTCCCTTCTAAACCTTCCACATTTGTTACTGTGCGACTGGAAACGGATAGGACTCTGCGCCAAGATTTGTGTCATAATTATCTTCCTGAAGGTTAGAGCTGTTGGTTTTCCCTCCCTCTCCCTCTCGCGAAAGAAAAATGAAGATATTAGCTTCCCTACTAGGGCAAAACGAGTTCTCCTCTTTCACATAAACCTGCTGAGAAAGCAGGAGTCTGGGAGGACTTATTGCCACGGTGCTTGTGGCCTCGCATTGCTCCGCTTCCCCTCCGCTTTGCACTTGTTACCTCCGTGCTTTGGAGCCCTGTGGAATAAAACCAGAGCTGAGGCACATGTGTAAACCACAGGCAGCTCTCTAGAATGCAGGAAAGACGAGCACAAAGGTGTCCCTGCGAGTCTTCCTCCTTTCCTTCCTAACCAAGAAGCGAGCACCTATGTTTCGTTATTCCAGATTAATAGCTTGCAGTGCTGGCCTTCGCAAACAGGGCAACTGCAATGTGTGGCTGACGGGTCCTTCCTCAAAATGGAGAGAGAAGGCAGGGGTGCGTCATGATGGCGCCCGGAATGCAGGTTGGTCCGAGGTAAGCGCAGGGTTTGGGAGCAGGCGCTGGACTGGGCATGAGCAACTTGCCGCGTGCCTTCTCTGGTTTTCTCCTTGTCAGCTGCCACTGCCACTGCCCTGAGAACTTGAGCAAGGGGAGGGAAGGCTACATCTTATAGGAGACTCACAAGATGGCAGTGTCTCAAAGGGGAGTCCAAACATGTCAAGAGGCTTCTAGCTCTGATTTTCTGGCTTGTTCTAAGTTCACTGGCAACAAGTAAAAACAATAGATGGGCCTCAGTTTCCTTGATGTTACACTGGATCAATAGGTGCCACCCAGAGAGAAGAATGACTCTGTGAATTCTTTCCATATAGGTATTGATTGGAGGTGTGTGTGTCTGTGGTGAGGGGTTCCATTAACATATAAGCAGTAAAATCTATTTCCTACCAGACAATTTCCTCCTGGAAAATTATCTTTTAGCAATTGATGTGAAAAAATGGTTCAAGGTCGAGGACTAAGAGTCAGGAAATCCGGGTTCTAGTCCTGCTTAGCCATGAAGCTCACTGGGTGACTTTGGGCCCATCACTGACTTGCAGCCTAACCTACCTTGCAGGGTTGTTATGAGGATAAAACGAAGGAGAAATAATCAGGCAGGCTACTTGGTGTTCCTTGCCAGAACTACAAATCTAATGATAGATAATGCAGTGCAGGAGACAAAAAACGATTCACTTAGCCAGAAGGCAATGCTTATATAAGAAGGCTGGCATGCAGTTTCTGAACCCTGTGATAGAACGCTTCTGTTTGCCTTTTGGGGACTGGAAAGGAGCCTTCAAGTCCGGGTGAATTGTACTAATTCAGTTGAAAAATGGTGTGGTCTGGACAGTTGGCAACACTTCCCTTCTAGTCAGTTCCATGAACAACTATCACAGGGCAGGGATGGACAGAAGGGAGCTCTCGATCTTATAGATCTGAGTGATTTTCAGTAGTTCCGGAAGAATTTCTGACTCCCTGTTATTGAACAAGAGGGCGTTTCTTTTTTCCCTTTGCCCCAGTGCTTTCTAAGCCGTGCATCGAAAACAAAAAAAGCTTGCCTGTGGTGGCTGTGGCAGCCCAGAGTCAATGCGTGTGCATGGAGTGCTGGGACTCAAAGCAAACCCCTGCATGAAGCATGCGCTTAGAGGCAACCTGCTTTCTACATGTATGTTCTCCCACTGCTATTTCACAGCTGGGTTACTGGACCGCTGGTAAAAAAACACAGCAGATCCTGCAAGGCCAAAATCTGCCTGTCTCTGACCCTGTACATGCTTAGACCAGGAGGAGGAGGAGGAGGAGGAGGAGGAGGCATACTCCCAGCATGCCCCAGCCAGCCATGCTAAGTATGCATAGGACTGTGTCTTTAGTTTAGAGCAGGGGTCCTCAAGCTTTTTCTAAAGGGGGCCAGTTGACAGGCGCCAGCAGTGGGCGTGGGCCACCAAGGCGGTGCCGGCGGGGGTGTGTGGGCTGGTGCACGCGCATGCGCACGTGAGGTGAGGCGGAGGCGCACGCAGGGCGAGGCGCTGGCTTGCCCGCGAGGAGATCGTTTTCTCTGAGCTAGTCCAAAGTGATCTCCTCACGAGCAACCCGCAAGTCTGCGCACGCCCAGCAAGTGCAAAACCTGTGGGGCGGGCCGGTTAAATGGGCATGGCGGGCTGCATCCGGCCCGCGGGCCTCAGTTTGAGGACCCCTGGTTTAGCGTATCTAACATTGCCTCTTTGTCATGGCAGTGAACACATTTATACAGTCTGTGCCTGGCCGTTGAGGTCACCCACTGCTACCTCGCTTGGAGGTCTTCCTGATTCCATGCTCTGTCTCAAGATCCTCTGGCCATTTTGCTCAGGGTGGGTAATAATCTGTCCCCACTGCTCAGGGAGCCATTCAGACACGTTGATTGCCCATGGGTTAAGCTTTCCCTAGGCTCTCACGCACAAGCAGGAGAGAGAGGATGCACGGCCTCCCACCTTTAGTTAGCAATCCATGGGTGGCTCAGGCTAACCTACCTCACAGGGTTCTTGTAAAGTTAAATGTAGAAGAGGAAGACAATTATGTAAGCCACCCGGGGTTTCTTGCTGGAGAAAAGGTAGGATACAAAAATAATAGGTTGTATATATCCACACATGCACAGAATTAGGGGAAAGTGGATGTTCATATAGCCTCGGGTTCACACAGCCCATTTCCTTGACTGCCAATTATCTGGTGGTTTCCTGGATTTTGTTTTTTTCCCCAAGCTAAAAGGCTGAAATGCCTCCCTTAAGGCTTCATGTCAGTGAGAAAATTAAGCCAGAATTTGCTCAGCCTTGCCTGTCTGCTTTTCTTTCACCCTGTCCCCTGTACCCAGGGCATAGCCCTAATAATTTCTCCAAAATTTAATGTTGCCTTCAGGCTGCAAGGGGTTCAACATGCCTGCTCTAAAATCCAGACCAATCTTGCCCAATCTGCCACTTGCCCTCCAGATGTTCTGGACTACAGCTCCCATCATCTTCAATAAGATGGCAGTTGCTGTCCAACAGAGGTCTCGGTTGAGAAAGGCCGAATCCTCTTTAAGAAACTGGGCACTGTCTATTCTATGCTGTTATGCAGATTTCCAGCCCAAGTCCATCACAGTCAGCAATAATGTTAGGAATTCTTATCTTGTTTTTCAATTTACAGCAGCAATAATCTACATTAAATGCATTCGTAGCAACCCTCGATAGTTAAGTAGGAAATGCAGTTGTTCCCTCGAGGTTAATATATGCGTTCCTCCAATTGGAATGCATTGGGTTGACTGTCTAGATTATTTAACTTAATATACATTATAAATTATTTAATTTCCAAAGCCATACTCTTGCTGAATATGATTGAAACAATTATTCCTAGGCACAATTGTCCCAATAACATTACACGATCTTATGAAATCCCAAGACAGTAGTTTTACCTCAGCTATCTACTGCTGTTCATAAACTTTTCACACTGTGTGGATTTTTTTTTTTTTTTTTTAGGTTATAGCGCTGCTAAAACTATTTGCTTGGAATGCATCCTTGGGTTCAATAGGAGACTAAGTCTTATTCTATATTTAATGAGAAGAAAATCCCAATTACAAAGGAATAGACCAGGCTATAAAATATAGTAATGTAAAAATTGTGTAGACTTCGAGTTTCTTTCACCCTCTCCCTTAAACTTCGGGATATAAGAAGCAGGGCTGGTCCGAGCCATTTTGCTGCTTGAATCAAAGGACAAAGGGGCCCCAGCCTCATCCCTGCTGGGAGCTACCCAGGCTGCGGGCTAACTCTTACTTCAGCCTGTGCGAGGGGACCGTGTCCACTGCCCCGCCTGGGGGAGGCAGGCTGGCTCAGGGAGTGCCGGGCTGGCCACATGGCTTTGATGGCTCGGTCCTCCAACACTGCCCCACCCCGGACACCTGCTGCTTGAGGCAGCGGCTTCACTCTGCCTTATGATAGGGTCGGCCCTACAGTGGCCCTTGTAACGTGGTCCCAAAGAAGGCGTGCATCACCAAAAGAATAAAAGCTGAAGACAAAAGAGGACATCTACTTGCATATGCTAATTGGTATGTATAGATTCAAATTTAGAAGACAATATGACAATGCATAAATAGAAGCACAGTCTGTAAGCCTGTGACCAAGTGACTGGCATGCCTGACTCAGTTTGCTGTCCTGGTGCTGTGGGTGGGTAACTTCTAGGCTGACCAGTTCTTACACACAGTTCTTTATCTTTCGACTGGCCTTGGTCTGGACAGTCTGTCAAATCAAGGATGCTTTCGAAGCAGAGGACAGTCTTCCAGCAGCCTTTCAAGTAGAGGACTGTCCTCTATGAAAGGTGGCCACCCTGGCCAGCTCAAGAAGTGTTCGCTGGGCAGACTGCAAGCCCGTCTAGTCTAGCATGCTGTTTCTCAGCATAAACAAGCAGCTGCCTTCAGCATGGCCATAAGCAGCTCAGCAAGGCAAGCACCCGGCCATGCGCTTGCTCCCCAGTGGTGAAGGTGAAGAGGAGCATGGAGAAGCACACCCCTGGGACTCTATTTTCAGAGCAGAAGTAGGGAATGGCCGCATCTACCAGAGTACATGCGTAACGGAGGGAATCCTTTTGCTCTGGCAAATGCATGAGGGAAAGGGGGGCTTTCAGGTTGCACTTTTGTTTGTGACTGATTAGCACAGAGCAAGCCACAGAGTGCAGAACATTATCAAGCAGAGCCTGCGTGGTTCTTTTCTTGCCTGGGTGGAGCTCTTGCTTCCTCCTAGCTGCTGAAATAGCAACCCTTTTCTGTTGGATTGTTGGCATTAATAATGAAACGCTAAAAGTTGCCCTTAGCTGAAAATGTTTTGCACAGTGTTTTTTGGAAGTCAGACTTCTCTATGGAATTGAAAGTAGGCACCACTGAGCTCAGTGGGGCTGACCTGCACAGGATTTCCAACCTGCTGATCCCATTATGCTTTTCCAAGGGGTGGGTGCGGTGAACTCCACTGGTACTTTCACGGTGAACACAGAAAGCTGCCTTATCTGGAGTCAGTCCTTGAAACTGAGACTGGCAGCAGCTCTCCAGATTTTCTAGCCCTGCCTGAAGATGCCAGAATGCAGTTTGGACTCGAACCTGTAGCCCTCTGCATGCAAAGCGCGTGCTCTGCTAGTGAGTCTCTGCCCATTTTGTAGCTTCTGCCCTTCAAACTGGCCATCACACCCTTGTTCTACTGGGGTCTGGGGACTTTCTCTGCACCTGGAGACCCCAGTTAGCTCACATTGGCAAGAATCCACAGCTATTAACTAGCTAATGATAGCCCCACACCCATTTCCTTTATCTAATAGTGTTAGGAATATCTCTATGTCTCAGACTTCTTGCCATGTCCCACCAGATGTCAGAGCTCCAAGCATGCATTGTGCAGCTTTAAAGACTTTTGCAAACTTCTTATAGCATAAGTCAGCCTTCCCCAGCCTGTACAGGGAGGCATGATCTCCACCTGGAGCTCTTTGGAGGAGAGGCAGCCTATGCATGTCAGCATGTGGCCTATACATACATTGAATGCATGCATAGATAACCCTGCCTGTGTTTTTGGGGAGCCACTGACATTGCTGGCCTGAATAGGTTGTCATACAGTATTACTGTGGTATAATGAATCTGCTTATGTTCCTGTATAGGTTCTTAGTCTGAATAACACGGGGGGCATCAAGATGTTTTACAGGAGGAGTAAATCTTCCCCATGTTCTTCCACCACCTTCCACTGACCCTGGCAAGGCTCTGCTCCTCCCTTTGGTCCCCCCAGTTTTCACTGACTGTTTCTCCGGCTGGCCTTCCATTGTTCGTTTTCATCTGGTCCTCCCTGCCACACACCAATTGATCCCGTTTCTTTCCTCCAATTTTGTTTCCCATGTATACTGAATGAGCAGCTGTCAGAACAGAAGTCTCATTCCACGGAGAGCGGCCACATGCCAAGGGGAAAGAAGTGTATTCAAAGCAAAGTCAAGGATATGTTTACTGACAGAGGAGCAAGTCTCCCTGATAGATGTCATATGTAATAAAGAGTAGCAGCAGGGGAAGAGAAGGGAAGTGGAGATGATTGGAGATGGGCTTCAGGAAGATAAATGTGAACCATGCAGTGTTTAAGGGCACTTGCAGAAGCCCCTGGTTAGGATATGCCACTGAAGTGAAGGCAAGGCAGTCTGCGCCATCTCTTTGTTCAAGGCCCATCTGCAATCATCTCCACATGCCTTGGCTAAAGAAGTGTATTCAAAGCAAAGTCAAGGATATGTTTACTGACAGAGGAGCAAGTCTCCCTGATAGATGTCATATGTAATAAAGAGTAGCAGCAGGGGAAGAGAAGGGAAGTGGAGATGATTGGAGATGGGCTTCAGGAAGATAAATGTGAACCATGCAGTGTTTAAGGGCACTTGCAGAAGCCCCTGGTTAGGATATGCCACTGAAGTGAAGGCAAGGCAGTCTGCGCCATCTCTTTGTTCAAGGCCCATCTGCATCTGCTGAGAGTTTCTGAACAAATCCTTATCCTTGCGCTACCGAGGTTTGCACTCTCAACTTTTCAGCTCTCACTTTGGTAAACCTCAGGCACTTAATCCAAGCACACGCCTCACAACCAGGGCACACCGTGGGAGGTATGTTAGGTTAGTCTCCTTTTAAAGAAAAAAGCTGTACAATTAGACTGGGCCGCAGTGCCTGCCCTCTCTGCTTACTGTGCTTCCCTGATCACAGGTTGCAAGGAGGAAGCAGGACCTCCACCTAGGCTGCTATTTTGAAGCATCCATAAGGGACCATGAGAAAGGTTTCCCCCTACACATGTCTGCTGGCAGCTGCACACTTCTCCACATCCCTTCCACCCAGCCCCGTGTGGCCGGGCTGAGGGCAGGAAGCCCTGTCTGCAGTTTGATTGGGCTTCAGCTATTGCCACGGTGCATCAGCCCACTCAGAATCAGCCTCACAACCAAGAAAAGAAACCACGTAGCCAGTGAGATGCGGCTTTGAGACAGCACCCGCAATCAACTCAGAGTGAGGCAGTTTTTCCCTCGCTGTGGGATTGCATTTGGGAAATCAGAAAGGAGGTGCTACCAAGGGGCAGTGAGGGGTGGAGAAGGGTGGGTTCTCTGGAGAAACTGTCCAGTAATCCAACCCAAAGCCCACCTTTGAGGGGAAAATGTTTGCTAGAAAGAACTTTGAGTTTAGCCTTACCTTTGCTAGGGATGACCGCCCCTCCCCCCACACGCTTCATATTTTGGCCTTATGAAATTGCCCTGATTGGCAGATATGCAAAATACAAAGTAACTCAGTTCTGTTCTTTCATGTGCATGTTACTGGGCAAGATTCAGGATGGGTTATTGATGCAGAAGGGCCTAAACTACTCAGAACCAGGCCGCACTTTCTCCTATATTGACCCTATATTGAGGGATGCAGATCGGGCCTTCCTGCACAGCAAGCAGTGGAAGGGCCTAACCTGTGGAATTCTCCCCAAATAGCACCATTTACTTGAAGGCCCAGTCTATTATAGCCCGTATTTTTGGTATGACTACATTGCATGCATATCCTTCCTTTCTTCCTCTTGCAGGAGATCCAAGGCAGTTTACAAGGTTCTCTGCTTTCCATTTTATTTCCATAACGACAACCCTGTAAAGTAGGCTAGCACTGACTGGCCCAAAGGTATCAGTGGGCTTCATGACTGACCGGGGACAAGACCCAGATCTGAATCCTAGTCAAGCATCCTTAACTACAGCACTACACTGGCTCCCCCACATCTCAACCAGAGCTCAGACAAAAAGTAGAAGAAGGGCCCAATGCAAGTTAGCAAGATTTCAAATGTCTCTGTTTGGATTTTGGTGTCAAAAACATACTTCTAAATGTATGATTCAAGTTAGGAATCAAAACCTGACATAATAATCACTTGGTGCATTGGTCTCTTCAAGGGCAAGCCTTCCAAATGAAATTAAATGAACAATGCATGCAAAATTTGCGAAACTGGATGGTAAGTCAGTTGTCAGAAACTGTCAAGTGCAGACTGTGATGCCATTTCAGCTGCCACTTACTGTCAGAGGCTGATTGCTACATGTCAGATCCTGCCAACTCTTGACAGCTACTGTAAAAGCCTTGGGTGTCAGATGCTGGTGACAAATCATGCTGATACTTGCACATCTAGAAAACATTCTAGCAAACGTTATTATCAAAATTCATGGTGAAAGTTTTTCTTTTTAATGGAGGAGGATGTTCCAGCAGAATCCAGACCTCAATGACTTGTTTGCAGTGGAGTCCAGTGATGTTCAATTAGGGCTGGATTCCTCCATTTGCGTTGGACAGCAACTCCCATAACTGGCCGTATGGC
The DNA here is from genome assembly GCF_004798865.1 of Varanus komodoensis. Lineage (NCBI taxonomy): Eukaryota > Metazoa > Chordata > Lepidosauria > Squamata > Varanidae > Varanus > Varanus komodoensis. The sequence goes on along the minus strand of NW_025336087.1, from coordinate 7,378,964 downwards.
TAGCTGGGAATGATGGAGGTTGCAGTTCTGGAAGGAACCAAGTTGGGGATTAAAGATAAGCAAATCTTTTCTTCTCTGGATCACTTTTCTGTATTGCTTCCTATATTTCCAATCCGTTTCTATATTAATCTGTGGATTTTGTACATATTCCCTCAAAATATGTACACTAAAATGAATTTATGCATTTAGTCTCAAAATATGCAGTTAAATGAAACTACTGGGAATTTCCACCATGAAAACAGGAATATAATGGAGTTTTCCTTTGGTTACCTGGTCACTTGTGTAGCAGGGCTGTTCTAGTGGTCCTGGACATTGGCCCCAGAGTTTGACTCCCCCTGCTGTATGGCTTCCACTGCCAGCTTCCATTTCTCATCCACTGGGTACTACATTTTCTGTCATATAGGAAACTTTTCTAGTTTCTTTATATTATACACAAGACATTAAGCCAAAATGACACACCCCTCCCATTTGCATTTATGCTTTCCAAAGGAGAGATTAAAGGGAAGAAGAAGAGATCAAAGTGAAGAGGGAGATGAGTTTCGATTGACATAATGAAATGATTAAATGTCCTTGGCTGAAACATCCAACTTGTTCATTTTCTGAAGCATTTGATATAAATTTTCCAGCTGTATTGCCCTCTAATTTCTTCACAAAATGAAAGTTCAAACAAAACGCACTTTCCTAAGAAACAGTTTTGGCCTTTCAGTTGCTGCTTTAGCTTGTGTAATCAGGCAGGCCCAAGACATTTTGCTACCTCGCGCAAAGAAGCTGCCTCATTCCACACTCAGATTTTAAAATAAATAAATACATAAGCCTGTTTCTTGCTAAAATTTGGCCGCAAACCACTCCACGGTACCAAAAGAGTTCAGCAGGATAAGTCTGGTGCTTTTAATGCTCTCTTGTGCTACACTTATTATTTTTTCCTGCTGCTGCTGAATTTGGCAGCAGGGACTGTACCAGGCTATGGAGAGACCTAAAAATGGGACACAATATGAAACCCACACTCAAGGGCTGAGTACAGCTCGAGTGTGTGTTCTCTTTGAACCGTGAGTCATGTTTACGCATAAACAGGGTTATCGTATTGTTTGAACCCAGCTGAGATGATAAACCACGGTGAACAACCCATAGTTCACAACCCAACAACAACCTGTGAATTCTTTTCATGGATTGTTTGTTATTAATAAGTCATAGCCTGTTAGCATGGTAGGGTTCAGACAAGATGGTAAGCCATGTCTCAAGAACAACCCACAGTTCAATGACAACCCATGCAAAACTCATGCTCAACTCCTGAATGCAGGTTATTATGCTATCTAAACATCCCTCCCTTAAAGCATATAATCTGAAATGTACCCCTTATAGTATTTCTAAGCTATCAAGAAAACTAAGATGTAGCACTAGGGTTTGGACAAACCCTTTCAGAATTCATGGACTTCCTCACATGTTCAGTCTGGTCTTGCAAAGTGAACCGAGCCAACAGGAAGTCTGTGTCAGCATCCAGGGCATGGGCGGCTGGGAATCAGCTTGGGGCACCAGGACCCAGACAACCAGGACAATATACAGGCCCATTCCAAATCATTGTCAGGCAGCCCAGAGATCAAGGCAGGTAACAGAAGTGCAAGGTAGCCCAATCCAAATAGAGCAGAGCAGTCAGTGTCAGTCAGGAGTTGAAAGCCAGAGAGACAAGCCAAGGAGAAACGGATACCTGGGACTGGAGTGGAAGCTGGAGCAGGTGAAGCTGGGCATGATCCAGAGGCAGAGTCTCCAGAAGCAGGTTCCAGAAGGCACAGGGAGCTCCAGCAACATCAAGACCCTTTAATGCGGAGGCCACATCTGAAGGGAAGATCCGGTTCTTATATAGCCCTTCCCTCAGCGCTTCCAGGTGGTGCTCAGAATGTTCCAGGTGGCTGCGATTGACTGTGGGCCCCGTCCTGCAACCACCAGGGCCGCTATTCTGGTTTCTGGCCAGAAGAGGGAGCCCTGGTGCTGCCCCAGAACAGGCAAACACAACTGGCAACCTTCCTCATCAGGAGTGGCTTCAAGATGTGAAAGAGGGGCACCGTGAGGGGCACACCAGCCACCATTCCTGGTGATCAACCTTCTTCTCCACTCTCTGGGTGCAGAAGAATGGCACTGCTTGGGCAGCAGGAGGGTCTTGATTCCTGGTTTGCTCATGATTCATGATCCCTGGGTGCACTCACCCGGAACTTGGATTGTGACTGCTGCAAAGTTGATTGGAGTCCAGGAAGACAAAACTGGGGAATCCAATGGATTTTCTGCACAAAATGGATTCCTCACACATCCCTACATAGCACACACTGAAACCAAAACAATAATAACCATACTGATTATTAGAGAAAAATGAAAATGGACTGTTTTTATATCTAACAGACCAAACAGGAATTTATTTCAAGCTGTATAAAAATGGCCTTTCAAAATTCTCCACCCTCTTTGTGGGCAGAGAAATTGGGAGAGCAATTTTGCAGAATTCCTGCATAACAGAAAGAAATTCCCCCCAAATTTCTTACAGGTAGGGCTCCCATTGGCAGGGACTGTGGCAGATTTTCTTTTTGCAAAAGGGTTTTGTTGGTTTGTGTTTTGCCCTGCCATGCCAGTAGCAATAGCATCCGCTCTGTTGGCAGGTCAGCCTCCATTCTGCATCCACCACAATACAGGAGGCAATTCAGCTCCAGGGAATAGATGGACCAAGTGCAGTGCCAAAATCTTTCCTTGCCTTTCTGCAAATTTTCTTTCCCCCAAGCAGGCATTTAGTTTTCTGCCTCAGTGTCAGGACGTTTTATAATTTATTTTGAATTTTCCTCATGCACCTTGTAAGGTAAGTATGAGAAAATTTCTCCAAGATCTTTTTCTCCTTTGAGTTTCTTTTTGAAACTAATTTCCTTTCTTTTACACTGAATGAGGATGGTCCAAAAGAATATGGAAGACATTTCTGACACAGCACTAACCAGTGGGTTGGATGCAGAATAGACATGCTCACAGAAGACCCACTGAATAAATCTAAATTGGTCCTACGTAAAGTAGACCCACTGGAATGAATGGGACTTTAATTAGTTATCAGAAATCAATAGGAAACAAGTTAGTCTTGACTAATTTAAGTGCCATCCATGTCAATGGATCTACCCTAAGCAGAATTAAGTGTAGACCCAGTCCATAAACACAGCACAGCCGCTTGGCAAGAAATGACCCAGATGCTTTCCAGACTCCTCTGCCTTCAACAAGCCCCCACTACCCTTTCACAAGGGTATGTTTGCATGGAGGGGATGATGTCTGACAAGGAAAGCAGTGGATCTTCCGTGGATCTTCTTTTCTGAAGTTTCTTTTCAAAGGACTTCTTTTGTTTTCTTTTTTCCCTTTCCTTTCCCTTTTTTTCCTAGAAAGCTTGGAAAACCTAAATGCTGGCTGAGATAGATGGAGTTGCCCATCACTGCTGAGCTGTGGATAATTGCAAGTTTCCCTGGAGAATTTGGCTTGCCTCAGATGAGTTTGAAAAGTGCAGCTTTGTGGAAAGGCACTCGCTCTCTCCCCCCCCTCTTTCCTCCCTCCCATACTTCTATAGATCCCTTCTTTTTACGAATGGTAAAAGAAGGACGACACTTCCTGCGTGGTTACCTTTGTGGTTTCCCTGTGTGGAAGCTATCGAAGAACTGAAAGTTGGGAGAGATTGCAAAGGCAAGTGTTTTCCCCAGAACAGCAAATCAGATTATTAACACTGGAGAATTTACAGGACTCCAGTTGAAGCACGCACACGCACACCCCACCCCCACACACGCACACACCCAACAGCTATAACTAACACAATCATTTATTCATATTGAAAGAACACTTTGCACATTAATTAAAACTCTCTAAAGGGAGAATGTGAGGTTGTGATAAAAGGGAAACTAAACCAGGAAAAATCCAAAAATGACATCTCAAGCAGCAGATGAAAAAGAATTTCATCTGTCATTATCAGCCCATATTAATAACATCCTGTCCCTCCCAACCTTCTCTCTTTCTTGAGGAGAAAAAAAGAAAGCTAATTTCACCCAGAAATGCAATTCTGCTGAGATCGGGATTCCTTTGGCGTCTGATCTGCACCGGGGGGGGGGATGTTCCCCCCAATTATTGTCTTCACTCTTCAATTATACTTGAATAAAGCCTGTACCCATGTCAATTGGAGACAAGGAATGCCTTCACGCCCATTAGTGCCATTTGCATTAGGCCAAAAGAGTAACCAAGATCCAAGGTGGAATGTGCAGGTCTCATGCTTTCCATCCGCAGGTGCAGAAGGGACTGTGTACATGCAATGTTGCCGTTGAGAAGCTTCCTAGATTGATCAGGCTCCAAGCATATCTATAGCCCTCTTCAGGCATTCTTCCATCTGTGTCAAATGCACCTGCCAAGAAAAGGGGGCTCAAGCCCCACCCTCTCCATCATGGCATCCACTGTTCTGAATCCACAGGGAGTCATGGTGTGAACAGCAGAGCCTCCGGTACCTTGAAGATTGACCTGGGCTTAGAGCACATGGGGCTTAGAGCAGATTTTCCAGGGTCCTGGATTGTGTGGAGAACGTCCACAGAGCAAGGAAGTTCTACACAGGACCATCTCCCTCAACACGTGTGGGGCAACAGAAGCACATGAGCATGGCAGTGGGACTAGAGCAAACCTCCTGCATGTGCATTCAGTGCAGGATGCAGAATGTCTGAGGAGGACTCCTTTCTATATGCAGTTATACCAACACCTGGACAAAACCTTCTGGTTGGTAGAGACATTTGGAATTTTGAAAATGTGTCATGGGCATGCTCACAAAATGGCTGCTTGACTGGGCTTGCCCATTCACAAAATAGCTACTGTGGTCCTGGCAGCTCAAAATTCCCATTTCACCATGGGAAAACTGATGAGGCTCAGACAAGTAACCTGCTCAAAAGACCACACACAAGATAGAAGTGGGATAGAGGTACCCCAAATGCAAAATATTTCCCTGAACAGCCTGGTGCACCTCAGAACAAAGCACTGAGTGGTGCCCTCCCCATTCCTAAACAATACCTTTAGGACCCTGCGCCAGGATCCTTGGAAGCCATGCTGATGCTGAGGGCCAACACCTTGCAGTGTGCCAACGTGCAGTTAGATGCTATTAAATCTAATAGCAATGAGATTAAATCAAACCTGGGAGGAACAGGGAACCCAGAGGGTTCCAAGAGAGGTGTCTACAAGCACATCAGTGCACAGAGACTCCAGGCTGGACTCCAGCCATGCACTAAGCATGTGTGTACGATAGTTTATTTATTTATTTTTATTTATTAAAACATTTTTATGCCGCCCCATTCGCCGAAGCCTCGGGGAGGCTCACATCATTTATTGCTTCTAATTGTTCCGAACTCTTTCAAACTATTCCAAACTGATATATGCTATGGATTTATATTTGGTTTACATTGTTGCATTTCAGGGTTTTAATGTTTCCAAACTGCCTGGAGAGTTTTGGCTTTTGAGTAGTCCTGGAAGAATGGAATGAATACTGATGGGTAAGGGCTTGGATCCTGGCTTGCCTAATCAACAGAGCCTGGCCAGCCTCTGGCACGGTGCATGTCCAGTTCCAGTTCTTCAGGCCTCGGCCACTCACTCTGGGGATCCTGAGCTGGAAAACACAACCCCTTAACCTAGAAGTGGGTCCAGCCATCAGCAACTTTTGCCCAACACCCAGATTGCTTTGCAAAGCCCACAGTGGGGATGTGTAGGTTTAAAGTGCCTGTGACACAGTTGAAGTGCAATACATTCATTTGTTCCTCTTGGTGTGGGACCACCTCATTTCCATTCTATCCCATTTCTTGGGTGGGGCACTTGAGCACTGAAGCACATAGCCTTCTATAAAATATTCAGGTTGCATTAAAAGTAGGATGGAAGGACATAGGAGAATTGGCACTGGGCATATGGAAAATGCCTTTGGTACTCTGAATGGCGAGAAGAAAGCAGCAGGACTCAGCCCATGCCGGAACAGCCAGCGTGCTCAGTTGCTGGAGCGCTCAACTGCAGAAGCATCCAGCTTCATACCAAATAGTGGGGACACATTAGGAAGAGCAGGACAGAGAGAAGGAGAGCGCACAGGCACCAAGTAACTAACAACAGTCCCGAAGCAGCTTTGCATTTGAGCAAGTGTGTCTAAGCAGATGGGAGGGAGGAGAATTTGAAGTCCGCTATCATAAACAGTGTCCATAAAGTATCAGTAATAATAACACAGCTGCAATCTTCATCTTAGATACCAACATTCTGGAGACAAACCTCATCTTTCTCAATACAAAATATAGCACTCAGAAAGCACAGCGGCTTGGATCTTAGGCACCATGAGTGGAAGAAATGTCACAGAAGAAGGATTTCTCATGCTCTCCTTCCCCCTGCAGCCCTCGCCCACCCCCAGAAGCCTCTCTGGAAGTTGGAAACCCTCCCAAATTGCTGATACTCTGGCATGAAGGGAAGAGGAATGGCCTCCAGTCAGGCAGAGGGACATTGCACAATCTGGTGAATGGCTGGACATGGAGGAACAGAAAGCTCTGCCTCCTCCTGCCAGAATAAAACAATCCAGGAGGGAAGCCATCTTTAAGCCATCTGTGACCTGCCTGCAGCTACTTTGCAAGCCACTGCTTCTTACCCTGTTGAAGCTACCAACATTTATCCATGCGGCTGCTACCACATTAAGGTAGCCCCACATCCACTGAACCCTTGGTGATAGGAAGGCCCCAAACACAGAAGCTTCCAATCATCCAGTGCAGGGCAGAGGCACCCACCTGCTTGCACTGCAGATTTCGTGGGATTGGTTAGACAGGTAACACTAGAGAGGCAGTGATGCTTCAGAGGGGGAGGGCAGGAGGTTGGAAAAGGTTCAGCATAATGCTTCTCCAGTATCCTTCGCATCCACCAGAATGTCCCCTTTCTTCTTCCTCTTCCTCCTCCTCCTCCTCCTCCAAGGTTGCTTTTCTGACTTCAGAGAAGCAGCCACTGCGGTTCTTTCCATGCCACTGTGGAGATGCGGAAGCAAGATCTCCCGCTAACCCCTCTGAGGAGGGAGTGCTGTCTCTGCTCTTAGAAGTGGAAATTTGCACTATCCTTTGGCCCCTCAGACAATTTGTAGGGGTGACAAGATTGCACCCTAAGCACATGGAGACTAAGCAATAGAAAGGACCACTTTCTACCATACAAACCTGCCTGGGTCTGAAGATGACCAGGGGAGGCCCTCGTCTGTGGACAGCCACCACCAGCTGTGTGTTTGGCGGGGATGAGAGATGACCTTCTTGGTGGCTTTGGAATTCCCCACTTCTGGAAATGAAGTTGGCTCCCTTTCCCTTGTCCTTATGGCAGCAAGCAAAGGCCTTTTTATTCTTTGGCATATAAGCTGTTTTTGTTGGGTTGTATGATTTTTCCTTTTAGTCTCATGCTTTCAACATTTTCATCCTCAGGTTATGCTTTTATTTACATGGTGCCATTTATTGTTAGCAGCCTTGAGTATCATGTTCTGATAGAAAGGTGGCATATAGAAGGAGGTGAGGGGAGGAGCTGATTTCCCATTGTGTTCTGTTCAGTCTGAATTCCAGCATTTTTCTTTATTAATGGACCAAACCCACATCTAAACCCTTTCAGCTCCAGACTCACATTTAGACGTGCCTGAAAGCTCCCATGTGCTGGTGCTGGCTATCAGCCACTGCTGCACAGAGTTCTCAGGTTCGAAACAGCTGCATACCGATAGCCAAGAGAAGGAGTTTAAAACAGAAACTGGTTTCTACAAGCCCAGAGAAGAAAGCCTAACCTCTCTCACAAAGTAACTCAGTAAGGTTTGCATGAATGTGCCAGGTTGAATTTTTTCCCCCTTCCGCATATTGCCATTTCCTCATTCAGACCCTAATGTGGAAGGCTGTTCTGCAGGGTTAAGATCTGCAATGTGCAGCCTCGGCCTCCAAGGCCATGAAAAGTTTGCATACCTGGATCCCGCAAGAAAATCTAGAGCATCCCGAGGCCTGTGGTCGGTGCAAGTGGCCACTTGGGGGCACTGTTGTTCAGTACGAATAGAGGGCCAGGAGCATTTATCTTTCCTTTAAAAAGGCAGTTTTTGCTGTGACAGGTAATTTGGCACATTTCTCCCTGAAATCTGCCAAATGATTTGGCAGATATTTCATATACATCTGAAAATAGGAGCACCTGCTGCTGGCCTACAGGGAGGAGGGAGGGATTCTATTAGTTGCTAATTACAGATCCTGTAACGAAATGCAAGTGGAGGAGACATCAGCCAGCCATTCTTTGAGGGCAATGGAAGGCTTTTAAGAGGAATGGAATATGCAGGCGCCTCTCCTGTTCAGCTGCTCCCAGGCACTCAGACAGCTTCCCAACTTCTCGGAGCAACATCTGCCTTTGAAGGAAAGCCGGAGCTTGGAGGTTCAGTTGTGGCAAGCTGGTGGCTTCCCAACAACATGTGCCAGACGGGGAGCGGCATGGCTGACAAGCAGGTGCGGGGAGGGGAGGCATGAAAGGCCAAGCCCCACCGAATGGACCTGGGATGGGGAACCTCTTTCAGCCCAAGGGCCAGGCGCCATTTCAGAGAGACTCCCGGGGGCTGTTTCCCTCCGTGGGTGTAGTGGAAGAAGATGGGGATGGGAGCACAGGGCATGGGCAAGATTCCAAAATACTAGCACAGTTTGGCCTAACACTCTTGGCCAGTGACTGCTCCGTAGGTGGGGCATTGCAGCCCTTTAGGATGGGGGTAATAAAACTGCACAAAAGCAGTGAATATACAAAGTCTCTCTATGCAAAAGAAGCCACTGGTCCATCTAGTCCAGGAGTATCTGTGATGGACTGTAGTTTCTGTCCAAGGTCTCTGGCAGAAATGTTCACAGCCCCACTATGAAATTAGGTGCTGAGATGAGCTCAGAGGAGGGACTTGAGACTTTCTGCAGACAAAGCGTGCATTCAGCCACGGAAAAGTGGGCCCTCCTAGACGGCACCCCCACTGCATTTCTTGTCTGGGATGCTTTGTGAGTTATACAAAATGACTCCAGAGAAGAAACCTGGTGCCCTCCAGATGCTTTGGAGAGCAGCTCCCAGAAGCCCTGACTAGGAGCCATGCTGGCTGGTGGGTGTAGCAGTGAAAATGCGAAAGAAGAGAGGTGCGTGGCTATTAAGAGGTGTGGCTTTTCTGTTTTGGTCCCCAGTTGTGGATGAGCTTCCCAGAGAGGTTCGTTTGATGCCTATATTGTGCCATTTTTGGTGCCATATGAAAATCCTGGACATGTTAGCTTTTCAGTGTCTGTTTTTTATGTTTTTAAAACCTGTTCCTGTATTTTAAATCTTTGCACTTTTGCTAGGTTTTACCTGGATTTTAATTTTAATCTGCAGTTTAAAACATGTAATTTTCATATGGTATCTAACCTTGCTGTATTGTAAGGTTTAAATGTTTTTGAACTGTCCAAAGAGCTTTAGCTACTGAGCAGTATAGAAATGTAAATACTAAATAAATAAATAGCACTGGGATGCAACATTTTTGCCTGGCTTTAGGGTTTTTTAATAGATGCCATCATTTCAATGAAATCCCATTGCTTTCAGTGGTAACTAGGCTCAATAATTTAGTCTGGATCCATCCCATTATACATGCATACATGGAATTTAAAAGTAGGTAGCAGAGAAAAGTAGTCTGAGTTTGGAACTTACTGGGAAGGGTTGCCAGAACCTTGGAGTACTCAGCTCATTAAATTCAGGTATCAATACTGCCCGCTTGCACGCACGCTATCTATATGTTCATCTTTACATCTGTCAATGCACACATCAGATGATAACATGTATCGCGGAGTTCTAGTCGACTTTCCCGAGCATGAAGCTGGGCCCACACAGGGCTGCCCCCTGGAGCTTTCCACTCTACGGGGAAGTAATGTGTATGAAACACTAAAAAGACTAAAAATCTCCCACCAAGTTGATCAGAATTATCACCACTGTTTTAAGAGTACGAAAAATGAGCCACAGCATTTCCTTTTTCAACACTTATTCTTGTAATAACAACTAAATCACGCTTTTCAGCCTTTCTGCATGCAGCATGCATGTCCAGGAAGGCACCATAATGAGCATAAGACAAAAGCAAGCTCTTTACCTTCTTGTCCCGTTGCCCTCCAATCAGAAATAGTTGAAATACTCAGTACAGGAGCAGTACAGGCTTTTGTATTCAGTTCTGACAGATGCTATAAGGGAACAATGTTCCTTTTGCTTCCCTTTTAAAGAGAATGGATCAAAATGAAGGGGATCCCTTTGTTAAACAGACCAAGAATGTTCATTGGGTGACTGAATGCAGCCTGCATTTCCCCATCAAGGGAGGCATTATGGGACAACAGTGTTTACACAGAGACTGCATTCAGGTGTAACAATAAACCGTGGCGTATTGTTATGTAAATGAGCCTCAGGCTTGTGCTTGCTGGGAGTTCCCCTCTTCTCTTGTGCAGCCTTGAGGAACGGACTGGAAGCTTTTGCTTCCATTTTCCAACTCATCACAGTTTAAAGCTATGATCAAACACAAAGCTGTGGTTACTCTTAATTATGAGTAATTGAAACAAACCAGCTTCATTAGCCAAGGTGGGGGTTGGTTAAATCAAGTTGAGACTAACCAGAGTTTGCCTATTTATTTAGATAAATAGTCAGATTCTGAATCCAGGAGGCTGACCCACTCTTTATGGAAGCTAAAGGAAAGTCACAAGGCAAATTAAATTTCAGAAAGGAAAACAGGAAAGGAGCGTGGCAAGTGGATAAGTGCTGTTTGTTAGCCTTACTGCTGTAGCTAGACTGAAACAGCCTTCAGAGTGCTGCTTTCATCCTTGGTCTGTTTGGTAAGACAGAACCACAGAAAGATTCTCCAAGGAGGGTTGCTCTAAAAAAGAGAGCAATGCAGTTCAGATGAAAGTTGCTTGCTCTACTTGAACTCCTACACTGAGCTTTGTTGGGGCAGGGAAGAAATGCACACAGAAGGCTCCAACAGGCCTCACCAAGTCAGGCCACCTGCTCCACCAACTCAGGACTGTCTGCACTGACTGGCAGTGCTTTGCCTGGGTTTCAGACAGGAGTCTTTCCCTGATCTACCTGGGAATGCCAGGAATTGTACCTTGGACCACTGAGCTGTGGCCCTTTCCCCCAGGTACCTTTGCATTTCATAAGGGATAATTCATCTATATGTTGACTCTCCATTCAACTTAGAGATGTATCATGAAGATGTGATACTGTGAATGGAGGCTTCAACGGGCAGAATGGGACGTCCACATTCTCTGAAGCCCCATTCTACTAGTTCTGCATCCTCATGGGTTGGTGCGTATACACAGGGTTGCCACGGTGAAAAGAGGATGCAGAAGTGCTGGGGGTCAGACTAGATGAGCTAGGAGGTCCCTTCTTACTCTGTTTCTATGTTTCTAAATGTCTTTCCATCTGTGACTTCCATTCCAGAGGTGCCACAGCAAAACTGAATTTAACCATGGTCCCTCCTTTGTTTTGTGACTATTTCTCCCCTTCTCCACCCCTAGTGTGTACCACAACATCCATTTTATGCACATTTGTTCAATATGTAGAATGCAACTTAATTGCCACTGCCATTTTCTTCACTTCATTTTATGTAAATTATAATAAGAACTAGATTTCTACTGCAAATGTGTCTAGCAATTGAGATACTAAAATGTTTCTGGTAAAGCAGCATGCCAGCATTTTATATTAATGGCACAGCATCCAGCCATCTATCAATAAGTAGTTGTTTATTGTCTGTCGGGAAAGAATAATTTAATGAAAATCATATCTGTGTGATTAGAGTATCCAGCCTGAATGTCCAATTATGATCTTGAGACAGTCACATGCCCTGCATTATGTTTCATTTGTTGATTCCCTCAGCTTTGCCTCAGCTTTTGCATCCAGTTATTTTATAGAAATTTATGAACCCACATATAGCATTTTAAACTTTTCTTCCTTTCTTGATGTAGTTTTATTATGAGCACAAAATAGTTTCAGACAGATGCCTGGCAGAGTTTCATAACTATTTTAGCTTTCATTCTTATGATAAAGAGTGAGAAGTGGCATTGAATTAATCCATTCTTGAGAACACCTTAAAATTATAATGAGGACAAAGTGGAACAAAATGTATTCAATCTCACGGCTCCTCTCCTGATTTCACCAGAATAGCAAATGGCAAAATATATTAATTCTTATAATAAAAATGTAATGAGGACAGAAGATGGTTCAAAATGAATTAATTGGAGAGGCATGCACTCTGAATGAAGACTGTATAGAAGTAGAAAATTGAACAATGTGGACAGGGCTAAAATTCTTCAACTCATTGCATGGTAACTACCAATGCAATCCTTACACGGCCAGTGGCAAAGGCACAATGCTATTTTAACTAGGCTATGATGAGTGGGTTCAGACAGCACGGTAATCCACACTCAAAGGTTGCATATGGATTGACTGTGCTTGCTGTTGAAGTGTGTTTTATTGAATCGTGTGTTATCATGCTGTGCAAACCCAGCTGAGATAACAAACCATGACAACCAACCCACAGTTTGCAACCCAGCATGAGCCATAGGTTCTTTTCATGGGTTGTTCATAGTTAACAAGCCATGGCTTGTTAAGAATATGAGAAAAGCCATACACAATCAGATGAATGGTCTCTCTTGTCCAGCGTTCTATTCACATGGTGGCCCACAAGCAGCATTTCAGCCTCCTCTCCATGTTGTCCAACTGCTGTTGTACACAAGCACCCTCCTCCTGATTCTGTAGGTCCACTAACCATTGATAGCTTTCTCCTTAATGAATTTGTCTAGTTTCCTTTCAAAATCATCCAGGTTAGTGGCCATCACGACATCTCATGAAAGTGACTTCCTTAGTGGAACTATGCACTGTGTGAAGTATTGTCTTTGATCTGGCCTGAATTTTTCACCAACCAGCTTCAGGGGATGATCCAGGGCCTCATAGTACAGGATAGGGAGAAAAAATGTCTTCCCATGCACTTTCTGCACACTGTGCATAATTCTGTACTCCTCTCTCCCTTTGTTCAGTTTAGGGGGGGAAAGATGAATAATCTCAGCTGTTGTGACCTTTTTTCACAGAGGGAGTTGCCCCACCCCCTTGATCATTCTAGTTGCCTTTCTCTGCACATTTCCCAATGCTACAATATCCTTTTTTAGGTGAAGCAACCAGATTTGTATAAGGGCAGGATGACATTTGCAGTCCCATTGTCACTGCCTTTCCTAATTATGCCTAACACGCAGTTTGCCTTTTTCACAGCAGCCACACAGGGATGGCATTTTCATCAAGCTGTCAACCTCAACCCCAAGATCCCTTTCTTGGGCAGCCACCACTAGCTTGGAGGGATTCTACCTGAAGTTGGGATTTTTGTCCTAATATGCATTGTTTGCCTTGCTTACAATGAGCTGCATCTGCCCTTCTGATGCCCTACTCTCAGTTTGGAGACAACATTTTTGAAGCTCATCACAAGCCCTTTTGGCTTTCACCACCCTAAATAATTTGGTGTGGTTGGCAAACTTGGCCACTTCACTGTTCACTCTCGGTCCCAATGCAGATTCCTGAGGGGCCTCACTATTTACACTACTCTACTGGGAGAAATTGCCATTTATTCCCACTCTCTGCTTTCTGTTCTTTGAACAATTACTGACTCACAGGAGGACTTCCTCTTTGGTGAGAAGCTTTGTCAGAAGACTTTTGGGAATCCAAATAAACAACATCCACCGAATCAGCCTGCCATATGCTTATGAACGTTCTCGACGATTTCTAAAAGGTCAGAGAAACAGGACTTATACTAGTGGGTGCCCAGTTGATTCTTTCTCATCAGCTATTCCCCTTCCTTATAAATGCTTATTAATTTTGTCTTTAATAATGCTTTTCACCAGTTCATCCAAAACAGATGGTAAGCTAACTCACCTGTAATTCCCAGATCCTCCCAGATTCTTTTTTTGAAAATTGGGGCTACATTGGTCACTCCCTAGTCCTCTGGTGCAGAGGCTGATCTTAAGGACATGTTGCATATTTTTGTAAGAAGGTCAGCAGTTTCATATTTGGGTTCTTTAGGATGGGGAGGGCACCATCTGGGCTCAGTGATTTATTAACTTTCAGACTGTTATGGTTGAGAATTTCACATTTGTCACCACTATCTGCCTTAATTCCTCTGACTCCCTTCCTGAAAACATAAATTCTGGAGCAGGTGTCTATCTGTATACTTCTGCTGTAAGGGTAGATGAAAATAATTCATTCAGCTTCTCTGCAATCTTCTTATACTCTTTCAGTGCTCCTTTAAGTCCATTATCATCCAGTGGTCCACCTGCCTTCCAGCTGCTTTCCTGCTTCTGATATATTTAAAGAATACGCATACTTTATTGTTGGTCTTGATGTTGTTAGTGATATGCTCCTCAAACAATATATCCCCACACTGTAAGGACAACCTTGAGGAAAGTCATTTGAATCTTCAGAACAATGGAATAATACCAACAATATCTTTATTGCATGACCAAATCAAGGTACTGAGAAAGAAAGAATCTGGTAAGCTATCAGGGTGGAGAAGGGGAAGAGCAGAGAAAGGAGCTATAACTGGGGAAGAAGAGGGTTCAGCCTCCCCACCCCAGCTGATCCCTAAATATCTGCTACTCCAATTGTGAACCTTTACTAGAAATAACATCCGGATTTTGCCTCCCAGACAATGAGCAAAATGAATTACAATTAGCAAAATGATGTTGTTTCCCTCATTCCCACCAGTACCGACCCATTCATCAAAGTGTTTTCATTGTCAAATAACATTTTAACATGCCAAGGCATTTCCAAGGAGAACTTGCCCTCTTACATGTTAAATTAGGCAGCTTCAAATATTTGGAAAGGAAACAGCCTCTGTTTTGCTAATGTTGAATATTTGGAAGGTAAGAAGTGCTTGCCCTTATGAATAAGCAATGTCATGAGGTTTATTTTGATTTTGCAAAAAATGTATAATTATACCTGACATTTCTGAGCTCCATGATGAAGATATAGCGTTGTTCTAGCAGTGCTTTGACTTGTACCATTAGGCTGGTGGAAGACTAAGCAGGATTGCTGAAACACCACTTTTGCTGCTGAATGTGGGAATGAAGCACATGGCATCCTTACTGACTTGCCGTATTTATTATTGCTGTATCCCAGTTTTCCCTCCAAGAACCTCAAGGAAGCCTACATAATCCTCCTCATCTCCATTTCACCAGACACCAACCTTGTGAGGAAGTTTAATCAGTGACTGGCCCAAAATCACCCAGGGAGCTGAGTGGGTTCTCCCCAGGTCCAAGCCAACAGTCTAACCACAACATTGCAGTGGATCTTTCATACTTGCCAATTGCAAAATGGATGAGGCTCTGCATCTGGCAATTATCCTGCCTTACTTAGCACTCTGTAAATCAAGGGCGAGGAATGCAGAAGGGAGCTCTCCAGAAGACTTGGGCTTCAGTTCCCAGAAGCCCTTCCTAGCAAGACCAATGGTCAGGAATGCTGGGAATAGAAGTCGAAAGCATCTGGAGATCGATCTATTTTCTGCCCATCCCTGATCCAAGCAGACCGACAGTGGCTCCCCAGAATTTCAGGCAGGACTCTGTCTTTCCCAGTCTGGAGTCTGGGAGTTTGAACCTGCAGCCTTCCACATGCACCTGTATATTCAGGTGCTCTATCACCGAACAACAGCCCGTCTTCTAGTTTTGTGGCATTTTAATTTCTACCAAAAAAAGCCAATGTTACCAATGTCTCTTCAGGATTCTTACCCTGTGAATATCCTTACAGCCACTTTTCACTACGATCACCACATTGGCCTCTGAAATGCCAATTGCAATTACTCCCATCCTGAAATATGTTCCAGAATTCATTCATGGTGACAACAGCTTCTTGATCTGGGAACTTCCGTTCAGTTAGTCCTAACAAAATGGAAGCAGTTAAGCCTTCTTTTTTTGAACTCACATTTGTGAATAACTTGGAAAATGCCCATTACAGAAGATACTGCCAGGTTAGGCAGAGGATGGGTAGCCAAATGCACCAGCCATGTACCATATGCGACAAGCCCCACAGAAGGGAATGGGAATACCTTTCAAAGGGGCTTGTGCAGCAGAACTTGCTAGTGTGCCCACTGGCAAACGTGGGAAATGTGAAGCAATGTCAGATCACATTTAGAACGAAGCATTTTACAGAGAAAGGGGGGAAGTGCAAATGCAGCATGATAGGAAACAATAGCAGCAAAAGAATAAATTATAATTGGAAATAGTAAGCAAGAATCTCCATTCTCCTGTGAATTCATCAAGGAACAATGTCTAAGATGTACAGATATAAACTTTCAGAGTTTACCACCGTGCTGGGTCTGTTGTCCACAGTGGCCACTGTCTCTTCATTTTCTCTTTGGAGTAGGAGAGCCAAGCTCACAAGCTTCCCATTTGCAGGTGCAGCACTGGCCATGCTGGTGCTCCCCCAGTGCCAGAGTTCTGATGTCCAGCGGTGTGCTGGGGAAGGACCCGCCCTTTCTGTTCACAGCCCCACAATGGGGCAGGGGGATGACTGTACCAGCCCTGGCACCAGCAGAGTTGGCCTATCCCCCCCAGCTGGGAACACTGGGAGAGAGAGAGCTTTAAAAAAGAAAAAGAAAAAAAAAAAAAAAAAAAAAAAGGGGGGGGGGATGGCCATGAAAGACCAAAGGAAAACTGGAAAAAATAAAAGCCATCAGCTGGCTTCTGGGATGAGCTGGAAAGCATTTTCTGCCACCACATTTTCTCCTTCCACCATAGGATTGGTCTCCAAGTTATAATACAAAAACTATCTAACCTTATTGCTATTATTATAATTATATTACATTTATACCTTCTTTTCTTGCTCTTGCAAGGTCCTTCTCCTCTCCATTTTATCCTCATTGCAACAACCCTGTGAGGCAGGTTAGGCTGCAAGTCTGTGACAGGCCCAAAGTCACCCCGTAAGTTTCATGGCAGCATAGGAAACTCCAGCTGATCCTGTATTTTCCCCTAAATTCGTTCACAAAGAACTTATGAGATTAATATATCACATTTTAATTATGTCTAGCTTGCTTTTTGTAAAGAACTGGAGGTTACAAAGCTTACCTTCTGGAAAGGCTAAGCTTGACAAAATGTGGGACACAGGCTTTAAGCCCAAATTCCCACATTATATTAAAGCAAAATATAGGTGCAGTTATTTGGAAATGAAGTGACAGCCTTTTATTTAATATTAGAGGAATAGTTTATTGGAAATAAATGTGGAATGTTCTTCAGAAGAACTGAACTACCTTAAATTCTTTTTATTTCAATATACATTTCAGGAATTCAAGATGGCAGAATCAGATATTTCTCTCTCTCTCTCTCTCTCTCTTTCTCCCTCTCTCTATCCCCC